>NC_138770.1:550036510-550553775 GCF_965119305.1 Pelophylax lessonae | reverse complement strand
CTCTTTCTGTGTATATTCATTTAAACCGTTGCAACCAATTTAACATTTGAATGTCCATGTAAAAAAAACATTTCTGCAGTATCAAATGTGTGATTCTTCATGTCTCCCTCTGGATTTGTGCAAAATCTCCCTTTAATTCCAGCACATCCTACTTGTTGATCCTGCCAATATTCCTCCCGCAGAGGGCTTACGATGCTGCAAGATTGCGCCTGAAATTCCACTTGTCACCCTCTCCCCCAGCTTCTCCTGTGTGAATAACTGGGCTGTATATGCATGTCTTACACTTTGCCTGCAAACAGTTGTGACAGCCTTTAAAGCTCACCCCTTTCTTCCAGTCTCCCCACATCATTGGAACTGGTGCAGTATTGCCCAAGGTTGGGAACAACACCAACAGCCCATTCTGTTATGGAGGAGGAATGAGTGAAGTTGCGGTCCCATGTTTAATGAAAATACATGCATATTGGTGTATTACCTTACATGCTCTACACAGCCATCATGTGGCTATAACATGTGCCTTAACCATAGGAGGAGATTCAGTTATCTTAATTTAGGACAAATTAAAAATAATTACCAACCAGCTCACGATGATGATCTTTTACTTCTATCTATTTAAAAATAGTTTTTAATTCTCATGTTTGTTTTGTGGACATTTTGAGGGCTTTTAGTTTCAAGCAGTGTGCTTAAATAAGTGATTCTAAGATGCAACCCTTTTTTGTAATAGGTTTATAAATGAAATGGTATTTTCACAGATGGCTGAATCCTCTTTCACAATGACGTTCTTTGGAGAGGGCTACAGTCAGGACCAAGATCCCCAGCAAGGAAAGCCTAATATAAAAATATGCACACAAGTTTCAGGACCAGGTAAAACTTTTTTTTTTTTTCTTCCTGCTATGTTTTTAACCACTTTACCACCGGAGGATTTTCCTGCTTTACGTCCAGGCCACTTTTGCAACTTGGCACTGCGCGACTTTAACTGACAATTGCGTGGTCATGCAACGCCGTACCCAAACGAAATTTACGTCCTTTTTTCCCACAAACAAAGCTTCCTTTTGGTGGTATTTGATCACCTCTGCGCTTTTTATTTTTTGCGATATTAATAAAAAAAATAGCAAAAATTTTGTGAAAAAATTGACATTTTCTACTTTGACAGTTAAAAAATATCCAATATATTGAATCCTCAATGAACGTATTTTTAACCGCTTTAAGACTGGAAGATTTTACCCCATTCCTGACCAGGCTATATTTTGCGATTCGGCACTGCGTTACTTTAATGGACAATTGCGCGGTCGTGCGACGCTGTACCCAAATTAAACTTATGTCCTTCTTTTTCCCCACAAATGGAGCTTTCTTTTGGTGGTATTTGATCACCTGTGCGATTTTTTTTTTTTTTTTTTTTTTTTTAATTTTTGAAAAGAGCGACAATTTTGAAAAAAAAAAAAATATTTTTCACATTCAGCTATATAAGATTCCCAAAAAAAATGTAAAAATCTAAAATTTTTAACATTTTAGGCAAATTTGCTTTCTGCTACATATTTTTGGTAAAAAAAATTCACAATAAGCGTATTTAGATTGGTTTGCGCAAAAGTTATCGTTTACCAACTACGGGAAAGATTTGTCATTTTTATTGTTTATTTTTTTTTTTTTACTAGTAATGGCGGCAATCTGCGTTTTTTTTTTTTTTTTTTTTTTTTTTTTTTTTTTTTTTTTTTGAGGGACTGCGACATTGCGGCGGACAGATCGGACCCCTAACTGACATTTTTGACACTTTTGGGGGTACCAGTGACAATACTACAGTAATCAGTCCTATAAATATGCACTGTTACTGTAATAATGACACTGGCAGAGATGGGGTTAACTTTATTGGTGATCAAGGGGTTAAATTTTTGCCTCATGCTTACTGACGTGTGTGGGGGGAGGGGATTGTCTGACACAGACACAGATCACAGGTTCAGCTATGCTGAATCCTGTAATCTGTGACTGTCTGTCACATAGGAGATCCGCCAGCTTTGTTTACACAAGCGGGCGGATCTCTACACTCGATCCCAGACGATCGGGGAAGAGCGGTGGTGATCACCGCCTCTCCTCCCCTGGCCCGACTCCCGCTGTGTCTGAATGCACGCGCCGCCGAGAGGGGGAGGGATCCAGCGACGTAGGTCTATGTCGCTGGACGGCATCGAGCCACTTTCCCGCAGTACCAGCTCAGTGAGCGGTCGGCAAGTGGTTAAAAAATGTTTTTGCCATTCCGAACAGCCAACTAGGAAGTTGAAACTTGCAGATGGCCAAAAAGGGCAAGCAGAGAACAAAGGTCTGATCACTAGTATTGGTTCAGGCTCCTGTACAGATGATCTTTTCCCCATTACTGACTTACTGTGACTCCGGTGCGTCTGTGTGCACATCCCTTTGTGTAACATCACTAAGTCCAACTACAAATCTCCTGAGACTAGCAGTTATTGGCAGCAGTGCCTTGGATTTCACACTGCATATATACACAGCTATGAGACTGTAAGCACAGTAGTGCCTAAGCACTCCCATAGTGAACTGATATTTTTCAGGATGATCTCGAAACAGGTATTTATAGGATGTTTAGATATCGTTAACATGAATGTTCACTAGAACATGGCAAATCTTCACTTCTTGTGTTCAAGTTTACTTTAACACAACTTCGATGCACTGCTAGAGAGAACCCCTAAAATAGGGCTTAGGGGTTTAGAAAGAGGTACATCTCAAAGCCTAAGGCCCAAATTAACACCTATGCATTGTCAGTGCTTTTTGTTTCCTATGGAACATGTTCTGTAGTGCAAATTTGTAAAATGCAAAAAGCACTGTTTTGTTGCATACTCGCCTAGTCCTTCTGTGGAATCCTCTGATGACATGAGGGTCACAATGATTGCATGCTGCATGGAGATCCTGGGGCCAGATGGGAATGGCTTCATCTAGAGGTGCCTGGTATTGTGTAATAGTTTTTGCAGCACTTCAGATACACGTTTAATGAAGTATCGCTGTATCAGCACAGGGTAGGAATGGGATGAGTGCCGCTGTCTTTGTCACACAAGGCTGAGGGATTGACATTGATTGCTCATTACGCCCAATTCAGCTTACTATTTCATTCACATTTGATATGCCTGATGTAAAGAATAAACATTTTGTTCTCACAAAAGTTTAAAATTGCGATTCGGAGCTAATTTCTGTAAGTAAAGGATAAGGCAATATTTTTTATTTTTTTGTTTTACTTTAACCTCCCTGGTGGTATTCCCGAGTGTGGCTCGGGGAGGAATTTCAGTGCCATTAGCGGCACACTCGGGGTACCGCCAGGGAGAAATAACTGGATCCTGGAAGAGGTTATTTACCTTGTCCCCAGGATCCCGCAATGTATTCTGGCAGTGTACGGCGGCCGGATCTTTCGCCTGATGCTCTGTGCCCTGGCTTTTGTTCCCTGCGAGTGCCGCGTCGCAGGGTGGTGGAACCGGCGGCACATTCAAAAAGTAAAACATACAAACACACTGATACATTGTAATCCTAATGGATTACATTACTAAATAAAATAAATTGACCTTAGTTTGCCCCCCCAGTGGCCTTGCCTGCAGTATTACTGTACACACACACACACACACATATATATATTTATTAACTTATTTATAGTTATTTATTATATTATAGTTTATGATTTTGTGTTTCAAACGTTATCTTTACCCAAGATGTTATAAAGAACGCACAGTGAAAAAACAAATCATATGTAAATAGTTGGTTTGGGCTGCTCGTCCTTAAGAATTACATGCAAAATATTGGTACTGCTTTCAGCACCTAAAATCTGAAATAATCATACCGCCATGGAGGTAATATATTTTTATGTAAAGCTTTCCAAGTATGCATCTTTTTTTTAATTGTTTATAAATGTTACCTCACATTACAGAAGCCGGCTACGTTGCCACACCAATTGCAATGGTACAAGCTGGAGTAACTATTTTAAAGGAACCAGACTCTCTTCCAAAAAGGTTTGTGCATAGTCACGGGTAATTCAAATCTTTTCAGTGGCATGATTTTCTTTTACAGCACTGTGCCGCAACATCATTTGTTACTTTTCTTATGTTTAAAACAAATTCTGAATTGAGTAGAGAAACATTTATTGCAATTAGCATTCGTGTGATTTGTGTTTAAGATTTGACAGGAGAAATTAAGCACAGTAAGAGATTTGTTCTATAAATCTGATTTCATAATATGTGTGTGTGTGTATGTATGTGTATGTATTTTCTATATGATGATTGGACGTTTATCCCACTAACTTAATATTTATAATCTAATGCTTTATTCGTCGATGGAGTTGTTTGAGGTTGTCTTAGATGTGTAAGAGGATGATTACAAGGTCTGCTTTTGTAAAAAAAATAAAATACAATAATATATAATATATATATATATATATATATATATATATATATATATATACGTACGCACGCACACACACACACGTATACACACACACACGTGTATACACACACACGTGTATACACACACACACGTGTATACACACACACACACGTGTATACACACACACGTATACACACACACGTATACACACACACGTATACACACACACGTATACATACACACGTATACATACACACGTATACATACACACGTATACATACACACGTATATATATATATATATATATATATATATATATATATATATATATATATATATATATATATATATATATATATATATATATAATGTGTGTATGTATATGTGTGTGTGTGTGTATATATATATATATATATATATATATATATATATATATATATATATATATATATATATATATATATATATATATATATATATATATATATTATTGTATTTTATTTTTTTTACAAAAGCAGACCTTGTAATCATCCTCTTACACATCTAAGACAACCTCAAACAACTCCATCGACGAATAAAGCATTAGATTATAAATATTAAGTTAGTGGGATAAACGTCCAATCATCATATAGAAAATACATAGACCGTTAATAACAGAACTTTAGAAGGCTTTTGGAGGCTGGATGCCCATGGAGAAGCGAAAGTCCTTGCTCAGCAAGGATACAAGTCCTTAAGCCTTCGAAACACTAGCAGTTTGGGTTTTTTTCTTTCAACTAGCAGGCTGAATGGAAAAAAAAAAATGAAGCGATTTGAGAGGAGCCGCTGTACTAACAATACGCTGTTAGTACAGCGGTCCCCTCCCGCTAAGCTATTGTGTTCTGTCAGGGGGATGGCCGCCAGAACAGACCGGTCAATGCTCTCAGCCATTGGCTGAAATCGCTGATCGAATGCCGATCGACTGACCTTTCGGTCATGCCCCTTCGACAGAAGCTGGCTTGGCTGCTGTACACACGGGCTCAATGTCGTCTGGTTTCTATTGAACCATCCAATACTGCCTGTAACAGATCCCCAAATCTTGGACCAATTATTTCTGTCTTAGGTCCCCAGAATCTCCAGTGATGCAGTCCTGGCCCCTCAATTCCTCCCCAAACATCAGCCTCCAACTTGATGAAGGTTAAAACAAATGACACTTTATTCACCAACTCAACTTCCAATATATATCCAGTTTTAGGAGCTTGATTACATCATGCAAATGTATTGGATACAGAACATAATTAACATACCTGGCCATCTGGACAGACACAGGTGAATGAGACTGCAACATTACCATAATTCAACAAACCCAAAACATAGCCGAATACACATTCCTAGAAGTGTGAACACACTTAACCTCTAAACAGATGAAAGCAGGAGACATAGGCTCTCAGACAGCCCGTCTCCAATTTCAACACGCCTTATTAGAACTGTCAATACACATCCCCCCCAGTATACCAAAGCTAAGTCTTATGTCATTAGCATGTTTAGTCTCTCAGCTTTAGGCCTGTAACATTGATCCCAGTCTGAGTCTGTATCTTGGGGTGACATGGATTTGAGTCCAAAGCAACACTACTCCCATTGTCCCCCAGCATATACCCTCACACAGAGGTGTACTCCCCTACAAGCCAGGGCCCATAGTCCTTGGGTAGGAGGCTGGCCTCCACACTCCTCCAGTAGCCTGTGGCGAACGTTCCAGCAAATGGGCGTTCGTCACACTGCCCCATGGTCGGCTCCTGTGTACGGGGCTTCAGGCTTAAAACCGCCTAATGGACTCAGAAACAGAGCAGTCTGTTTAGCAAAGTCTCATTTTAATAACCTAAAATTGTAAACCAACCATTTGTGCTAAATCCACAATTTGTCTATTGTGTGTATATTCTGGAGAACAGGAGAGCATCTGTGATGGGAGAAGGGTTTTATTCCATTTTGTCTCTTGCACTGTTGAAGTAACTGAATCTGACAGCTCTATGTCTGGTGAGTTTTACGAAAGTTGTTTTTTTGTTTTCCAGGGGAGGGGTTTTCACACCTGGAGCAGCGTTTTCCAAAACCAAGCTTATTGACCGTCTGAACAAAGCTGGAATTCACTTTAATGTCATTAGCAAGACTGAGATCTGAGCATTGCTGGCATTGAAACTACATGCATGACTAGAGCACTTAAGCTTGCACATGTATAATGCTTTCTGTCCTTTCTCTGTAAAACAAAGCTAATTGCACTAATGAATGAAATAACAGAATGCTTTCCATATTTTTCATAAATTTGCATTACAGTAATTCAGCCTATAAAATATTGTAATATACGTTCCTGTGTGTGACGTTTGTTTATTTCTCCTGATAAGGTTGGCATTAAACCCCTATTTCCTAATTGGCAATGGTTGGGGAAATCTGTCTGTCCTTGCATATCATGAGACATTTGTTTTCCCTGTTTTGCACTTCAGATAAGGCGCTATAATTGAAAACTGTGCTCCAAATTGGGAGCATTGTTTTTTTTTTATACTGAACCTGATCTTCTACTGACTACACTGTTAATCATTTAGTATGAATAGTGCGTAGCTTTTTTTTTTTTTTTTTTTTTGTAAAATTCTTTCTATTGAAATTTTTTACAATGCATAAGAAGGCAACAGCTTACAAAAATGGTCACTAAGCAAAACATTGAAAATTAAAAGTAAGAAAACAAACTAAAAAAAATACCCGGACCAAACAGTACAAGTAGCATCGTCACCGTATACCAGTGTGTGGTCCCCACAAGGGTAAGAGACCAGTGAAGTACAGGCACCCCGCACAACAAATATACAGAGATAAGTCAGCATTCAAATTCCTGCCGCCCCACCCCCCAACAATCATATTAACCACTTGCTGACCAGCCGCCGTACTTATATTTGGACAGGTCAGCTCTGTCCTGCGAAACGACGTACCTGTACGTCGTTTAGTGAGACAGCTAGTGGGGGCGCGCGCCGATTGGCCACAGGGGGGGAGCCAATCAGCGGGTCCTGCGGACACCATGTCCACCGGGCACCCGCAATCGCTCCCCGTGGAGACAGAACAGCGGTCTGCCGAGATAAACAAGGCAAACCACTGTTCTGTCAGTGATTAACACAGGTTTCCTGACAGACTCCATGGCAGCATACGTATCGGGTTTGGCCCCGCCTCCAAACCTACCCATAGGACCTCACTCCCATAAATCTTTGCTCCTGTTCAGCACACGTGTTCTTTTTTTGTCCTCCAAAGGATTACCTGATATCCTACCTGAAGATGGATTCCGGGTGATGGATGGCTCTACCAGTCGGGTATGGAGCTCTCCAATAAGCCCCAGCTGCTGCGGGGTATGGAGTAGGGGCGAAGATGTATGCAGCCTTGGCCAAAAAGCCCAGCTGCTGCGGGTGGCCGGTACCCTAAGCATGAGATAAGTCCGGTGTGTGCATCCATCCCTGGTGATCTGCGGTCCGTGAGTACAAAGTCCTCCATGGCAGCTATTTTGTTTATATTATTGCTTGCTCGTGCCTTTATGTCTTACCTGGTTTTTCTCCTGCCTTCCCTGGTGGCTAGTGGTCCGGGGCCGGTCAGCGATTCACTTCCTGACCGGCCTCCGGTGCTCGCTACTGCGCATGTGCGGCGCCTCGGGAACAAGGCTTGGTTCTCGCGCATGCGCAGTGTAAGCACGGCGCATGCGCAGTAAGCTGGCGTCGGTGGCGATCGCTGATGACGTCACCAGGCGCCATATTTAAACCCCAGAGCTGTCAGCAGTGTTGTGTTTGTACACACTGCTGATACTGGGTGTTACACATACGAAAATCGTTCGTTTTTGTGGTCGTTTTGCTGTGCGCTGCCGCTCTGCCTGCTAACCTTGGTTCCTGGTGAGTACTGGCCCCAGTTTGGGAGCAACCCCCCCCCCGCTTTGCTGGTTTTTCTGACATGCTGTCCGGCTCATTCTTGTTGTAGGTCAGCATCAGAATGGAAGCTACTTTGCCCTCCGGTGGTCAGCCCGCCCCGAACAGGTATTTGGGGCTTCTTGGTGGGGTTGTGGGTTATAGGGGGTGGGGGTAGGAACTCAAGTGTTCCTAGCTTCCTGTCTGTGTTTTCTGTTTTTTCTCTTGTTCACAGCCCTCCTCGTTCAGAGACTAGGCACTCTTCTCAAAGAAGTGAAAGGCGCTCAAGCTCTCGCCACCGGCACTCTACTGGAAAGTCCCGTTCGGGCTCACATCATCGTAAAGCGTCCACTTCAGCCAGCCACGCACAGAGACCTGACAAAGCAGGTTGCAGGGGCTGTGGCGCTAGTGTCCCGGAGAGGAAGCTTTTCTGTGACAGATGTTTCTCCCAGGCTGCGGGAGAAAGGGATACTTCCGATCAACGCATTGAGGCTTTGGTCAAGAGAGTGGTAAAGGACTCTTTGGCAGAGTTGGGTGTCAGTCGTTCTCAAGACACTGCAACGGCTTCCCCAAGCCCTTCCCCTGTAGCACTACAGGTACAGGAAGATTTCGAGTCGGCCCACACAAGCCATCAGTCGATGCTCTTGTCGGGTAGCGACTCTGAAGATGAAGATCCCTGCTTGGGTTTTGAATATACCTTGGTGCCTTCCCTGGTTAAAGCGGTCAGAGAGACCTTAAATTGGGAAGAGTCAGCTGTTCCCCCTCCCAAGCAGAAGAAGTACTTCAAACAGCTCAATAAGGAGCGTGTTAATTTTCCCTTCCTGGGAGAGTTGGGTGAAATCATCTTGGAGGAGTGGAGAAAGGTGGAACGAAAGAATTCCTTAGTATCCAAGATGGCTAAACTTTACCCCTTCAAAGAGGATGATGTGAAACATCTTGAGTCTCCTCCCCTAGTTGACGCAGCAGTGATGAGACTGGTCAAGCATGTGACCCTTCCCTTAGAGGATACGGTCTCATTTAAAGACCCGTTGGACCGAAGGATGGACTCTGATTTGAAAAGAATCTACCTTACAGCAGGTATGGCCTGTAAGCCAGTCCTGGCTTTAGCCGCTCTATCCAAAGCCATGGAGTCTTGGGCTGATGTGGTAGACGAATCGGTCAGATCGGTTTCGGAGGAGGTGGCCAGAAGCGCTCCAATCCAGGAGCTTAGGCTGGGCGTGTCGTTCCTTGGGGAGGCTTCCATAGACCTGATCCGTCTATTGGCAAGAGTTATGCTGTCCTCGGTCACAGCTAAGAGAGCTCTTTGGCTCCGCCCTTGGGTTGCGGATCCGGCATCAAAGCAAGTTTGGTGCCGTATTCCCTTTGAGGGGTCCTCCCTTTTCGGGAATAAACTTGACGAGGCCATAACCCGGGCCACAGGCGGTAAGTCTGGGTTTCTTCCCCAGGATCGGCGCCAGTTCAACGTCAAGAAAGGACAGCCTACCAGAAAATTTGTGCCTGATCGGGCCAGGGAAGCTCGTTCTTATAGACCTGGTCGGGAGTTCAACCGGAACTGGAGATCCAGACAGTCTTCCAGGAAGACGACAAAGAATGTCTCCTCGGGGGACCGTGAGCCCACTAAGTCCTTTTGAAGGTGGGCCCGCTCAGACATGTCGGGTGGGTGCGCGTCTACGCTCCTTCCGACATGTCTGGGCGGCTTCGATTCAGGACCCCTGGGTCGTCAGGACGGTGTCCTCAGGCCACAAGTGGGTCTTCAAGGAGATGCCAGGCTCAAGGTTTCTGCCTACTGCCATTCCATCCCTAGAAGAAAGGCGTCAGATTTTGTTTTCTTACGTCGAAGCTCTCATGGCTCAAGGGGCTGTCATCTCCGTTCCAGAGTCCGAGCGAGGCCAAGGAATATATTCTCCGCTCTTTCTGGTCCAAAAGAAGAACGGATCATGGAGACCAGTAATAGATTTGACCTTCTTGAACAAATTCATAAAAAAAAGGTTCAAAATGGAGACCCTGTTGTCCATACAGCAGTCAGTCCAGCCGGCAGATTGGATGGTGTCCATCGACTTGAAAGACGCCTACTTTCATGTCCCTGTGGACGAAGATTTTCAAAGGTTTCTCCGGTTCGAAGTGGGAGGATTACATCTTCAGTTTATCTGTCTCCCATTCGGGCTCTCAACATCTCCACGGACCTTTTCAAAAATCTTATTGGCCGTGGTAGCCCTACTGAGATTGGAAGGTATCCGTCTTCACCACTATTTGGACGATCTCCTCCTGTTGTCCCAAGACAGAGACCAACTATTAGTCCATCTGGAGCAGGTCGTGTCCACTCTCCAGAAGTTTGGTTGGTTACTCAACAAGGAGAAGAGTCACCTGACTCCAACTCAGTCCCTGATCTACTTGGGCGCTCTGTTCGACACAGAGAAGGCGACCATTTCTCTTCCAGAGGAAAAGATAGGGACACTTCGAGACAGGATTCGCTTTGCCCTCTCATCCTCTCATCTTCAGGCACATCAATGCCTGAAGGTGATCGGGACTATGGTCGCAGTAGTCCCCATGGTGAAGTGGGCCCTGTGGAGGATGAGACCCTTCCAGAAGGGATTCCTTCAGCAATGGGATACGTGGCATCTGGATCAACGCATCTTCTTAACCCCTTCAATGAGAGCGAGTCTCCCCTGGTGGTTATGCAGAGGCCACCTGCTGAACTGCCACTCTCTGAAGCCAGCTCCGTGGGTAGTGGTTACCTCGGACGCCAGCAACATAGGCTGGGGTGCCCACTGTCTGTCGGAGGTGGCACAGGGCAGGTGGGAGTTTTCCACTCGAGGATTAGTATCCAACATACTAGAACTCCGAGCAGCATTCCAAGCTCTTCGGACATTTTCTCACCTGACAAAAGACCAACCTGTCATGCTGCGTCTGGACAACACCTCAGCAGTGGCATACATCAGGAAACAAGGGGGAACACGCAGCTGGTCCCTATTGAGGGAAGTGGAGCCGATTATGTCCTGGGCACAGAGAAATCTCTCGAATCTTTCAGCGGTTTATGTTCCAGGAGTCCAGAATGTCAAAGCAGACTTCTTGTCCAGAGTGGATCTGGACAACAACGAATGGTCCCTTCACAAGGAAACGTTCGACTGGATCCTAACATTGGGGCTCTCCCCAGAGGTAGACCTCTTCGCCTCCCCCTGCAATCACAAACTGCCGAGGTACTATTCAAGATTCAGAGATCCACAAGCATCAGGGATAGATGCACTCTCGGATCAGTGGAGATTCCACAGGGCGTACGCCTTCCCACCGATTCCGATTGTGTTACAGTTTCTTCGGAGACTCAGGTCGGAGCCAGTGGAGGTAGTGGCGGTGATTCCCTTCTGGCCGAACAGGCCATGGTTTCCCCTTCTGACGCTACTCAGTGTCCGAGACCCAATCCCGCTACCCTTCAGACCGGATCTGTTGTCCCAGGGGTCTGTACTCCATCCGTGCCCAGACCGTCTACATCTCAGGGTCTGGATGTTGAGAGGAGGAGGTTACAGGCTTTAGGCTGTCCAGATACGGCAATCTCGACATTGCTTAGTGCTAGAAGAAGCTCAACGAATAGGGTTTATCAGAGAATCTGGGAAAAATTTTCTGCACAGCTGACTACAAGGCCTGATCCTCAATCTTCAATTAAGATCCAGGATGTGTTGAGTTTTCTCCAATCAGGACTGGACTTGCCTCTATCAGTAAGTTCGCTCAGAGTCCAGGTCTCGGCTATTTCCGCTTTTACAGGGATCTCCTGGGCCACTCATGCCCTAATTCGTCAGTTCTTCCAAGGGGCAGTGAGAATCAGACCTCAGAGAAAACCCAGGTTTCCCAAGTGGGATCTGCCACTAGTTCTGGATTTCCTGGCGGGTCAGATTCAAGACACGTCTGATTCTTTGACCATAAGAGAGCTTACACTGATAACAGTGTTTCTGGTAGCTATAACCTCAGCAAAAAGAGTGTCGGAAATTGGGTCCTTTGGGACACAAGAGCCTTTCTTAACTTTTTTTCCTGACAGAGTGGTGCTCATTCCCATGCTGGATGCGAGACCAAAAAGGACCTCTGTCTTCCATGAAAACATAGAAACAGTATTACCAACCTTTAGACAGGAAGAGGAAGAATCTTCGGTTCATCCGCTGGATGTTGGAGAGTGTATTAAGAAATATTTAGATGCCACTTCCTCTTTCAGAAAATCAGAACATCTTTTTGTTACCTTCTATGGAAAAAACAAAGGTTCAAGAGCCTCGACGAGATCCATTTCCTCTTGGATCATCCAGACCATCCAGTGGGCTTATAGGGCTAAGGGCTTGACCCCTCCAGCAGTAGTTACAGCTCATTCGACGCGGAGCATCTCTACCTCCTGGGCAGTATCCAGACATGTGGCTCCTGAAGTCATCTGCAGAGCAGCATCGTGGTCCTCTATTAACACTTTTTTATCCCATTACTGTGTTGAGCCAGCGGCTCTTTCTTCTGTGAATTTCGGTTTGCAAGTCCTGTCTGTTTGACAAAATGCATTAAACTTTTCTGTTCAGCACCTGCCCACCCTGTGTGTACGGCGAGTTATTTCCCGATACGTATGCTGCCATGGAGTCTGTCAGGAAAACGGAAAATTTATATCAAATTCTTACCGTAATTTTCCTTTCCTGATGGACTCCATGGCAGCAGGAGTTCCCTCCCGGATTTCTGTGGAGGATAGTTACAGAACACGTGTGCTGAACAGGAGCAAAGATTTATGGGAGTGAGGTCCTATGGGTAGGTTTGGAGGCGGGGCCAAACCCGATACGTATGCTGCCATGGAGTCCATCAGGAAAGGAAAATTACGGTAAGTATTTGATATAAATTTTCCGTTATCCTGCGTTCCTCCTATTTAGGAACACAGGTCTCTTTGTTCATCCCCCACAATTAGAAAGAACCCCCTAGGGACACATTTAATACTTTGATCGTCCCTGGTTTTAACCACTTCCCTGTCAGTATCGTGAGTACAGTAACAATGCATATTTTTAGCACTAATTACTGTAGTAATGTGACTGGTCCCCCCAAAAGTATCAAATGACAGGTGTCTGATCTGTCCACTGCAATGTCGTGGTCCTGCTAAAAATCGCCATTACTAGTAAAAAAAAAAGACCTCTTTCCCCATTTTGTATACGTGATAACTTTTGCTCAAACCATAAATTTTCGCTTATTGGGATTTTTTTTTTTTTTTTTACCAAAATATGTAGCAGAATACATATTGGCCTAGAATGATGAAAAAATTTTATTTTTTTTATTTTTTTTACAATTGTCGCTCCTTTTTTTTGTTTATAGTGCAAAAAATAGTCACACAGGTGATCAAATAACCACCACAAAAAGAAAGCTAAATTTGTGGGGGAAAAAAAAAGACATCAATTTTATTTGGGTACATCGCTGCGCTGTTTGTCAGTTTAACGGTGCCCCAGAACACCTGTGCAGTGCGGCGATCGTGGCTGCGCCGTGTTCTAGGACATGGTGCAACCTCGATCTTGGTAAAGAGCCAATGACGTGGTTCTTTACCCATGTGATCAGCTGTGTCCCATCACAGCTGATCACATGTAAATGGGGAAATGCCGTTTATCGGCTCTCCTTGCCACACACTCAAAGCGGAGTCTAGGACAGGTAATCAGGGCACTGATCATCAGTGCCCTAATTACAGTAAAGTAAAAAAAAAAATTCTTTTTTTTTTAATTTATTTATTTTTTTTAGTAAGAAAAAAAAAAAAAAAAACCCCATTGGTGATTAAATACCATCAAAAGAAAGCTCTATTTGTGTGAAAAAAATATAAAAATTTCATTTGGCTACAGCATTGCATGACCGCGCCATTGTCATTCAAATTGTGACAGCGCTGAAAGCTGAAAATTGGCCTGGGCAGGAATGGGGTGAAATGGCCCAGTGTTGAAGTGGTTAAGTAATGCAGTGCCAAATTGCAAAAATGGCCTGGTCAGTTAAGGGGGTAAATCCTTCCGGTCCAGAAGTGGTTAACCACTTGCCGACCGCCGCACGACTATTTATTGCGGCAGTCAGCCGCTCCTGGGCAAAGTGACGTAGACCTACATCGCTCGCCCACGAGCCTGTAGGGGGCGAGCAGCGCACTCCCGCCCCTGCACATTCCCTGCCTTCCCCACGCATATGACTGGCGGCTCCGATGTCCGCCGGCCACTCGCGATCTTCCACAGGAAAGGGAGAAAGACGGACGGCTGATGTAAACACAGTCGTCTGTCATTCTCCCTGAAGTAAGCACAGAGGAGAGGCTATGCGATCCTGCTATGAAGGATCGTATGTCTGTGGTTACATAACAAGCCACGCCCCCCACAGTTAGAATCACGCCCCTAGGGACACACTTAACCCCTTGATCACCAATAAAGTTAACCTCTTCCCTGCCAGTGTCATTTTGACAGTAACAGTGCATATTTATAGCACTGATTACTGTAGTAATGTCACTGGTACTCCCAAAAGTGTTTAATTTAGGTACAGCGTCGCACGACCGCGCAATTCACGCAGTGCCGAAACGCAAAATAGGGCCTTGTCTTTGAGCAGCTAAATCCTCCTGGGCTAAAGTGGTTAAGAAACATACAGTAAATTTGCATGACAAAACAATTGGAGATCATATCAACCCTCTGGAAAAGGGAATATATCCGAAGTCTACAGCAAAGGACTTAGGGTTTCTGATTAATGAGTATATAAACCCATCAACTGAGAGCCACCTACCCACCGCTTTGTTAAACTTGGTAAATGCACCCCTACTCAAATATGTAGCTTTCTTCAGATGGACTGCTTTTTTAACCAATAATTTCCATGCCTGTAAAGATGGTGCTGATGTTTTTTTCCCAGGATGATGTAATCCTATTCCTGGCATAGAATAATGACGATGTAAGGAGAGTATGTATAGTTTTAGTAGTGGCAAGTGAATCTGCCAGGCTCAATAAACATACCTTTATAGAAAGTGAGACAGAGATGCCAGTAATTCACCTGATGCAGGCCATGGCCTCCCTGCAAAAGGGAACAATGGCTGGACGATTACAAAAAACATGTAAGAAGGGGGGCGCATGTGCGCGATCATGGAAGATGGCCGCCTGAACTCCGTGCTCCGTGCCACCGGACAACGTCCATCCGGCTTCTCAAGCACTGCCTTCCCTTAGCGACGACCCCGCTACCTCACCTGATTGCAGACATCACCGGGCACCTCAGGGTATGGGCGGCTTGTCTAAATACGGGCAGAAGCATCGATCCCATACTAAATCCGCCCAGACCGGTGGGAGGGGCAAGATGGCGCCCGAACCTCCGGAGCCAGATGATACCATGTGGCTCTCCTCTCCCCTGGCAGACAGTCTGCAGCAATTCCCCGTGGACTTGGTAAGCCCCACTCCCCCTGATCCAGAAGCCCTGCTGACTAAGTTCCGTGCCAGAGTCCACGATGAAATCGCCACGGCCTCCCGCAAACTGTTTTCTGACCTCATGCAAGGCCTTAAAGAAATAGGCCCCCGCACTAATCAGCTAGAACAGAGAATGGAACAACTCTCTGCCACCTTTAAGCAATCCCCCACCTCTGCCAACCGCAGGCTGTTGGCCCAGTGCTGTGCGGAGTTAGATTTATGTCTTACTGACGAAGCGGAGCGGACCTTGCGCTGGTCCCGCCAATTATGGTACGCCAAGGCTAACAAACCAAATGCCATGCTGGCCAATAGGTTGCGGACATTTGCCCCTAAATTGTCCCCTATTACCCTCCGCACTCGCCATAACACCCTCACAAGCAACCCCCTTTGGGTTCTGGAGGAATTTCGCAGCCGCCTCGCCAAACTGTACTCTGCCCCTGTGCAGGATGGCTCTCAGGCTGCGGAAGCCTTCTTGCACCATACCACGCTTCCTACTCTTTCTGCGTCCCATAGGACACTTATGGATCGGGATATCCAGGAATCTGAGCTGTTACAAGGAATTAAGGAATTGAAGGTGGGCAAAAAGCCGGGCCCGGATGGCTTCACTGCATTGTACTATAAGAAATTTGCTTCAGTACTGTCTCCCCCTCTAACGGCGATGTATAATGCGGTTAAGAGTGGCCAAACTCTGACCCCTGACCTCTTGACGGCGAACAACGTTATGATACCTAAACCAGATCGGGATCATTCTTCCTGGGCCAACTTTCGCCCTATATCTCTTATTAACATTGATATGAAACTCCTTAGCAGAATCTTGGCCACCCGCTTAAAACTTTTTTCTTCCCCACCTGATCAAAAAAGCCCAGGTTGGTTTTGTACCCCGATGCCAGGGAAGCAACGCTGTTAGGAGGATTATACAACTCAAACACCTCGCCCATCAGCGTAAGCTACCTGCCATGTTGCTGTCCTTAGATGTCACCAAAGCCTTTGACACCCTTTCCTGGCCATATCTCATGACTGTCCTCTGCCATTATGGGTTTGGTTCCTCCTTTTTGTCCTGGTTGGCGGCTCTTTACGAATCCCCCCCCCCCCCCGGGCCAAAATTAAATATTATGGGTTTGAATCATCCCCCTTCTCTTTTGGAAGGGGCACACGCCAGGGGTGCCCATTGTCCCCTGTCCTATTTATCCTGGCCTTGGAGCCGTTCGCAGAGGCTATCCGTTCGCACCCCAAAATTTGAAAGTTGCAGGCTCAGTACACAAAGTATCTATGTTCGCGGATGACATTTTATTGTCCCTCATCTCCCCTAGAATTTCCTTGCCCAACCTCTTGGCCCTTCTAGACTAGTTTGCTACCTTTTCTAGTCTGCATATTAACCCTGCCAAGTCTAAGGCAATGTCTGTACCCCTCCTCCCCCCCCCCCCGCTGATATCGAGGCCCTTTAAATCGGCCTTCTCTTTCCAGTGGCATAATACCTTACCGTATTTGGGGGTCAAACTCTCACCGGCTTATGGCGACCTATACGTTGTCAACTACCCACCCCTTTTTCAGCAATTGACTGATCTGCTTTCCTCTTGGTCCCACCTGTCCATGTCCTGGTTTGGCAGAATTACTGCTGTCCATATGACTTGCCTTCCAAAATTTTTTATTATTTTAGGGTGCTACCGGTCCCTATCCCAGTGCACATTCTGCGTATCCACCAGCGCAAACTCCTGAAATTTATTTGGGGTTCCTCTAGACCTCATATTAATAAAAAGATTATGTATGCCCGTAAGATATCTGGCGGTTTTTCAGTCCCCAACTTGCACGCCTATTATACCGCGACGACCATTGTCCCACTATCCCATTTACAGGACACCTTTCAAATGCCGCTGTGGGCCACGATTGATCTAGTCGATTCCCATCCAACCCCCCTTGCTTCTGTGCCCTGCCCCGGCTAACCCCAGCACCGCCCGCCGCACCTCAAACCATGCTTACTCCATTCTCTTCGTCTCTGGGACTCCGTTAAATACTCTGCCAATCTAATTTCCCCTCACCTGCCGTTACTTCAGCTTTTCCCATGCCCTATGTTTCAGCTTGGCTTTGAGAACCCTCTGCAGTTCTCTTGGTGGACGGATCATGGCTTCAGGGGGATGTCCATTCGTTATTTACCCCCACTAGGATAATTCCTTTTGGTGCTCTCAGATCTTCTCACGATATCCCCTTGCGTGAACACTACCGATATCTTCAACTTTACCACTTTTTGCAGCAGCTTATCAAACCCAAACCCTTGCCCTATACGTTAACTCCCTTCAAAAGCCTTTGCAGGGCTAGGCCCCATTCACCTGGGCTTATATCGCTCTTATACGGCTCTATCATTTCTTGTGACAAGCCCTCACTTTCCACCTACCATTCCCAATGGGAGGCAGAACTGGGGAGACGACTGGATGCAGAGGACTGGCAACACATAACCGCTCTCTAAATGTTCCCGTAATGTCTTAATTTTGGAAAATGTCTATAAAGTGTTTTACAGATGGTATTATACCCCTGCTATACTGGCCAAATTTATACCAACCTACTCTCCCTTATGTTTTTGGGGATGCTCCCATGAAGGGGCAATGGTGCATATCTGGTGGACCTGTCCTAAGGTGTGTAGACTTTTTGGATCCGGGTCTACACATTGCTTCGTAATATTTTTCATCTTAACTTGAAAAGGGATACGTATGAAGCTCTTTTATGTAAACCTATAATAGAATTGTCACGCCGACAACGTATATTGGCCCAGCATCTGTTTACTGCTTTGAAACTGATTATAGCCCAGTCCTGGAAAACCCCCCCTCCTCAGTTTCGAGGCAGTCAAGAACCGCACGAATGACATTCTGACCAATGAAAAGCTAACCGCTATAGCCAGTGATTCACATGATAAATTCCTTAAGGTGTGGGATCCCTGGATTTCATTTGTTACTCCATGCAGATTCCAAGTTGCACTTCTCTTCATTTAATTGCTCCCCGGGTGCTCGCCCGACAGGACCTACCCCTTCTCTCCCCTTTCTGCCCTCTTGTTCTCCTTTCCTTCTTCTTTTTCTCCTTTCTTTTCTTGCTCCATATTCTTCTTCTTCCTTTGTGCCTAGTCTGTCCTGGCATGTTCTGTGTCTTACGTTCAATGAGCATGTCTATCCATAGTCAGTGGAACCCTTTTTGTTCTTTTTTTTTTCTTTCTTCTTTTCCCTCGGTATGTTTCTTATGCCCTCATTTGCTTGAAGGGAAAAGTAATGTTTGCCACCTGCAGGTGGGAGACTATTTGTCCCCACTCATTTGTCCTTCATTATCTGTATACCTATGTTGTGACATCTTTGGTGCAGTTATGCCTTGCATTTGTTTCTCATGCACTTTTCTATTTTTGTTTGATGTGTTCCATTTTTCTATTGTATTCATCAACATGGACTTGTTGTATGCCTATGTTTGACATTCAATAAAATCTTTGTAAAAGAAAGGAAATTTGTTTAAAAAAAACATGTAGGAAATCTGCAGCTGGTGTGGAACCGTGCCAGCAAAGAGAAGATTGGTTTCTAAACACTTGGCTAGTCTAGCTGGTGTAAAAAATACCCTATGCAAAATTTAAAGTGTATTAAGTGGTCTCTGGTAGAGACTAATCTTAGTGAAAGGGGCTTCCCAGACAGCTTATTACTTCTCCTGTTCCAATTCCAAGCCTGGAGCCACTGTTTTTCAAACCATTCTACAGAGTCATAGCAGCAAAGCAGTTTCTGGAAAGAGGTCTCTAAATAGTGGATAGACTAATTAATCACCCCTCACCAATAACTCCATGCCGCTAGCTTCTAGGGTTGTGTGACCAGTGCCAAATTGGGACTGAAACAAGTGCCGTAGTTGTAAAAACCTGAAGAAATGGGTATTGGGTAGATGATAAAGCGCCTTTAAATCATCAAAGGACCACAGGAACCGATTAACTACAATATGCTACAATGTCTTGATGCCATATTTTGTACAGCCTTTTGAATCAGGGTATGAGTAAAAAGTTTGGATTCTTCCACAGCGGTAAATGGGGGGGGAGCTTAGAGGAAGTTTTCGATGTGCAGCCAGAGCCCACACCCCACACTTTTAATCCAGAATGCATAGAACTAGTGAGATAGGGGTTCAAAATCTCCCCCTTATCTAGTAGATGTGTCAAGTCTTCATAGGATCCCACGCAAGCCGCTTCCAGGGACATGGTGGTGTCATCAAAAGGGGTAGTTAACCAGTGATGCGCAGAAACCAATGGACGTGCCAGGAAGTACTTTAAAAAATTTGGAACTGTCAAACCTCCCTCCATGGCTGCTGTAGAATAATTATCTTCAGATGGGGTGTCCCACCATGCCAAAAAAAAAAATGAATACGATTAATGGATCTAAAAACTGTCTTTGGAATCCAAATTGGGAAATTTTTAGGTAAATATAAAAATAAAACTTTTTATCCTAATGAGTTTCATTTTACCGATTTAATGAGTGGGAGATTCTGCTAAGCATTTATCCTATTCTTAAGAATGGTAATAAGTGGGGAAACATCAGAGCAATATAACCTTGCACTGAATTAGTCACAATCAAGCCTAAGTATTTAACTTGAGACCCAATGGAGAGGGGTCTTCAAAACTGCACCCCCCAGGGCTGGATGTAAGCCGAAGAACGTAGGGCTAGTTTCAATGGCTCCATCAGGAGTGCAAATAGCCCTGGGAAGAGGGGGCATTCCTGCCTGGTGCCCCTGGAAACTGAAAGGGCCCCAGAGACCTGGCCATTCTAAGAGCTGCAACCGGATGGTCACGAAGTATGGAAATCCATTTAAGAAAGAAATACTGGACTGAGCCCCAATGCGGCCTAGAACCTGCCCCATGTAATAAAGGTTTTGGTTTTATGTTTAAAATGTATATGTAAAACCAAAACCTTTTTTTTTAAATGTGGATAGAGTATCAAAAAAAGCCTTGTTTATGTCTATGGCCCAATTCAAAGGTTTCTCTTCACTTCCTGCACCAGACTAAGGGCTCTTTCACACACTCCGTCCGCTGGACGGAGTCCGTTTTTCTCAGCGGGGGATCGAGCCGCCGATCCCCCGTTGAGCAGCAGGAGGACAGCTGTGTCTCCGCGCTGTGTGCGGAGACACAGCTGACAGTTCCCCATGCATCTCTATGGGGGAAATCGGATGTCAACGGACCGTCAGTCCGTTCTCACCCGATCCCATCCGATCCGATCCGTTGGACGGATGGAAAATAGGGTTTCCATCCGTCCAGATTTGACGGATCGGATCGGGTCGGATGTCAGCGGACATGTCTCCGCTGACATCCGATGCCCCATAGGGATGCATGGGGGGACCGTTCAGATCCGCCAAAAAAACGGACAGGCGGATCTGAACGGTCCGCCTGTGTGAAAGGGGCCTTAAGTGGAAGTGAGAGGAATACCTCAAAGCTTCCCACATCCAGGAAATTTCTGTATTACCATGCTAGTAAATACTGTCATGTTTTAAAAAATTTCCATCACTTTCTATCCTATTGAGAATAGTCACCTGGGCAAAAAGAGAGTGGATTCCCCCAGAAGGAACACATTGCAATAAAAACCTGGTAAGGATTCTGAGGGAATGCTGCAGCATGACTGCTATTCCATACAGAACAGTTTGCAAAGTGCTTCTGTCTATCCATCAGGTTGAATTCACCTTATCGCATCCCTCTTATATTTGAGAAATGCTTGGGAGTCGTTGGATATCACATTTGGTGGCCCTAAACAGAGATTTGCATCTTGAATGAACTAACACTGTCCCTTCCGTTGTAGCTACAGCTATACTAGGGCTAATTTAGAAATTAGGTAATGAGTGTGACCACAGATGAAATGACAAGTTTGCCTATCCCTGTATTATTTGTGGCATAGTTAGGAGGTTTGGCCGTTTCAGGAAGCTGCAAACATGTTCCCGAATCTTCCATCAGTTCTGTGATTCTTGGGTGCATATCGAAGTTCTTGTGCACACTGGTGTGTTTATTTAGGAATTAGGAATTGCTTTTGTCCTTCTACAAGTCAATAAGAATGCAAAAGCAGCTTGATGCAGTTTAGGACATCACAGGCATCGCACACTGATCTCAAATGCGAGCTTAATGCACCTGAAAGAACCTATCTTTTGCCCTTCTACACAAGCCCTAAAGCAAAATATCTTTGTTTAAAACCAATATAGACATTTATACGATGTCTCAGTTGCTGCCAGCTTTGGCTAGCAGCTTGCTTAATTCCTAGCCAGACACTTTTAAAGGAAAGACCCAAACCCAGTTAAACATGAGAACATTTACAATCAGCCTGAGAGACAGTCTACAGTACCCTTTATTGTCACCACCAGAAATTAGCACAGATCTTGTTACTGCTCCTCCAGGCTTTTTCATCAGAGTTGTTCTTTCCACTTAAAGAATGCCATGAATAAAACAGCTAAAAGGCACACAGTAGACTATTACCTGAAGGGAATTTGAGACCATTGGACTAAATAACATACTTTTATTCTAAACTCAACATCTGCTATATGCAACCTCTTGCCTTTTTTTCTTTACAATGGCTGCAACATCATTTTTCAGCTTGCAGATACAAGACTCAAGTTGTTGCCAAAAATCTTTAAACATTTGTGACTGCTTCTCTGTAAATAGCCGCAGCAGATAAATGTTCTCTTCTTCCTGTATAGAAAAACAAAATGCTTTGATTTCTATACACATATTGTCCATATATCATTCTGCATGTGAATGCATTACAGTATAGTTTGTATACGTACAGTTTACAAAGTGTTGATGTTTTGTTCATTGTGGATGCAGTCTTTTTGCTATAGCTCAAAAAGTGCACTGCTCGAAAAAATTAAAGGAACACTTTTGAATCAGAGTATAGCATCAAGTCAATTAACCAAATAAGGACCAGAAGGTTTTACCCCCCCCTGAATGACCGGGCCATTTTTTTGCGATATGGCACTGCGTTACTTTAACTGACAATTGCGCGGTCGGGCGGCGCTGTACCTAAAATAAAGTCGATGTCCTTTTTCTCCCACAAATAGAGCTTTGTGGTTTTTATTATTTGCACTATAAAAAAAAAAAAAAGCGACATTTCAGTAAAAAAAAAAAAATTTTTACTTTTTTGCTATAAAACCTTCCCAATAAAAAGGTTTTTAAAAATCAAATTTTTTCATCAATTTAGGCCAATATGTATTCTGCTACATATTTTTTGGTATAAAAAAAAAAATCCCAATAAGTGTATATTGATTGGGTTGGAGAAAAGTTTATCGCGTCTGCAAATTAGGGGACAGATTTGTAATTTTTATAAAAAAAAATGTTTTACTACTAATGGCGGCAATCAGCCATTTTTAGTGGGACTGTGACATTGTGGTGGACAGATTGGACACCTAACTGACACTTTTGTGGGGACCAGTGACATTACTACAGTAATCGGTGCTAAAAATATGCACTATTACTGTACTAATGACACTGGCAGGAAAGGGTTAAATGTGTCCTTGGGGGTGCTTTCTAACTGTGTGGGGGTTGTAATCACTGGATGAACACAAAGGCCTGTGTTCCTATATAGGAGGAACGAAGGATCCGGAACAACAAAGGATCCCTATGTTCACCACTGACAGAACAGCGTTCTGCCATGTTAGAACGGCAGTCTGTCGATGTAGCTTCTATGAGGAGCGATCGCGGGTGCCTGGCAGACCCGCTGCCTGGCACCTCCTCTAGCCAATTGGCGCGTGCGCAAGCCCCCACTATCTGCTACACAAAGCGACGTACTTGTACGTCGTTTCGCGTAGCAGAGCCGACCTGCCGCAGTATAACTATGGCAGCTGGTCGGTAAATAATTAAGCTCCAGGAATATTGATCTGGTCAGTTGAGTAGCAGAGGGGGTTGTTAATCAGTTCCAGCTGCTTTGGTGGTAATGAAATAACAACGGGCACTAGATGGGCAACAATGAGACAACCTGCGAAAAAAAATGTTTTTACAGATCCAGGCCACTGAAATTTTTTTCCCTACTCATCTTTTCTGACTGTTTTCAATAGTTTTGCATTTGGCTACGGTCAGTGTCACTACTGGTAGCATGAGGCTCTATTCCTGGACCCTATAGAGGTTACACAGGCAGTTCAACTCCTCCAGGATGGCACATCAATACGTGCCATTGCCAGAAGGTTTGCTGTGTCTCCCAACACAGTCTCAAGAGCATGGAGGGGATTTCAGGAGACAGGCAGTTACTCTGGGAGAGCTGGACAGGGCAAAAGAAGGTCCTCAACACATCAACAGGACCAGTATCTGCTCTTTTGTGCAAGGAGGAAAAGGATGAGCACTGCCAGAGTCCTACAAAATGACCTCCAGCAGGCCACTGGTGTGAATGTCTCTGACCAAACAGAATTCGAATTTGGTGGCCTGAGAGCCGGACATCCTCTAGTGGGCCCTGTGCTCACTACCCGGCACCATGGAGCTCAATTGGCATTTGCAATTGAACACCAGAATTGTCAGGTCCACCACTGGCGCCCTGTGCTTTTCACAGATGAAAGTAGGTTCACCCTGAGCACATGTGACCGATGTGAAAGGGTCTGGAGAAGCAGTGGAGAACGTTATGCTGCCTATAACATCATTCAGCATGGTGGTGGGTCAGAGATGGTCTGGGGAGGCAGATCCATGGACTGACGCACAGACCTCTACATGTTAGACAATGGCACCCTGACTGCCATTGGGTTTTGGGATGAAACCTTTGGACCTCAGATCCTACGCTGGTGCAGTGGGTCCTGGGTTCCTCCTGGTGCATGACAATGCCCGGCCTCGTGGCAAGGGTATGCAGCCAGTTCCTGGAGGATTAAGGAATTAATACCATTGAAAAGCCCCCACGCTAGCATTACCTAAATCCAATAGAACACCTTTGGGACATTATGTTTTGGTCCATCTGACGCCACCAGGTTGCACCTCAGTCTGTTCAGGAGCTCAGTGATGGCCTGGACCAGACCTGGGAGGAAATACCCCAGAACACCATCCGTCGTCTCATTAGGAGCATGCCTCAACGTTGTCAGGCATGCATACAAGCATGTCGGGGTCATACAAACTACTGAGTACCATTTTTAGTTGCTGCAATAAAATTTCAGCAAAATGGACTAGTCTGCTGCATAATTTTTTCACTTTGATTTTCGGGGTGTATTTGAATTCAGCCCTCTGTAGGTTGATAATTTTTATTTCCATCAAGCGATTAGGCATTCTTTCATTACTAACACATTACCCAGTCCATATCAGTATAGATATTCAGCATGAGATTTTTCCCCATTGAGATCTGATGTGTTTTCAAAGTGTTCCTTTAATTTTTTTGAGCAGTGTAGATGAAATATACAAAGGTGTGTGCATATAACCCTATAGTAAAATCACATGCATACACTAACCGCGCTAAAAGACATGTATAAATAAAATCTCAACGTGTAGTAGTCCAAAAATCATTCAAACTAAAATTTGAAAACGTCACCGGATGTGACGAAACGTGTCAGAACGTGGAACGCACAACGTGACGTGCATTGGAACGCAAGCCGGATTTACCTCCGCTCGCCACTCTGTAAGGTTTATACCATAGAGTCACGGAAACCTGTAAAACGGTCTTTACCGATCTTTGCCGAACTGTGCTTATTTGATTTTTGGAAACTTTGTCCTATCCTTATGGAATAAACCCATTTTAAAAATATTATTACACTATCTGGAGCCTTTTTATCTTCCCTTTTTATAACAACACCATACGCTGTCCTATGGAGTGGTGAGGAGGAAATTACCAACAGCACAGCCAGGAGACATTTAAAGGGGACCTACCGACAGGCTTCATTGGTCTCAGTATCGTAGGGTATATGAGACCCACGACATTCGGTAAGTCACCCATCTTCTAAATTACACTGGGAAGAAGGAATTCAGCACCTGCTCTTTATATATCACCATTGGAATTTTATTGTTGAGCACTTTTTCACTATCCTTGAAAAAATAGGAAACAACAGAATTTTGGACTTTATTGCACTTTATATACTTTATATATTTATATCACAAAGATGAACTCTTATTAACTACATATATAATTTTAAGTTTCTAATTTTGGAAGTATTATGATTATTGTTTGCACAATATTTGCACATTTGCACAAGATGAAATTTAAATGATTTAATTTCAGTCCTAGGAATATTAAGAATATATAAATTTTTATACACAATTTTGCACAATTTGCACATTTCAGCAAGCGCTGTAGATAGCCCCTACCAGGACTATATTTTTTTCAAACTAAAATAGTGCTGTGAAGGATCCAGGTGGGAAAAAACTGAAAAGGCTAAAGTGCAGGCAGTGAATGGCCGTGTGAAGAGGAGAAATCCCCTGTGATTTATACAATTATGGGATATGGCTGATAGGTGTAATTCCCTCTAATGACATATATACGGCCGTATGTACATTATTGCATGGTGGCCTGAGGAGGCTAATAGTGCAGTTAATAAGTGGCAGGAGGAAGGGGAGAAACTCCTGCATATCAACCATATCTTTAAATATGAGTATTATTTTGATATATATATGTCCATGTATGTGTATTTGGAAAGTTGTATGGTATATGTATATCTAATTATTGGTCTAAATGGCAGGTATTGTTCCTTTAGTATTAAGTGTGGGGATTATGTACTTGACCGTTTATAGAAATGTTGCGGTATTAGGTAGTACGATCCACATATCATTTGTTGCCAGACTAGTGATATGCTGGCGTTCATGCGGAGCGGTGATGAGGTTTTTTGCCCATTTGCTTCTGTCTTCCGGTGTCACTGTGGCCCCGGGAGGGATCGCCGATCGGCAGGCTTACTATAAAGAGGAGTGACGGCATTGCATGCTCAAGCCCTCCGTAGAAGTCCGCTGCGACGAAACGCGTAAGAGCGTGAGCACGCGGTGACCATAGCAACTGAGCGCCTTCATCAGACCGCTACCCGGAAGTCCGACGGCTGTATCCGAGCCACGAACGCTGAGAGCAGGGAGGGACGGTACGGCAGTAAGGAGCTCAGGGATATCAAGTAACGGCTTATTTTCATTTTAACATTGTGAGTGCATATGATTTGGGTTTTATTTAAATAAACGTGTATATATGGATTTACACTATGAGTCCTCACCATTTATTTACATGGTACGTGGCTTACTATTCATGAGGATTGACCCAAGTTCCAAGCTGATCGGTTGTCCAGTGGGGGCTGATTTGGAGTTTTGTCTTTGGCGCATATTTTTCCTCCTATAGGTACGTGGGCAATACCTGGGGGGACACGTCGGTGAGGTGGTGGTGCATGCCTTGGATGGAACCCCTCTATAAACACTTTATGAACTCATTTACAGAGTGTGTTTTTTCCCCACCTGGATCCTTTACAGCACTATTTTAGTTTGAATGATTTTTGAACTACTACACATGTTGAGATTTTATTTATACATGTCTTTTAGCGCTGTTAGTGTAATCTCTTTTACAGGATCCAGCGATGCTTCTGGCGGTACCCCGAGTGTGGCTCGGGGTTACTGCTTTTGGCTCTGAAATGTAACCCCGAGCCACGCTCGGGAATACCGCTAAGAAGGTTAAGGCAGTCTTCCTGTCCAATATTTTCTATTGTTTTGTGACTAGAAGATGCTGAGTAAATAAAACTAACAATAGGAGGAGCTGAGCTCTACCTCTAACATCAGCCAGGAGTCACGTGACCGCTGAGCTAGCCACTTGGCCCCTCCCACTGTAGCCCTGGATCATAGTAGCAGAGCGGCCAGGAGGCACGTGACTGGCCTGAAAATACAGCACAAAAAGGTATTTCGAGGATTTGTTTCTAACAAACACTTATACAGTGCAGGATGGGGGCTTAAAAGAGAGGGGCTGGCAGCAAAGCATAATTAAGGGTTACAAACCCTTTAACAATAAAGTGTATACAGTAGTACCTTTTTTACCCAGTTATTTAGAGCATTTGCAAAATTTGTTTTAAATGTTCTTACTGGTGGCTTGTAGTGTTTCAGCCGTAGGAAATGTCCTCGGATAGTGTTCATGCTTTGGTAGAAAACTTTCAGAGCTTTAGCAAAGTCTGCATCATAGCTGGCCCTGTGCACTGGAGTTCTCACTACTTCTTTTGAAGAACCTTCAGAATGTGAACTTTGAGCAGAGCTGTTGTAGCTTCTAACAACCTTTTCACAACCTAGAAAACAAGCACATTTTAATAAAATCCAGAAAGGAAGAAAATGTTACTGTATATGAGAAATATTGAAACAAATTGTATTGTAAGTACTTTTTGTAAAGTCTAGTGAATTTCTTTACATCAAGAAGGTCAGCTACCAATTTCATTGCAGTCTTGACCAATTTGACTTCTAAGGATTACTCACGGCAATCCTTACTCCTGCATTCTGGTAATGATCCTTCTATAAAGTCTCTTCCCACCTTTTTATATTAATGTTGATTTAGTACCTTTACATTCTTCTCCCCCTCCAACCTGCACATACAGTCAGACATTTCCTACCTGTCAAATAATAAACCCCTGATAAAACATAGGCTGGCCATACAATTTTCCTTCAGATTTACCAAAACCATATAATACATTGCTAAAAAAAATTAAAGGAACACTTTAAAAACACATCAGATCTCAATGGGGGAAAAATATCATGCTGGATATTTATACTGATATGGACTGGGTAATGTGTTAGTAATGAAAGGATGCCACATCGTTTAATGGAAATGAAAATCATAAACCTACACAGGGGTGATTTCAAAGACACCCCAAAAAAAATTATGCAGCAGGCTTGTCCATTTTGCTTAAATTTCATTGCAGTAACTCAAAATGGTACCTCACATGCATGTATGCATGCCTGACAATGTCAGGGCATGCTCTTGAGACAACAGATGGTGTCCTGGGGTATTTCCTCCCAGATCTGGACCAGGGCATCACTGAGCTTCTGAACAGACCAAGGTGCAACCTGCATTGGATGGACCGAAACATAATTTTCCAGAGGTGTTCTATTGGATTTAGGTCAGGCAAGTGTGGAGGCCATTCAATGGTATCAATTCCTTCATCGTGCAGGAACTGACTACAAATGAGGCCAAGCATTGTTGTGCACCATGAGGAACCCGGGACCCACTGCACCAGCGTAGAGTCTGACAATGAGTCCAAGGATTTCATCCCACACCTAATGGCAGTCAGGGTGCCATTGTGTAGCCTGTAGAGGTCTGTGCATCCCTCCATTGGTTTATGCCTTTCCAGGCCATCACTGACCCACCACCAGACCGATCATGCTAAACGATGTTACAGGCACCATAACCTTCTCCACGGCTTCTCCAGATCCTTTCACGGCAGTCACATGTGCTCAGGGTGAACCTGCTCTCATCTTTGAAAAGCACAGGGCACCAGTGGTGGACCTGCCAATTCTGGTTTTCAATGGCAAATGCCAATCAAGCTCCACGGTGCTGGGCAGTGAGCACAGGGCCCACTAGAGGACGTCAGGCCCTCAGGCCACCCTTGTGAAGTCTGTTTCTGATTGTTTGGTCAGAGACATTCACACCAGTGGCCTGCTGGAGGTCATTTTGTAGGGCTCTGGCAGTGCTCATCCTGTTCCTCCTTTCACAAACGAGCAGATACTGGTCCTGCTGATGGGTTAAAGACCTTCTATGGCCCCGTCCAGCTCTCCTAGAGTAACTGCCTGCCTCCTGGAATCTCCTTCATGCTCTTTAGACTGTACTGAGGGACACAGCAAACCTTCTGGCAATGGCACGTATTGATGTGCCATCCTGGAAGAGTTGGGTTCAAATAATTTGCTCTCAATTTGCTATATTCTTCCTATACCTCTATAGGGTTCAGGTATCTATAGTCCAGGTAGTGACACTGATCCTAGCCAAATGCAAAACTAGTGAAAAACAGTCAGAAAAGATGAGTAGGGGAAAAAAATGTTAGTGGCCTCCACCTGTAAAACCATTCCTGTTTTGGAGGTCATCTCATTGTTGCCCATCTAGTATACCTGTTGTTAATTTCATTAACACCAAAGCAGCTGAAACTGATTAACAATTCCCTCTGCTATTTAACTGACCAGATCAATATCCTAGATGTTTAATTAACTTGATGCTATACTCTGATTAAAAAGTGTTCCTTTCATTTTTTTCAGCAGTGTATAAAGGTCAAACCGAAACATTTTCAGTTTGTATGTAATCAGACAGGCCCTTGCACTACATAGTTGAAGGTAAATCTAAAATTAATTGAATAAGAAAATTGTATAATGTATGGCCAGCCTTAGTTAGATGTATTTGGCCTGATCAGCTCGAAGACACATCATTTTATTCTGTACATTTGAGGTTGTCTAATATTCTGTTTGTGAGTACTGAAGCCTTGAAAGGTTACATAGTTTGTGAGGTTGAAAAAAGACATCAGTCCATCCAGTTCAACCTATGATGTGTGTGTGTGTTTGCCGTTAACCGTACATTGAATACCCCTGTATGTTGTGGTCTTTAAGGTGCCCATCTAATAGTTTTTTGAAACTATCAATGCACCCTGCTGATGCTTGTGGAAGAGAATTCCATATCCTTACTGCTCTGACCGTGAAGAACTCCTTACATATTTTAAGGTTAAAACGTTTTTCCCCTAATTTTAGTGAGTGGCCACGTGTCTTATTGTATTCCCTTTCCCTAAAAAGTTTGTTCCTTATGCTAGGGTCATCACCAGTACAGTATTTGTACATTGATATCATATCCCCCCTCAATCGTCTCTTCTCCAGAGAGAATAAGTTCAGTGCTTGTAGTTTTTCCTCAGGTGGTGGCTAGCCCAAGTGGAATAGATAAGTTGATATGGCTAATTCTCTTTTCATAATGCTGGCTGCTTCTGACTTACTTTGATTCGCTGTCCTGGAAAATGCAGGTTAGGCTTCTCTTTACCTGCACTGTTCGCAAACCTCTTCTAAAATTGATGAAATTGGAGAAAGCCAGGAAACCAATACATTCTGAGTAACTGTCTTAGAAGGTCAACAATGACAGCTTATGTTTCTGCTAGCACAGCGTTCCTTTTAATAGTAATGTAACATTGTTTTAAATATCTGTTTCAAATTAGCGGCAAAATAATGATATCCTGGCACAGTTACAGCATTTGCATTCTGATGCGCTGGGCAGCATTGTCCAGTACAGTCCCAATGCAAAGACAAGGCAATTTGCTTTGCTTCCTATGGTGTCAGCTCATACCACTGCATTGTTGTGGTTTACATTGATAAAAAAAAGTACTGCATGCAGTACTTTTTACAGCGCAGCGGGCTGATACAGAACCCACTAAATCCCAATGCCACTGTGTGAATAAAACCTTATGAAATATCACTTGTGATATTTCAGTCAAATATCTCTTTATTCAAAGGGTTTTGAGGTACATAGTTTGATTCAGACAGTAATGAGAAAGCTGTTTTGTACCACATATAAATCTGCAGTGCAATCAAGCATAATAGGAAGAATACTAAAACACTGATCAAAGTGTAGAATCAAAAAGATATTCTAAGGCTGTTCAGGGACAATTCCTGGAAGTAACAAACGGGGCTTAAATATGGGATATGAACAAAATCAACAAAGAGGGGCAGGGAGGAAGACATCGCTAGGTAATTTTGAGAGTACCGAGGACGCTCGAAGAAAGGAATTTTTAGGAAGGCCTGGACAAGTTAATGTAATAATACTAAGGTGTGAACAGCAGCCGAGTCACAATAGGCTCTCCAACACGTCCTTGTAGTACAGACTTATTTTGGGTCTGTGCCATCTTCTGCTGCAAGGGTTTCCAATACCATAATGTTGTTGAGTTTGGGCTCACTCTAGTATGATTAGGAGAATTAGACTTCCAGTGATGCGAAAAAGCAATGTGAGCCACTAGCAAACAGTGTCTCAATGCCCTTTTTAATTTTGGAGATAGACCCAGCAATCATCAACAAAAGGGCAACCCTGGGAGTGGCCTGCACATCAGAGATAAACATGGAATTGTAAGAGGCAAAGATTTGCCACTAAAACAATGGGATCAGGTGACATCCCCACCATATGTGTAGGTAGGAGCCCTGTTTTTCTCTATGCACCTCCAACAAGTTTTAGGCGATGGGGGATGTATACCATACAAATTAAAGTGTAGGTTTACCTTTACAGAAAATCTGTAAGGTGAACTTACACTGGAACTCCTCAGCATCCCTCTCAGTCCCGCTGTACCATATCCCACGATCCCCTGCTGTCGGACACCAGGTCGCCGCTTCACCGGTCGGGGGATTTAAAATCCCCCTGGCTTAATCTCCTATCCCTACCTCCCGGTGTGTATGGATAGGAGGCATTTTAATCGTACGCACTATTGATCGACCAATATAGTTTTTTTACCGCCAATACCGATATTTTGTTCATCGGCTATCGATGTCAGCCGATATTTTTGTCTACAGGAACTTTGGTGGAGCGATTTGGGGTTCTGAAAGACCCCAAACCCCTCCTCTGCACTTAAAAGCATTCAAAACGCCAAGTTTGGCTGTTTTGAATGCTGTACGTTTTTTTAAAGCGGAGTTCCACCCTGGATTTTTTTTTTTTTTTTTTTTTTTTTTAATACCCCCGGGACAGTCAGGGCTAGTACATTCCACAATGGCTAGCCTCTGATCTGTCCCGGGTTGCACTTACCTGTTAGGACAAATACTTACCTTGAAAATGTCTTGTCCAGCGCTGCCATCTCAGATGTGGGCAGCTTGAAGCCAGCGAGATCCCCTTCGGCGTCTTCTTCCACCTTCTTTGGTCCCACGATGCTCTGCGCCGGCCCCGACGTCACTTCCGGGTCGCGCGCGTCATCCTTCTACAGCTTCTGGGCATGCCCAGAAGCTGTTTAGAAGGGGATGACGCGCGCGACCCGGAAGTGACGTCGGGGCCGGTGCAGGCGCAATGATTCCTGGGAGCTATGACGTTCAGCTCCCAGGAATCATTGCAGAGCCAGGAAGTGACGACGGGCCTCGGCCGAGGAAGGAGGAAGAAGGAAGTAAGGTAAGTATTTTTTCTTCGCTACGAGGTAAGTAAAAAAAAAAAAAAAAAATATGCGATTATCCATTTCTTTTTCAGGTGACCCGGAGCGAGAAGATGGAGGTAAGTATTAAATTAGGGTGGAACTCCACTTTAATTTGGCGCCGCCAGTACCCATGACATCGCTTCCGGGTACTCGGTGGCACCAAATTCAAAGAAATGGACACCCGGTCAGGCGGCGGCAGTGCAGATTATGACCCGGTCAGACGGTGGCGGTGAAGGTAGGATGCCCAGTGGGACAGGAGACCGGGGCGAGCCGCGGAAGGTGGCGGGAGGGGGGAACGTCCCCTCCCGCTCCTTGGAATGACAGCCGAGCGGCTTCTCAGCTGCATCGCTTGTCATTACAAGACAGCCGACCATCAGCTATCAACACCGGTACTGAGGTGATGCCTCTAGCAGCAGGCATCACCCCGGTACAAGCACTTTCCCGAAATATCGGCAATATCGGTAAATCAAAAGGCCGATTCCAATATATCGGGCAAATTCCAATATATCGGCCCTCGATATATCGGCTTTGCCGATAATCAGTCGATTACTAGTACGCATGCAAAAGAAATTACCAAATTTGAAGACAATCCATAAATAAAAATGGGGATTTGGTCCCACCATATGGCCATATAGTGCTCAAGCCCACCACTACGTCAAAGTACCCCATTATCAGTGGGTCCTACACTATCCATGAAAAAGAGATGAATCCAGCCTTTCTAACCCTTGGAGACAAAACTCCTTGCTGGGAAAGATGTGCAAATGCACTACAGGGGACTCCTCCTATATCCACTTGATAGTGGACACAGATGGAGTACAGGTGTGTGTGGGGGGTGGGGTGGGTTGCTCAACTTCGGTAGTCTGGTCAGACCGAATACATAATAAACAAGCAAAAAATTTGGGGGAGCATACCCATGTATTTCTAAAGCTGGTGCAGCTATGAACCAAAAGACATGTATTTGGTAATTTCTTTTGCATGTGTGCGCTATTCTTTTTTAATATACATGTCTTTTGGTTCATAGCTGCACCAGCTTTAGAAATACATGGGTATGCTCCCCCAAATTTTTTGCTTGATTGCTAGTACGCACCATCACATGAACGGCGCTAACCAATCAGAGTCCGCCTAGCCTGTCTTGTTAGCGCTGGAGGAGAGGAGAGAAAATCAGGAGGATTTCAAATCCCCCAGTCCAGTAAAGCAATGTCCCAGTGCCTGATAGCGGGGGATTATGGGACTCCAGTACAGCGGGCCCCAGGGAGATAGAGAGGGGGTCCAGTGTAAGTTCACCCTATAGATTTTCTGTAAAGGTGAACTTACCCTTTAAGCGGGGTCCTATACCATAATGAGATAGACAATCTTGTAGCTCTTTTCATGAAATTAAGATGGCATTGCAAGTTTACGTATAAAAATGAAACATTTCCCCCAATCGCCAGCAGGGAACGAAGTGTGCAAATAATTTTATTACTTTCAAATGCAGGGAGGTTCTGCTTTGGAAGTCCCCTCCCTCAACATGACATACAACTGAGAATAGGTATGGATAAGGGGGTGTTTTGGGAGATAAATGTCTCTAGAGGAATAAAGTATGGATCAGACTGAGGGTCAGTTCAAAGTTTGTGGAGAAAGCTTGTCAGTTGGGTCGAGGAGAGAAAATCCTGGCTACTGAAGAGGCTGAAGGAAAGTAGGTCCTGAAGGACAGGCTCATGAAGGAGTAAAGTCAGGGAGAAAATGGTGTAGTTGGGGCCAGTCTTTTCAGGATAAGAATAATATTGTGGCTGGCCGTAGACCTGGACTAAAAGGATTGTCAGCCTGCAGTGTATGATATAGAAATATGGATTTGCTAGAGAAAGGAGAGATTGGGCAAGGTAAGGGAAGGAGGAAGAAAGGGGATGATGGGGAGGAGGTAACCAAGGGAGAGCCAAAAATCTAAAGTGGAAAGATTTTGCTCCAGTTGGACCACTCATTTGTCCATTCTATGGTAGAACCAGTCTGACAGTCTATTTAACAAAGCCGCTTTACGGTATAGTTCACAGTAGGGAAGGCCTAGCCCCCTGCTGATTTAGGTTTTGTAAGGCCCGCCATTTGACTCCAAATAAATTCAGCCATCTGTGTAAGTAGTTAAATAAAGATGTTCTTAAGGAGAATGGTAGGGATTTTGTTGAATATATAGAGAAGACGTGGAATGATATCCATTTTCAACATATTAACGTGGCCAAACTAGAAAATATGTTTTGATTTCCAGCTTGATAAATCTTAAATATTTCAGTCAGGATTCTATAATAGTTGAGGTGATAAAGAGCTGAAAGATCAGAGGGGATACGTGTTCCAAGATAGGTAATGAAATAATTTTTATTTTTAAAGGGGAATTCCTGCTGGATTGCGGCCTTCAGTGATGAGGACAGCGATATGTTCAAGATTTCTCACTTGTGACATTTCAATAAAGTTCAGACAAAAAAAAACAACGGTGCAATACACAGGGGTTGGCACTTCAACACTTTGTCCTCCCAGCGCACACCAGCAGGTGTGCTTGCAAGGCGACTGCTGGTGTAAATCACCCCTTAAAGTACAAACTTTCTATTTATAATTACTAGTATTATTAGTGTTAAGTACACAAGCAACTGCTACCTATATGTAAGTGTAAATGATTTGCAAATTGCATTTTGTGAAAATAAACGGGACAAAATATTTAAACCAAAGAAAATATGCTGACCATTTGTTTGGATAATAATACATGGACTTTGAGACCTTTAACCTTCTTTGTATGTGTAAAATTAACATAACCATACAGGTCATGTGCTATGCTGGGAACTTATATAACAGACTTAAAGTGGCTGTAAATCACTACATATACCCAGTAGAGACTAGCCTAAAGTGATACATAGACATGAAACAAATCTTCCTACATAAGTTGTACCTCTATATATATGCTACAATCTCTTCTCTACAGCCATTCAAAGTGCAGAATTTATACAGCTCCTCTGAGCTTTCAGAAAGCTGAAGTTGCACTCTGCATTTTTTGTATTTCATGTCACAGAATTACAACCACTTTATTGTTTCAGCCATGCTCACATGAGCTAGGCAACTTTAACCGCTTGCCGACCGGCCAAAGTAATATTACTGCGGCAGAGCTGCTAACCTGCGTCCAGTCACGTAGTACTACGTGACTGGAGTACATGTGATTCCGGCGGTCCGGGAAACAGGGAGAAGACCTGCCTGCTTATGTAAACAAAGCAGGCAGATCTTCTGTGAGACAGGCAGGGACAGATCATCAGTTTCAGCTAAGCAGAAACTGCGATCTGTCTGTGCCTGTCACAGAACCCCCCCCCCCCCCCCACTCGCACACAAAGTTAGTAAGCATATAAGCATACATTAACCCCTTTGATCACCCACAGGGTTAACCCCTTCCCTGCCAATGGCATTATTACAGTAACAGTGCATATTTTTAGCACTGATTACTGTAGTAATGTCACTGGTACCCCCAAAAGTGTCAAAATGTCAGTTAGGGGTCCGATCTGTCCACCGCAATGTCCCAGTTCTGCAAAAAAACGCAGATCGCCGCCATTACTAGTAAAAAAAAAAAAAACAATAAAAATTACATAAATCTTTTCCGTAGTTTGTAGATGTGATAACTTTTGCGCAAACCAATCAAAAATATGTAGCAGAAAATTGGCCTAAAATGTTAAAAATTTTTGATTTTTTACATTTTTTTGGGGGAATGTCCTATAGCAGAATGTGAAAAATATTGTTTTTTTTTTCACAATTGTTGTTCTTTTTTTGCTCATAGCGCAAAAAATAAAAATCGCACATGTGATCAAATACCACCAAAAGAAAGCTCTATTTGTGAGAAAAAAAGGACGTAAATTTTGTTTGGGTACAGCACGACCGTGCAATTGTCCATTAAAGTAACGCAGTGCCGAATCGCAAAATAGGGTCTGGTCAGGAAGGGGGTAAAACCTTCTGGGGCTGAAGTGGTTAATATAACATTTAACAGTAATAATTCAACAGAAAAAGGTCAAAATGGACAAGCTATGCTGTATATGTTGGAAAATGTAACTAACTAACTATATAAATGGATTTTTGTAAGATCTTACCGTAAAATCCTTTTCTCTTAAGCTCATTGACAGACGTAGTCTTCTTGATTCTCAAGAGCTGGGTTATGTTGTCTCCGCAGGAGTAGGACTAGGCAGAAAGACAAAACGTTCTGGCTCCACCTTAGGGGCAGTCCCTGAGGGTATATCCTCCCTCTCTCTGCTACAGGGAATCAGTTCTGTTTTAAAGCAGTACAGAGAATTTAACCCAACCCAACTCAATGATAGAGGGGCGGGTACTACGTCTGTCAATGAGCTTAAGAGAAAAGGATTTTACGGTAAGATCTTACAAAAATCCATTTTTCTCTATCGCTCATTGACAGACGTAGTCTTCTTGATTCTCAAGAGCTGGGACATCCAGAAGCAGTGCCACAAAATGAGGGGTGGGATTGACAGAATCAAAATCCAATCTATAAGGCCCAACCGGAGCCAACCAGAAGTATCAAAGGACTCATCGAGTAAACAGATGAGACCTACCCCACAAATCCTCGAGGTAGACCAACAGTCTCCTCAAACAGTGGCCTGCAGGAACCTTGCGGCCAGAAGAGGCATCTGACGATGCCATCACATAAACCTTATACAATATTGTAAAGGTATGCACCGACTACTAAACAGTCGCCTTGAAAACCTGAACCACTGACACCTGATGGCGGAAGGTCCAGGAAACTCTAAGCGCCCGAGTAGAATGCGCCTTAACAGGGAACGGGGGATCCCGACCCTTAGATAAAATAAGCCTATACCACCGTCTGTCTGATCCATCTAAAGATGGTCGCAGCAGAACAGGCAACCCCTTCTTAGGGCCATCCGTGATCACAAACAGTGAACCCGTCTTACAAATTGAATCCGTAGTATTCAAGTATATCCTGATCGCCCGAACTACATCCAAGGAATGCCATGCAAATTCTCGAGGATGATTGGGCTAAGGACATAGGAAGGACAATACACTGTCCTTATTCAATGAAACTTTGAAACCACCTTAGAAGGAAGGATGGATTCGGATGAAGAACAACCTTATCCCTATGAACCACCAGATCTGGGGAACAACAGGATAATGCAGCCAGTTCTGACACCCTGCGTGCAGAAGTGATAGCCACCAGGAAGACCACCTTCTGGGATAAAGTAAGCAAGGGAATCTCCCTGATATTTTCAAAGGGAGGTGTCTGAAGAACCGACAGCACCAAATTAAGATCCCAGGATGGTAACGGCGCGTGCACTGGCAGAGCCAGGTGTCGCACCCCCTGGATGAAATTCCGCACCAAGGAATGAGTAGACAAAAGCTTCTGAAAGAAGATAGCAAATGCTGAAACCAGACCCTTGATAACACTCAAGGCCAGCTTCTGCTCAACTCCTTGTTGCAGAAAGCCAATATTCGGACTACCGAATAAAGATGTAGATGGAACCCAAGGGATTCACACCACACAATATAAGACTTCCATGTACGATGATAAATCTTTCTGGAAGTCGCTTTCCTTGTTTTAACTAGAGTAGGAATAACTGAAGCTGACAATCCCTTGTCCTTCAGCACCTGGGTCTCAATAACCAGGCCGTTTAAAAACCAGCGATCGTAAAGCAGGATGGAAGATCGGTCCCTGAGACAGTAGATCCTCCCTAAGAGGAAGTCTCCACGGGACGTCCGCCATCAGTCTGACCAAGTCGGCGTAACAAGCTCGACGAGGCCAGTCCGGAGCTGCCAGGATTACTGGAATTCCTTCCTCCTCCATCCTGCGAAGAAGTCTTGGCAGTAACCCAAGAGGAGGGAAGGCATACATTAGCTGGTATAGCCCCCACGGGGCGATCAGTGCGTCTGCGGTTTCTGCTAGAGGATCGCGGGAGCGAGCCACGAATCTCTGAACTTTCCTGTTGAATCGAGATGCCAACAGATCCATATCCGGGGTGCCCCATCGTAGGCACAACTGGTTGAAAACGTCTGGATGGAGGGACCATTCCCCCTGATCCAGAGTCTGACGGCTGAGATAATCTGCCTGCCAATTCTCCACCCCCGGAATGAACACCGCAGAGATTGCTGGAACAAATCGTTCCGCCCAGCGAAGAATGCAAGCCACTTCTTTGGCCGCTCGGACACTCTTGGTGCCCCCCTGGTGATTGACATAAGCCACGGCCGTGGCGTTGTCCGACTGGATCCGAACCGGGCTGCCCTGGAGCTGCTCGGTCCAGTGAATCAGACAAAGTCTGATTGCTCTCAGTTCCAATACATTTATCGGTAACCTGGATTCTTCCGGGGACCAAAGTCCCTGGACAGATAACTGACCGAGAATTCCTCCCCATCCGGATAGACTGGCATCCGTGGTCACTGTCGTCCAATATATTGGCAGAAATGACTTTCCCTGGCTGAGCATCGGAGACCGAAGCCACCAGACCAGAGACTCTCTGGTCTGTTTACTCAATCGGATCTGATTGTCCAGGGATTCCGGATTCCGATTCCATCTGAGAAGAATCTCTTGCTGAAGAATTCGGGTATGGGACTGGGCAAATGGGACTGCTTCGAAGGAAGCCACCATCAACCCCAGAACCCTCATGCAAGTCCGAAGGGAAGACCAGCTGTTGGATAGTAACAACTGGACTGCTGATTGAATCTTTCGGAGTTTCCCTACCGGAAGAAAAAAACTCTTGTCCTGACTGTGTCTAGAATTAGACCCAGATATTCGAGCCTCTGGGTGGGAACCAGAAATGACTTTTGCTGGTTCACCAGCCACCCGAATTCCTGTAAAGAAATCATAGTAATTTCTATGTTTTGTAGCAAGGTCTGAGGAGACTCTGCATGAAGCAGAAGATCGTCTAGGTAACCTAGAATCGATATGCCTCTTTGGCGCAGAAGTGCCAACATTGGGGCCAACACCTTCGTGAAGACCCGCGGAGCCGTGGCGAGACCGAAAGGTAACGCCACAAACTGATAGTGGTTCTCTTCTACGGAAAAGCGTAGAAACCGCAGATGTCCTGCGAAAATGGGAATGTGAAGATATGCGTCCTAGATGTCTATGGACGCTAGGACATCCCCTGGATGCAGAAAGGCTGCTACTGTGCGAATGGACTCCATTCTGAATCTTCTTATGTTGACAAAAGAATTGAGTGCCCTTAAGTCCAGAATTGGACGCACTTTGCCCTCTTTCCTGGGTATTGTAAATAGGTTTGAATAAAACCCTTGAAACCGTACTGTCCAAGGAACGTGGACTACCACTCCTTGTTGTGTAAATCTGTGACTGCTCTCCGCAGACCGTCTAAACGATCCGGGGATAGTCGGCTATAGGAAGGGAAGAATCGCGCCGGTGGGAGAGATCGAAACTCGATCTTGTACCCTGACCTTATGACTTCACAAACCCATCTGTCCGGGATTCTGGAAAGCCATGGATCCGGGAACCGGCGAAGACGTCCCCCCACCCCAGTTATGGGTGGGGGCGCACCTTCAGGCTTCGGACGGTTTATCTTCAGGTCTAGAGGGGGCGGGCTTTGCTTGCCCGACCAACGACCCCTGACGCCTCCGGCAGGAGCTTTGGAGGACTTAATTTTTGCGGTAAAAAGGTGCTCTTTCCACCCGTGAGATCCTTAATGATCTCATCTAAGTTGGCTCCAAATAGACGCTCTCCTAAAAAGGGGATATTAGCCAATGCTCTTTTGGAACCTTGGTCGGCTAACCAACCTTTTAGCCACAGTGTACGCCTGAGAACCACCGCTGAGACAGATGCTCGCGCCAATAATGAAGTGGCGTCTAACGCCGCATCACACACAAAACTGTAACCCCTGTATCATTTGTTCCAATGAATCTGATACCGCCTGAGGGACCTCTTCTAGGTCCCGGCGTAACCACTTGGTCCATACAGTTACAGCCTGCGAAACCAGACCAATAGCAATTATTGGTCTGAAAGCTGATCCAATCAAGGTAAACATGGTGCGAGACATAGCTTCTATCTTGCGATCCACTGGATCTTTAAAAGACGGAGCGTCTTCTAGAGGAATAACCGTGGCTTTATTACAATCTAGCAATTGGTGAATCCACCACAGGTGGTTCTGTCCATTTCTTAATGAGGGTTTCCTCAAACGGATAACGCCTGTTAATGCGTTTAGAAATAGTAGAAATGCGTTTTGGCAGACTCCATACTTCTTTGATTGGATTGCCAAAACATTTGGGCAATGGAAAAACCTTCGCCACTTTGATGCGTTTTTTAGTCCCAAAAGGGATTTCAGTTTCCGCTATTTCTGACGGAATACCCTGTAATCTTAAGGTTTCTTGAACAGATACAATGAGTGCGTTTACCAACGCTTCCTCTCTGGCTATGGCTGATGCCGAAACATCCTCCTCACTGTCTGAAAGGCAGTACATGAGACACCAATACCAGATGAAGTACCTGCAACTGCAGAAATAGGCTCAGAGTCTGAATCCGAGGTTTCAGATAATAAGGGGTTAGGCGGGGGTCGCTTACTTGCGCCCTGTCCCTGACAAGCCACTTCCACCCGGGACAAAAAAGTTTCCATAATAGCGGACAATGATTCAATCGTCAGTGGGGTGCTGGAGGATCCCGCAGACCCCTCGAGGGGATCCGGAGGAGATACATGAGTGGCAGGGTCCATGTAAATTCAGGACACCTTTGCCATAAAAACACAAAAAAACTTTTTTTTTTTTTTTTTTTTAATAAAAAATACCTCTTTTTTCTTTTTTTTTTTTTTTTTTTTTTTTTTTTTTAAATTTTTTTTTTTTTTTTTCTTATGTGTCTCCCCCTAGCGCAATAGCGCCCCTCAGAGTACCTGCTTCTCGATCCCACAGAGAGAGAGAGGGACCCCCAAGGCTCACCAACCGATGCAGTGCAGTTTCCAACCAACTGCAGTCAGCGTCTGTCTTACACAGACTGGAAGGAGCTGTTTGCTTTTTCCCGGGTAGAAGGACGTGGCTCCGCCCCCTGTGTACGCCTTCCGGCGTTCCCAGCTCTCCACGAGGTAGCTGGGCTCACAAAACATGGCCGCCCCCATAGAAGAGACATAAGACTCCAAAAACATGGCGGCCGGCGTGACCTGAGGACATACATGCATTTGGTCTACGGCAAAATGGCGGCGGACCGCCGAAATCGTTTTCCCAGCACATCCACCTGCATCTCTGCTAAGAGGCGATATATGGATCTACAGGAGATACACTACACATAAGGTAGGATTATACCTCCTATGTCTGCTGTAATGTTACAGTCTGCTGGGTAGAGTGTTAGCTCTTAAACCAAGTCCACTTCCCACAAACACATGCTGTATTACAAGGGGGACTTGTAAGTATCAGATATATACTGACCATATATGGAGGGGCCCATAATACATACTGCCTCATAACGAGGAAAAAAGGGAACGTTTACTCACCATACCAAACCGACAGGCACCCTCTCTTCACAATACCCTCTCCACCGGGGTGGGGGTTTGTGGACCACTCCGGACGCCTCGACTCTCTGGTTCCTGGCGTCCAAGCGAGACTTTTAACTCGCAAGGTCAGTCCCTCCACTGGGACTCCGTCGCGGCCGACCCAGCGCGGAGCTCTGGTCTGCACGCGCTCGTAGGCAGAAACCGGGATGACCACTGGATCTCAACATCCAGCCCGTCGCCCGGCCCCGCATACTTACTTGAATGTGTCGCGGCCGACCAAGCGCAATGCCATGGTCTGCGCGCGCTCGTAGGCCGGCTGGGGTGACCACAAGTGTCGCCCAGTCCGGCATTTTTGCTTGAAGATCTCACAGGAAAAAACACTGGAGAAAACTACCTAAAAAATGTCTTTTTCTTAAAGAAAAAAGTCTTGCCAGGACCAAAAGATCCCAGCAAGGAACTTAGGTCCTTACTCCTGACTAGACAGAAAAAAACTGATTCCCTGTAGCAGAGAGAGGGAGGATATACCCTCAGGGACTGCCCCTAAGGTGGAGCCAGAACGTTTTGTCTTTCTGCCTAGTCCTACTCCTGCGGAGACAACATAACCCAGCTCTTGAGAATCAAGAAGACTACGTCTGTCAATGAGCGATAGAGAAATATCTTTTTATATATATATATATATATATATATATATATATATATATATATATATATATATATATATATACACACACACACACACACACACACAGGTATATCTCAATGACCAAGACAGCACGCAGAGATACAATATAACTAACCTTGAAATTTCCACGTCTCTGGTTGCTTCAGTGACTCTTTCAGGAAGATATTCTCTTCTCTTAGGGCTCGGTTGATGTCCCTTAAAAGCTCAGACTCTTGTTCCAATTTTAATAATTTCAAATAGAGCTCAGACACTTGGCTATCTGAATCCTGAAATCCAGAAAGAGAAGTATTCTTATACTGAGTGTCTTGAATAAATCACAGCTGACATGCTCCAGGACAGAAACTAAAAATAACAAAAACATTATTGCCAAGTGGTTATGTGTGTGCAATATCTGCAGCCTGGATCATGTCAGATGGATAATTCTGCCCCTGCCAACACATCAGCAGCAAAATCATCAAACTGTGGGGACAATTTAATGGAGTCGCTCCCTCCTTGGTCTGGCTCTGGAATGCTGAACAATCTTACTCACTAGTGAGGGTAGACACCTCACTGGTTCAGCTTGCGAGTGTAGGAAAAAGTAGTTGGTCTGATGACTTGTTACTGGTGAGTTGTCACTGGCGGCAGGATCGCTTGTCTGACATCAGTCTGAAGCTGACTATACACCATACAATCCTTTTGTACAATTTAATTTGGATCAACCACCAACTATGTATTTTAAGGTTCTTGCAATCAGGAAAAAAAAAATGAATGAATTGTTTAGGTTTGTCTTCGTACTACATCTCAAAAAATTAGAATATCATCAAAAAGTGATACACATATATTATATAGATTCATTACACACAGAGTGATACATTTCAAGCATTTCTTTTTTTAGATTTTGATGATTATGATTTACAGCTAGTTAAAACCAAAACATTTTATCTCAGAAAATAGGAATATTGTGAAAAAGTTCAATATTGTAGACTTATGGTATCACACTCTCATCGGCTAATTAACTCAAAACACCTGATACATTTCCTAAACCTTTAAATGGTCTCAATCTGGTTCAGTAGGTTACACAATCATAGGGAAAACTGCTGACATGACAGTTGTTCAGAAGACAGTCATTGACACCCACCACAAGGAGGGTAAGTCACAAAAGGTCAAGTAAATCAAGAGCCACTACATACAGACATATCCAGGACATGGGCTACAACTGTCACATTTCTTGTGTCAAGCCACTCCTGAACCAGAGACAATGTCAGAAGCGTCTTACCTGGGCTAAGGAGAAAAAAGACTGGGCTGTTGCTTGGTGGTCCAAAGTCCTCTTTTTGGATGAAAGTAAATTTTGCATTTCATTTTGAAATCAAGGTCCCAGAGTCTGGAGAAAGGGTGGAGAGGCATAGAATCCAAGTTGCATGAGGTCCAGTGTGAAGTTTCTACGGTCAGTGATGATTTGGTGATCCATGTCATCTGTTGGTGTTGGTACACTGTATTTTATCAAGACCAAAGTCGGCACTGCCCTCTACCAGGAAATTTTAGAGCCCTTCATGCTTCCCTCTGCTGACTAGCTTAATGAAGATGCTGATTTCCTTTTCCAGAAGGATTTGGCACCTGCCCACACTGCCAAAATTACCAATACCTGGTAAATGATCATGGTATCACTGTGCTTGATTGGCCAGCAAACTCGTCTGACCTAAACCCCATAGAGAATCTGTGGGGTATTGTCAAGAGGAAGATGAGAGACACCAGACCCAGCAATGCAGACGAGCTGAAGGCCACTATCAAAGGAACCTGGGCTTCCATAACACCTCAGCAGTGCCACAGGCAGATCGCTTCCATGCTACGCCACTTTGATGCAGTAATTCATGCAAAAGGAGCCCTGACCAAGTATTGAGTGCATATTAAAAAATGTTCAGGGTTTGCTCCCCCAATTTTTTGCTTGTTTATTAAGTATTGAGTGCATACTATACTGTACATGGACATACTTTTCAGTAAGCCAAGATTTCTGCATTAAAAATCCTTTTTTTAATTGGTCTTATGTAATTTTCTGAGATACTGAATTTTGAGTTTTCACTAGCTGAAAGCCATAATCATCAAAATAAAAGAAAGAAATGCTTGAAATATATCACTCTGTGTGTAACGCCTCTATATAATGTAGGAGTTTCACTTTTTTAATTGAATTACTGAAATAAATTAACTTTTTGATGATATTATAATTTTTTGAGATGCACCTATAGTTGTGATAAATTCAAAGGATATTATGCAGAGAATGTGCAATTAGGTTGTAATGTGCATGGCAACCCCAAGACTTAAAGTGATTGTAAAGTCTTGTTTTTTTTTTTTATTAAAATAACAAACATGTTATACTTACCTGCTCTGTGCAGTTGGTTTTTGAACAGGGCAGCCCACATACTCCTCTTCTCTGGGCCCTCTTCGGTGTTCCTGGCTCCTCTTTCCTATTGTGTGCCCTAAGGAGCTTGCTATGGGGGCACCCAAGCTGAGCTGCAGCTCCGTGTTTCCATTCAGACATGGAGCTGCCTTCAGCACAGCCCCCTCTCTCTCCTTATTGCTATCTGAGTTTGATGGACAGCAGTGGGAGCCAATGGCGCCACTGCTGTGTCTCAGCCAATCAGGAGAGAGAGTCACGGACCGCTGAGGCATTCCTGGACAGCACTGTATTAAGTATTAGGAGGGCAGAGGGGGGCCTCTGCACACAGTAGGCTTTTTATCTTAATGCATAGAATGCAACCTTCTGACTTTACAACCCCTTTATTATTCTTTCAGTTTACATTAATAGGGCATAAAGCAAAAAAGCATAGTGTATTGTATACAACTGGTGCATTATCCCTTTAAAATATAAACATATAGGCAAAAAATCAATAATAAAAAAGCACCCCTTCACATCAGTATAAATGTAACTTGTGTAACATAATCAGAGATAATCAGTGCAATGTCCATAAACAAGTGAACAAATGTTTAACGAAAGGTTAACATACTGTATATATCAAGTGCAAAAAAATCATTAAAAGTCCACATGTTTTGCTCAGTTGTAATCCATCTCAGTGTTTCAGAGCCAAATACTTTTAATAACCACCAAGTGCACACACTCCTTACCAGAAGGAAGAAGGATAGTAAAAGTAGTAAACCAATGCGTTAACCAATAAGAGAGTGAATACAAGTGAAAGGACTGTGTAACAGAACTTAATAGCAGCTAATTTTTGCACCACATACAGTATAGAATACATAAAAATATATATAAACAAATCAGCGCTAAAAAATACACAGCAAATAACATATATTCAATCCAATAATAAAATTATGTGCATAAAATCAATTAATAATAGGCAAATCTTAATTTTATCATAAAGTGTCCATAGTGCACAAGAATGTGTCAATTCCCAAAAAAGGTTTTTGCAGTGAAAAAAAAAAATGAGTGGGTTTCTTCCATGGGATAGGTGGGGGGAAATCCCAAAAAGCCAGCAAACTGTAAACACCAAATGTGTGCAATGGCCGCTCACCATAATAACAAGGTGATACTCGCAATCTGATAGAGCTTGAGGTTATATTAGTCCTTCGCAGAGATGACCATAGAATCAATCACGGAATAGATAGCTTCTAACCAGGTGAATCAATCCTCCCCAACAACGCGTCTGAAGGAGCCGGATGACGTCACTTCCGGTTTTCGGCCGAAAGCGAAAGTATAGGATCATGATGCTGTACACATCTGGGGACCCCGCGTTCCCCTATTTTATATTGAATGCTGCAATTTTAAGTGTGAGTTACTATTTTTTAATAAATATTTGATGTTAACATACTACACTATGGAGCCGTTTATTATCATTTCATGAGCGGAGTGTTGTTGGGGACGATCCATTCACCTGGTTAGAAGCTATCTGTTCCATGATTGATCCTAAGGTGTTCCGAAACATCCCTGAATAAATGTTTGTAAATTGTGGACAATGCCTTTACCAGGGGATCCCCCCTAAGCAGGGACTCCAACCCACTTGCCCGGTCCTGGGGGCCGGCTGTGCCAAATTGAGCATTGAACGCGTGTCGAAGTTGGAAATAATGGAACAGATGTGAATTGGGGAGATGGAACTTAACCTTCAAAACATCAAACTGGTTCAAGAGAAGGGGTTCAAACTCTTGAGCAGATGGTATAGGTGCCCTTCCTCGATTACCTATATTGATCCATTTCAGTCGGACCAATGCTGGCGTTGCACGTCATCTAGGGGAACACTTCTTCATATTTGGTGGGAATGTCCACAGATCCATGAATTGTGGACTGGAATTCTTGCTCTGTACTGCAGTCTCCAGGCAACCACAGTTTCCGCGATACCGGAACTGGACCTGTTGTCTCTGTTACCCGGTTCCTTCCGGTCGATCAAGAGAGACGTCCTGTGGTTTTTCTTGGCAGCTGTTAGGACGGTGATACCCAGGCACTGGAGAACCAAACACGTATCCTCTAAACTTGAGTGGGCTCTGGAACTAGATAGACTTAGGGACATGGAAAACCTGCTGGCACGAGAGGGGGGCAGGGAAGAACGGTTCTCTGCTGTGTGGATGTCCTGGGACATGTTTCAGTGTTCGGATGCCTTTGGACCCTGGCTGGAATCACCTGTGTTGCCGGGTGCTGGGGGGCAGTAGTGGGACGCGGGCGGCCTCTCCTGATTTCCTCTACCTTCTTCACCCTCTTGGCTTACCTCTATTTTCATCCTCCTGCTTTACCCCACCTCCTTTCTTTCTATCTCTTTGGCTATCCCACTGGCACCATGCGGCAATCCTTTTTGTGTTTACTTGTTGTTTTTGGGCGCTTCTTAGCGAGACGCCTGAGTATTTATCTATGCCTTGCACACTTCACGTCTTCTTCTAATGAGACGCTTGCTATGACGGTGTCTCTACCAGTGTTATCCTTTGTTTGTCTTATCTTTTGCCTATGTTGACCCATGTTACACCACGTTGCTGTTTGTTAAGCTGCAATACAACCGTGACCCAATGGACTTGGTAGTTTATGTTTCTTACTAACAATTATTGATATTGATTGTTGTATTCACTCACTCGAAGTTCACTGTCTGTCATGGCAGGAAAAAATTTTCTGTATGTTTCTTGCTCCCTCGCTTTTCCACATATTCTGTAAAACCCTTCTTTCTCAATAAACTCAAATTGAACTAAAACATCAAACTGGAGAAGCCCCCATCCCCCGCAACATCACCTGCCTTCTAAATGTTATATTTCGTCCAGAAGGCTGGGTCAGGGTGGACCCAGAAGTGTGGCAAACAACCTTACCAGCTACCAGCCATGCTCTATTGCCCGGATTGATATAGTGAAACTATATGGTGCCCTGGGACCAGTGTTAATTTTGGCAGCAAATTTCAATTTAGTTTTAGTCTTAGTCTTAGGACTAAAATGGCATTTTAGTTTTAGTCCTATTTTAGTCTTCTGCAAGTGTTTTAGTTTTAGTCGTATTTAGTCGACTAAAACTCCAGTATATTTTAGTCGACTAAAACGCCCTACATTTTAGTAGACTAAAACTCATTTTAGTCATCTATAATCAAATGGGTGTGGTTCAATTGTAATTTGTAATGCATTATTTAAGCATTTCTCTACAATTTCCAAACTCATTATATACTACTGCTGGTCCTGGAGTGAAAAATCTAATATGTTATTATTTATGCTTTGAGCATGCACCAGTGTTAATTTTTGGCAGCAAATTTCGATTTAGTTTTAGTTATAGTCTTTTGACTAAAATGCCATTTTAGTTTTAGTCGTATTTTAGTCTTAAGACTAAAATGCCATTTTAGTTTTAGTCGTATTTTAGTCATCTGAATTGTGTTAGTCGACGAAAACGTTTTAGTCGGTTTTAGTCGACGAAATTAACACTGCCTGGGACCCCGCAGCTCTAGATGTGACAATGCCTCATAGGAGCCAACAATAGCCGCCTCTAGGGCAGTGGCCGCATCGTCGTCCGGCTATTTAGCCAACTGTGCAAAGACTAGCTGTCCTGCAAGGAAGTAATGATGAAAATCAGGAACCGCCAGCCCCCCTTGCCTCCAAGGCTGTTGTAACGTTTTTAGCTTAATTCTAGGGTTGCGTCCCTGCCATATAAAGTTTGTGATAAGACGATCAATAGTTATAAAAATATATTTTGGAATCCACACAGGGGAATTTCTAAATACGTACAAGAAGAGGGGCAAAAATGTCATTTTGAGTAAACTAATTCTGCCTTTAAGAGTCAGGGGTAGCTTTTGCCAAAGTTGTAGCTTGTGGCGAAGTTGTTGCAACAGTATAGTGACATTTAGCGTTAAAAAGTCTGAGACTGAATTGGAGATGTGTAGACCAAGGTATTTTATCCTGTCCACTGGTGGGCAATTAGTAGGGATTCTACAACATGGGGATGGCGTTCTTAGGGGGAGGATCTGGGATTTGCTCCAGTTGACCTTTAGTTCTGAAAATGTTGAAAAGAAATTCAGAATTTCCAGCACTGCCGACAAGGAAGGCTCAGAGTCACGTAGGAAAAGGACCATGTCATCTGCATAAAGTGCAATTTTCTTGGACTATTTACCCACCTGTATCCCCTGTACCTTTGTGGAATTTCTCAATGTTACCGCCAAGGGTTCAATCATCAAGGCAAAAGGCCCGGGGACAATGGACAACATTGGCGAATGCCCCTCCGTACAGGAAAGTTATCCGATAGCATGCCATTTAATTGTATAGCCGCTGTGGGATGTTGATAAAGGATATCAATCCATTTCCTAAATTCAGGGCCAAACCCAAATTCCTGTAATACGATTCCCATATACTGCCAGTCTATGGAATCAAAGGCCTTTTCTATGCCCAGAAAGACCAATATTCCACCGCTGGAGATCTCAGGTCCCAACTGGGTGTGTGTAAACACTCTTCTCAGGTTAATGTCTGTAGCTTTTTTGAGCATAAACCCCATCTGATCAGGAGAGATAAGGTGGTGAAGGACCGTCATCAGTCTGGTAGCTAGGGACTTGGTAAGTATCTTGATGTCCACATTGAGCAACGAAATAGGTCTGTATAAGGTGCACAATAAGGGATCTTTGTCGGGTTTAACTAGTAATACAATATGTGCTTCGTACATGGAGTGGGAAAGGGTACCTTTCCGTAAGCAGTCCGCATAAAGCCCAAACAACTTGGGAGCCAGGAATAGGGCGTACTGTTTGTACCACTCCACTGGCAGACCATTAGGTCCAGGCGCCTTGCCAGTGGGGAAGGATCCCAACACCAAAACCACTTCCTCCTCCCTTAAATCAGCATCCAGAAACTCCCTACCGCCCTCCGGCAAAGTAGGCAAATGAAGTGCACTGAGAACACGTGTCAAGTCCTCGCTATCGTAGGATGGTATGGGCGTATATAATGTGTTATAGAAGGACCTGAAAGTTTGTGATACATCGTCTCTGCCTGTCAATGAGTGTCAAGTGAGTGGAGCGGAATACCAGAGGGTGAGAAGGTAGCGTTAGGAAGCCAGGAAATAGCCACATAGGATATACTTAAATCGCTGAATCCCCATTAGATTAGATAGTAGGTACAATGCCCGGCGGGTGTGGAGGTGCGACTCGGTGTACATCTTGTGATATGTATGCGTTCCTCAGACATGTGATTGAGGGCGAATACAAATGCGCAAAATGTAAGCACGTTGCTTCCCTGGAAGCTCAGGTCCTGAATCTAGGGAAGCAGCTGGCAACACTGAGACGAATGTCCATACCGGAGGAGAGCCAGGATCGTACCAGTCAGGTGCAGGCAGGGGTCTGCACAGAGGTGGGCAGAGTATTGGAGGTGCAGGCATCAGAGCAGAGTAGAGGGGTGACAGTTAGGAGGGGTAGAAGGGGACAAGGCAAGGAGGCTGATCCTGGGCTGGAGCACCCCAATAGATACGCCTCGTCGTGTGATGTTGGGGAAACCAGTCAGGGACCAGCATTGCTGGAGCAGAGTGACGCCCCTAGCTACTAGGGGAAGAACTCCTCCAGTGAGGCCGGGAGAAAGGGAAAGGAAAGACAGGTGCTGGTCGTAGGGGACTCAATTATTAGAAGGACAGATAGTGTAATCTGTGACAAAGACCGTGTGCGCCGAATAGTCTGTTGTTTGCCGGGCGCTCGGGTTCGGCACATCGCGGATCGGGTGAACAGATTATTGGGTGGGGCTGGGGAAGACCCAGCTGTCATGGTACACGTGGGTACCAATGACATAGGCAGAAGAAGATGGAGAGTCCTAAACGATTTCAGGGACTTAGGCGCTAAGTTGAGGACTAGGACCTCCAAGGTAGTATTTTCCGAAATACTACCTGTACCTCGAGCCACACCAGAGAGGCAGCGGGAGATTAGGGAAGTTAACGAGTGGCTGAGGAGCTGGTGTAGTAAGGAGGGTTTCGGGTTCCTGGAGAACTGGGCCGACTTCTCAGTCGGTCACCGGCTCTTTGGTAGGGACGGATTGCACCTAAATGGGGTGGGTGCAGCCGTACTGGGTGAGAGGATGGCCAAAAAGTTAGAGGGGCTTTTAAACTAGGGAATGGGGGGGAGGGTACAGATGTAGAATTAGCCAGTGGAAAGCAAGTTTCAGAGGGCAGAAATGGGGGCATTAGCGGTAGGGTGTTCGGAGCTCCTAAACCCAGGGTGGGTACGGGGAAAAAATCAAGAGAGCAGCCTAAAAACATCAAATGAGGATAAATGTAACCGATCAAAATTACGAGGCTTGTATACCAATGCCAGAAGCCTGGCCAACAAGATGGGAGAGCTGGAGCTGCTGATGTTTGAGGAGGACTTCGATTTTGTGGGGATAACTGAGACTTGGTTTGACAGCTCTCATGACTGGATGGCGACCATTCAGGGGTATTCCCTTTATCGCAGAGATAGAGAAGGTAAAAAAAGGGGAGGGGTATGTTTGTATATTAAGAACAGTATACAGGTAAATATGAGGGATGATATTAATAATGGAGCTATAGACGAGGCAGAATCCCTATGGGTAGAGCTTCAAAGGAAAGGCACGGTGGGGAAGGTAATATTGGGCGTATGCTATAGGCCCCCCAACCAGAGAGAGGAGGGTGAGGCGGACCTCATGTTACAGATAGGATTGGCAGCAAGGATGGGAAATGTCATTATAATGGGGGACTTTAATTATCCTGATATAGTGTCACGTACCTGGGAGGAGTCTGAGTTGACGAGGTCGGCCTCTCTTATATCTCCGGCCCAGACCCCACTGAAGGTGAGACAGAGGGTGTCAAAGGCCAGGAGGGACACGAGTGCCTGCGGTTGTTGATGGATCAGGATAGGCTGCTTGTCCGGATCCTGGAAACTGGAACATGCAATGCTGTATGGAACATGTGCAGCAGATAGCCAGACAAGCACTCGGGTATTTCTGAGAGACGGAGTCAGAGTAGTAGGAAAGCCAGGGTCATCAACAGGCGGTGCAGCAGGGTACCAAATCGTAAGCAGAGCCAAAGTCAGGGACGGAGCCGGGTCAGGTTTAGCAGAGAAGCAGAAGCAGAATCCAAGTCCAAGTTCAGAACAAGCCAGGTCAGCAACAGGGAAGCATACAGGTATCATCAGGTCACAGGAAACAGCTGAAGATCAGTCAGCACAGGAAACAGGAATGAACTTCCTTTAAATAGCCTGTCTGGCACCACGCCCATTAGTCATTCTTCTGGGAATAGCCGGTGTACGGCCACGCCCCAGACGTCTCACAGGGATTCCCTGACATTGCCCCCCCCTTAAGGGCAGCCTCCGGATGCCCAACATAGACCGTTTATCCGGATGTTGTAGAAGGTAGGCTCGTAACAATCGAGGAGCATGGACGTTTGAAGCAGGCTCCCAGGAATTATCCTCAGGGCCATAGCCCTTCCACTTGATAAGAAGCTGTGTCCGACCACCCCTTCTTCTACAGTCCAGAATAGACTCCACCTCAAATTCTTCATTACCTTCGATCAAAAGGGGAGCAGGAACTTCAGATCCACGATCTGGAAAGGGGTTGGGAACTGCTGACTTCAGTAAAGAAACGTGGAACACGGGATGGATCTTCAGATTACCTGGTAAGATTAATTCGAATGCCACAGAATTAATCTTCTTCCTGATAGAAAATGGACCTAGGTATCTTGGGCCAAGCTTTTTTGAGGGACACTTTAATCTCAGGTTTGCTGTAGATAGCCAGACCTTATCCCCCGGTTTTAAATTCAAATTCCCTCTCCTTCTTCTATCAAAAAATTTTTTATTACCAGCCTGTGCCTTCAAAATGGTTTCCCGCAAAAGCTGACTGTTGGTATTAAGAAAATTTAGTCTTTCTTGTACAGCTGGTACAGCAGATTCCATAGGTAACTCAGGTAGGAAGGAGGGGTGATATCCATAATTGGCGTAGAAAGGAGACTGCTTGGTGGCGGAATGAACGGAGTTATTATAAGCAAATTCCGCTAAAGGGAGGAGTAACACCCAGTCGTCTTGAGAAAAAGAAGAGAAGCACCTTAAATATTGTTCAAGAGTTTGGTTTGTCCTCTCGGTCTGTCCATTTGTTTGTGGGTGGTAGGCAGAAGACAAACAAAGTTCAATGTTTAATGCTTCACATAAAGCTTTCCAAAACTTGGAAGTGAACTGCACCCCACGATCAGAGACAATGCTGGCTGGAATGCCATGCAATCTCACCACTTCTTTGATAAACGTGGAGGCAGTTTCGGAGGCAGAGGGAGTTCCTTTCAGAGGTATAAAGTGTGCCATCTTGGAAAGACGATCAACTACGACAAAGATAGTTGTAAACCCTTCAGATGGAGGAAGTTCCACAATAAAGTCCATAGAGATCATACTCCATGGTTTTTCAGGTACAGGGAGGGATTCCAACAGGCCCCAGGTCTTGGCCCGATCAGACTTGTTTCTGAGACACACAGAGCAGGATCTGACATAGTTTTTACAGTCCTTTAACCAATCTGGCCACCAAAAGGAACGGGAGACCAAATCAGAGGTTTTATGGATACCAAAGTGTCCAGCCAGAAGATGATCATGACACTTCTTAAGAATGGTGACCCTCAGTTGTTCGGGAATAAAAATTTGTTCCTTGTGGAAATAAAGTCCATCCCTCTGCTGGAGATGCAAGTTCACAGGAGGTGGGGAGTTTGCAACTGTCCCCTTGATCTGTGACATCAAGTCTGTTTGCAAGAGTAGGAAATTCTTAGCTGGCAAGATGGTGTCAGGTTCAGGAGGTGGAGCTGGTTCAGGAAACATGCGAGAAAGGGCATCAGGTTTGCAATTCTTAGAGCCCGGACGAAAAGTTATATGGAACACAAATCGAGAGAAGAAAAGTGCCCATCTTGCCTGTCGAGGTCTTAATCGTTTCGCGGTTCTTAAATATTCTAAGTTCTTATGGTCTGTAAAAATAAGTATAGGGTGTGCAGCCCCCTCCAGTAGGTAGCGCCATTCCTCCAGGGCAGCCTTTATGGCTAACAGTTCACGATCTCCTACGTCATAGTTCCTCTCAGAGGAGCTTAATTTTCTGGAGAAAAAGGCAATAGGGTAGAGTAGGGACTTGGCTCCTTGTCGTTGGGATAGTATAGCCCCGACCGCATTTTCAGAGGCATCCACTTCAAGTACATAGGCTAAAGCGGGATCTGGGTGTTTTAAAATGGGAGCGGAAGTAAACAGAGTCTTTAAGAGTTCAAAGGCGGCTTGAGCCTCTGGAGTCCATTTGAATGGGGTAAACTGTTTGGTCAGCTGTGTGATGGGGGATATGATGCCAGAAAAGTTCTTTATAAACTTCCTGTAAAAATTAGCGAAGCCCACAAAGCGCTGTACTGCTTTCTTGTCCTCGGGGGCAGGCCATTCCAGTACGGCAGATACCTTTTGCGGGTCCATAGCAATGCCATCCGCAGAGATAATGAGTCCCAGAAATTGGATAACCTGTTTTTCGAACTCACATTTCTCCGCCTTTGCGTAAAGATGGTGTTGGCGAAGTCTGTCCAGTACCTTCTTTACATGGTTTCTGTGTAGGTCGAGAGAACTGGAAAATACAAGGATATCATCCAAGTATACGATGATAAACAAATCAAGATAGTCCCGAAATATATCATTAACAAGATGTTGGAATGTGGCTGGGGCATTACAAAGACCGAATGGCATGACCAGATATTCGAAATGCCCAAAGCGCGTTCGAAACGCGGTTTTCCATTCGTCTCCTTCACGAATTCTGACTAGGTTGTAGGCACCCCTCAAATCAAGTTTGGAGAACACCTGTGCCCCTCGTAACCTCTGGAAAAGTTCGGGAATTAGGGGAAGAGGATAACGATTCTTGACAGTTATCTTATTGAGATCGCGATAATCCACACAGGGCCTAAGGGTATGGTCCTTTTTCTCAACAAAGAATATGCCCGCTCCTGCGGGTGAAGTGGAGGGTCGGATGAATCCTTTTTCCAGGCTTTCATTAATATAGTTACGGAGAGTCTCTAATTCGAGCTCAGAGAGAGGGTAGATCCGGCCAAAAGGTATTTCAGCCCCTGGCAACAGTTCAATGGGGCAATCGTATGTACGATGAGGAGGAAGAGAATCAGCGCTCTTTTTATTGAAAACATCCAGGTATTCGTGGTAAACTGTGGGTACCAGTTTCAAGACTTCGGGGTCCGGGTGGATACCAAGGAGAGAGGCAGCAGTAAGAGACTCCTCAGGAACACAGTGTGCCCGGCAATAGGGAGAAGAGAAGGAAATCTCGCCCGTGAGCCAATTGATGCTAGGGTTATGGGCCTTCAGCCAGGGTATACCAAGAATGACAGGAAACATGGGTGATGTTATAACGTCCAGGCAAAGGAATTCTTGATGACCAGAGGAGGAAGAGCAGAAAATTGGAGCCGTCTCTTGTGTCACTGGACCAGACTTGATACCAGAGCCATCAGCCAGGTGAACAACAAACCCTTGTTTCTTGGTACAGAGAGGAAGATTGTGTTGGGCTGCAAATGTCACATCCACAAAACAGCTACAGGCCCCAGAGTCTATAATAGCAGGAACAGAGATAGTCTTTTCAGGAAGTTTCAGATGGCAAAGCAAGGTGAGATGTGTTTGATCAGTCCTGGGTGGATGCATCATAGAAATCCAGTTAGAGGAGGTTCTGCAAGGCCTCACAGGACAAGTCTGAATGTGGTGACCGGCATCGCCACAGTAGAGGCAGAGATTGGAGCGATACCGTCGAAGACGTTCCGATGTGGACAGAGGGGATCTCTGGAAACTCTTTCGTGAAGGGTAGTGAGGTACCTCTGGGGGGTTAACGGTAATGAGAGGAGTATCAGCCCCAAACTCCGGGCGGACCAAAGGAGCCTTGTTAGTTCTTTCGGCTTGCCTCTCACGTAGCCTCCGGTCAATCTGGATGACAAGGTTCACCAGGTCTTCTAAGGCCGTTGGTACCCCCACCCTGGCAAGTTCATCCTTTAGGGCATCAGACAAGCCAAGACGGAACTGATGATGGAGGGCCGAATGGTTCCACAGAGTATCGGCACTCCATACACGGAAATCTGTCACATAATCCTCCACAGGCCTTAGGCCTTGCTTTAACTTGCTAAGCTTTGATTCAGCAGTCCGATGACAAAAAGGATCTGCGTATAGCTGGGACATGGCAGAAAAAAAAGAGTCCATGGTTGTCAAGGCTGGATCGTGTTGTTCCCGAAGATGGAAAGCCCAGGATTGGGGCTCATTCTGAAGGAGCGAGATAATAAACCCCACCTTGGTATCTTGTGAAGAGAATGTTCGAGGCAACAGGGAAAAGTATAGTTCACAAGAATTACGAAAAGTCCGAAATTTTCTTCGATTTCCAGAAAAACGTTCAGGAATGGGAACTCGAGGTTCCGGGTGGAAATCCGCCGCACAGGATGTGCTGGGCTCCGTCAGAGAAGAGTCATTTTTGCGGGCCGATAATTGATCTTCGATGCAATCCAATTTTCCTTGCAGGCTTTGTACAATGTGGGATAGTGCAGAGATCGATCGGCAAACGTTCTCCAGTGGAGAGACCTCCCTTTCAGACTCCATAGTTGGCTGACTGATACTGTCACGTACCTGGGAGGAGTCTGAGTTGACGAGGTCGGCCTCTCTTATATCTCCGGCCCAGACCCCACTGAAGGTGAGACAGAGGGTGTCAAAGGCCAGGAGGGACACGAGTGCCTGCGGTTGTTGATGGATCAGGATAGGCTGCTTGTCCGGATCCTGGAAACTGGAACATGCAATGCTGTATGGAACATGTGCAGCAGATAGCCAGACAAGCACTCGGGTATTTCTGAGAGACGGAGTCAGAATAGTAGGAAAGCCAGGGTCATCAACAGGCGGTGCAGCAGGGTACCAAATCGTAAGCAGAGCCAAAGTCAGGGACGGAGCCGGGTCAGGTTTAGCAGAGAAGCAGAAGAAGAATCCAAGTCCAAGTTCAGAACAAGCCAGGTCAGCAACAGGGAAGCATACAGGTATCATCAGGTCACAGGAAACAGCTGAAGATCAGTCAGCACAGGAAACAGGAATGAACTTCCTTTAAATAGCCTGTCTGGCACCACGCCCATTAGTCATTCTTCTGGGAATAGCCTGTGTACGGCCACGCCCCAGACGTCTCACAGGGATTCCCTGACATATAGACTGGGCAGAAGGAACCGCGCATTCAGCCAAGGCTCGGCAGTTCCTAAATGTTTTGCAGGACAATTTCATGGGTCAGATGGTGAATGCACCGACAAGAAACAATGCGGTACTTGACCTACTGATTACCAACAATACAGACCTGCTCACGGATATAGAAATACGGGACAACTTAGGGAACAGTGACCATAGGTCAATTGGTTTCAGTATTAATTACAGTAATAGGAAACACAAGGGTAATATAAGGACACTGAATTTCAAAAGAGCCAATTTCCCTAAACTGCGCTCGCTGCTAGAAAATATCAAATGGGATAGCACCCTGGGAACAAAGAACACGGAGGAAAAATGGGAGTGCTTCAAGAGCATACTTAACAAGGGGGTGGGCCAGTGCATTCCACAGGGAAATAAATTTAAAAGAGCAAAACTAAACCCTGGGTGGCTAAACTCCAACATAAAAATGTATATTAGAGCTAAAGAAAAGGCCTTTAAAAAATACAAGACTGAGGGGTCATTGGCAGCATTTAAGCACTACAAAGAGTGTAATAAGAAATGTAAAGACGAAATCAGGGCGGCTAAAATAGAACACGAGAGACATATAGGGGAGGAGAGTAAAAAGAACCCCAAGAAGTTCTTTAAGTATATAAACAGTAGGAAAGCGAGGCCAGAGCACATTGGCCCCATAAAAGATGATAAAGGAAAAATGGCCACAGAGGACAGAGAAAAGGCGGAAGTGTTAAATAATTTCTTTTCTTCAGTCTTCACAAAGGAATCGGGGGGCTACACGAACCCAGCTTGTAAGGCCGAACTAAATAATACACCTCAGGAAGTGCCGCCATGGCTAACAGAGGATAGACTTAGAGCTAAACTAGAGAAACTTAACATAAATAAATCCCCGGGAACGGATGGCTTGCACCCAAGGGTTCTTAATAAGCTCAGCCAAGTCATTGCCAGACCATTATTCTTGATCTTTAAGGATAGTTTACAGACGGGTATGGTGCCAGCTGATTGGAAAAAAGCCAACGTGGTACCAATATTTAAAAAGGTGCCGAGATATATCCCGGGTAACTATAGGCCGGTCAGCCTAACATCAGTAGTCTGCAAAATTTTGGAGGGGATGATAAGGGACCACATACAAGACTTTAGTAATGAAAACGGTATTATAAGTAGTAATCAGCATGGATTCATGAAAAATCGTTCGTGCCAAACCAATCTATTAACCTTCTACGATGAAGTGAGCTGCCACTTAGATAAAGGTAAGCCTGTGGATGTGGTGTATCTGGACTTTGCAAAGGCCTTTGACACCGTTCCCCACAAACGCTTACTGTACAAACTAAGGAAGGTAGGTATGGACCATAAGGTGAGTACCTGGATAGAGAACTGGCTCCAGGGGAGAGTACAGAGGGTGGTGATTAATGGGGAGTACTCGGATTGGGCGGGTGTGGAAAGTGGGGTCCCCCAGGGTTCTGTCCTGGGACCAATTTATTCATAAATGATCTCGAGGAGGGGATATCTAGTACAATCTCAGTATTTGCAGATGATACTAAATTAGGCTTGCCAATATCTTCTATGCAGGATGTAGAAATCTTGCAAGCAGACCTGAACAAAATAACGGGGTGGGCAACTACATGGCAGATGAGATTTAATGTTGAAAAATGTAAAGTAATGCACTTGGGGGCCAGAAACCAGAAAGCAAGCTACTCACTAGGGGGGGAACCTCTGGGTGAGTCTAGGATGGAAAGGGACCTGGGGGTACTGGTAGACAACAGGCTTGGCAGTGGCATGCTATGCAATGCCAAGCCGCCGCAAGCAAAGCCAACAGAATACTGGGTTGTATAAAAAAGGGGATTTACTCCAGAAATAAAGAGATTATTCTTCCACTCTACAAGACTCTGGTCCGGCCACATCTGGAGTATGCTGTCCAGTTCTGGGCACCGGTCCTCAGGAAGGATGTGCTGGAACTGGAGAAAGTCCAGAGAAGGGCAACAAAAATAATTAGGGGAATGGAGGACATCAGCTATGAGGAAAGACTACAAGCACTGAACCTATTCTCTCTGGAGAAGAGACGATTGAGGGGGGATATGATATCAATGTACAAATACTGTACTGGCGACCCTAGCATAAGGAACAAACTATTCAGAGAAAGGAGATACAATAAGACACGTGGCCACTCACTAAAACTTGAGGAAAGGCAGTTTAACCTTAAAGTGCGTAAGGGGTTCTTCACTGTAAGAGCGGTAAGGATGTGGAATTCTCTTCCACAAGCAGTCGTATCAGCAGGGAGCATTAATAGTTTAAAAAAACTATTAGATGGACACCTTAAAGACCACAACATACAGGGGTATACAATGTACGGTTAAAAGCAAACACACACACACATCATAGGTTGAACTGGATGGACTGATGTCTTTTTTCAACCTCAGAGTCCAAGCTGGGGAGACCGCTCCAGGTGAGACTGGGATCAGGTGCTGGTCGGATCCGCAATCCAGGATTACATCAAGCAAAAAGGAATGACCGCACTTCCGATGAAATTCAGAAAAAGGAGTGTCTTTATTCCACATCAATTAAATGGCAAATACAGGTACACACTGTGAGTGCAGGACAAAAACGGTAGACGCGTTTCACGACTGGATGTGTCTGGTGACTGGTAATGAGTAAGCGACACATCCAGTCGTGAAACGCGTCTACCGTTTTTGTCCTGCACTCACAGTGTGTACCTGTATTTGCCATTTAATTGATGTGGAATAAAGACACTCCTTTTTCTGAATTTCATCGGAAGTGCGGTCATTCCTTTTTGCTTGATTTTTTCAACCTCACTAACTATGTAACTATGTAACTAATAACTCGCCGGTCAGGGAAGTTATGCACTAGACCACCGTCTGAGGACTGCCAGTCGCTGTGAGTAGGGCCAATAATTTACCGTTCTTGTCCCCCTTTTCAAACACGTTGCACGATTTTTGTTGTAAGGAGGTAGAGGTGAGGTTTTTGGTAATAAAGATGTAATTCCTCTGTTCCCCACCCCCATGATCATGTGTGTGTGTGCTTGTGGGGTGGCCCCAGTAGTAATAACTGATGGAGTCTTATTCCCTGCCAGCCACCCCATGTGATACACACCCTGCTGGGACGTGAGGGGCAGGTTTCAAGTGGGGCGAGTATGATCTATACAGGGAGTCTCACTGCCAGTCTATTATCAGAATACATATGAGCCTTTAACTTCTGAATGATACCTGCAGGCTTTGCCAGAGCTTTCTAAATTGCTCCACCCTCTGATCTCACATTGCAGTGGGGAGAAGTTACGTTATGTCACGTGACCATGAATATCGCAGTGAAAAACAGTATTTTGGAACATTTTTTTTTTCATGTGTGCTAGAAATTTTTGATAATAATGTTAGGTTTCTTGATGTTCCTCATGACATTGTTACAGTGAGTTTAATGACATTTTAAGGCCATGTCAGATGGGGTGGCCATTTTCCCTATGGAGTTGCTTCCTTGCTGGCCTAGAATGCTGCAAAATCTCACTCACTAGGAACTCATTGGTCAGGTTAGCGAGTGAGCCTCTTGGAAATTGTAATTCGTCTCTTTGACTGGCCATACACAGTGCAAATTTCTTTCCTGCAACCACATTATTCCCTTATAAACACAGACAGTGTTGACAGGGGACTCAGCAACTGTCTTCTTCTGGCAGGGGAAGCCATCCCTGCTGGGAGAAGACAGTGATTATTGCTAGCGGCACAAGAGAGTCCAGCAGGCTGGTTGTGCCCAAGTTGATCAATCGATCAACTTGGTACATTCAGTCTGCCCATTAACAGTTCCAATCTCGGCCAGTTCCTGTTTAACCGGCCGAGATTCGAACTGTGTATGGCCGGCCTTAGTGATCTTGTCACTAGGGAGTTGTCTTCAGAGACAGGATCGCTCATCCCCAGAGGCCCCAACTCTTACTAAAGGACAAAGTTCTAACCTTCACTAGAACACCATCTCCAGGCAGTGTGTTGGCCCTGTTATTGTGTGTTGGATGTACTCTAGGCATTTAGGTGCTTGTGAAAAATGACATTCTACTAGAAATCCATGTATGCAGCAAGAAGTAGTATTATGGTATAACAGTAATAATTTAAAAGTGAATTTCATGTACATACCATCAAAGTAGATGCAGGGAGTAATGTTTTCATGTAGTCAATTAGAATATAGCCTTCCTTGGTACTTTCTATATCTGGCAGTGACCAGTCATGTTCAGTACAGCCTTCTGCAAATCCATAAGAATATGTGTTTCAGTTTGAGTCTGTTAATTTTAAATCTGGAGAAATAATGAAGTAGACAGAGAATGTCAAGAATTTTCTACAGCCTCATCTCCTTTCCAGTTAGAGATGAGTGAATAATTACATTTGCAATATATACTTCTGTGATATGATCTCCTGGTTTCTAATTTACTGGTATCAAAGTATATGTAAACCGTCACCTTGTAAAACAACCCATTCAGTTTAAAAACAAAATGGAAGGCAAAACATTTGTGTATATAGCCATGGCCAAAAGTTTTGAGAATAACACAAATATTATTTTCACAAAGGTCTGCTGCCTCCATTTTTATGATGGCTATTTGCATATACTCCAGAATGTTATTAAGAGTGATCAGATGAATTGCAATTAATTGCAAAGCCCCACTTTGCCATGAAAATTAACCTAATCCCATAAAAAACATTTCCACTGCATTTGTAAAGAAGCCTTCATGGCATCCAAGAAAGTCGAGCAAGCGTCAGGAGAGTCTCCTATAATTGATGCAGCTACGGGATCGGGGCACCACCAGTGCACAGCTTGCTCAGGAATGGCAGCAGGCAGGTGTGAGTGCATCTGAACGCACAGTGAGGTAAAGACTTTTGGAGGATGGCCTGGTGTCAAGAAGGGCAGCAAAGAAGCCCCTTCTCTCCAGGAAAAACATCAGGGACAGACTGATATTCTGCAAAAGGTACAGGGATTGGACTGCTGAGGACTGGGGTAAAGTAATTTTCTCTGAATAATCCCTTTTCCAATTGTTTGGTGGAATCCGGAAAAAAAACTTGTCCGGAGAAGAAAAGGTGAGCGCTACCATCAGTCCTGTGTCAAGACAACAGTAACGTATCCTGAGACCATTCATTGTGTGGGGTTGTTTCTCAGCCAAGGGAGTTGGCTCACTCACAATTCTGCCTAAGAACACAGCCATGAATAAAGATCTAGATGGTACAAAAACATCCTCCGACAGCAACTTCTCCCAACCATCCAGGAACAGTTTGGTGACAAATAGGGATGGGCTTGATTCGAGCATCAGCTGTTCGAGTGTTTGCTGAACACACGAACGAATGGGGCGCTCGACGGGAAGTTTGCCCACCGATGAGCGCATAATGCACTGTGCTGGTGCAGTGAATACATTACTAATGACTGGCCAAAGCATGCACATGACCTGTATGCTTTGGCCAATCACAGCACAGTGTCCTGTAAGAGCCATGATTGGGCAAAGGCAGGCTGCCTTTAGCCAATCATGGCTCACGGGCTAAGTCCATGCCCAACACTATATAAGGCTGCTGCTTACATGGCAGCCGTTTATAGTGTGTTATAATAGAGGTTAGGTAGGTAGTTAGTGGATAGTGAGTTGAGTTAGTTTAGTGCAGTCAGTGTAGTGAACAGGCATACCCAACTTTTATAATGTATAGATATGTTGTAGTCCTGGGTCCCCTTTCAGTGCTCCACAAGTTTTGTGTCCCTGTCACTTATAAAAAAGGAAATACTCTGCGCTAAGGAAAAGGTAAATTAGGCTGCAGCCTCCCTTATCTATAACCAAAAAGACTATATAAATGTAAACAAAAGGAAAAGAGGGAAATGGTGCTGCCTAATAATAGGTCCAATGGATGGAAGTATGCAAAGAGATAAGTAATAAGTGGTGATGGCAGGGATAGGTGGTGAGTATATGAAGTGTCTCACTGGTATCTGAGGCACATGAATCAAAGCAATAGACTAGAAATAGCTAGTAGCATAATAAAACCAGTAGATGGCGGTAATGGATGAATATACAATAAATCCAGGCAATAAGCTAAAAAAGTGACTAAAACAAAAGCACAATATGCAAAGATATAAGGTGTCACGTGCTGTGAAGTAATAGTGCAAAAATTAACAATGGATACAAGTGCAAATAAAAAATTAATATCACCTTAAAGTGCTGAGTGGCAAAAAAAAAATATATATATATATATATATGCTTGGTAACGAAATAGGTAATTGATAGTGGCAATAAATATCAGGTACAGTAAGTGATAAGGTACAATCTAACGGTAGAAAATAAAGAAGAGAATATATAATAAAGTGACGCTGTGCACATAAGTATCAAAAAGTGACAATATGTCAGCTGGTAGATTGGCTGACAGAAAGTAGTTAAACCAATAAAGTGACACTGTGCACTAATAAATCAAATAAAGTGGCAATAAATCAGCTAACGGAAACAGTCCATATATGGTGTTAAATTTCCATGCGGCAATCCCAGTGGTGATCCTGTGGTGGGTGATATGGTGAGGTGCTTGGTGGCCCCTAAGGTAAGTAGCAAACTCACCAGAAATACCCACCCCACACAGGGGTATAGAGCGGGTATATATAGTAGTAAAAGCAATCCCTCTGGTGGATCCTGGTTCCCTCAAGTTATCCTGATGTAAGGGTGGACCGGGAGATCCCTGTAGGGCTCCGGGATGTTCAGGGGGTTCCTCTAAAGGATATCCAAGGATCCTGTGGGGTCCACACTTGGTGGGTGGAGTAATACCTCCGGTACTCCAGGGATGTCAGTGGGTATCAGCGGGACAGTGTATTAAGTGGAAGAGCCATGTGAAGTAGGGGGAGGGCACATAGTGTAATACTGTATGGGTAGCCTTTATTTCAGTTAGGTAAAAATGGGTACTCACAATTAAGCAGACAAGTTAAAAGCAATAAATCGGGTCCCTGGAATGCAATGCGTTCCACACGAAAGCCGGAACCGGAAGTGATGTGACGGCGCCGTACGCGTTTTGTCATCAAATGTCTTCAGCAGCAAAATGGGCTTTTGTTTTCCCTGTCACTTATAGTTCATGAGCAGTGCTATGCCAAGCTGACTGAGATTTCCCATAGACGCCAATTTTAAAGACAGGGAGCAGTGCCATGTCAAGCAGACCGAGATTTCCCATAGAGGCCAATGAGCACTGAAAGCTGAAAATTGGTCTAGGCAGCAAGGGGGTGAAAGTTCCCTGTATTTAAGTGGTTAAGGGGAACCCTTGGACAGAATTTAAAAAAAAAAACGGGCATGGGGTCCCCCCTCCAAATCTATACCAGGTCCTTCGGGTCTGGTACAGATTTTAAGGGGAACTCCATGCCAAAATGAAAAAAAAAAAACTGCGTGCCCCCCCAAAATCCATACCAGACCCTTACCTGAGCAAGCAGCCTGACTTGCCAGGATGGGGGGGGGGGGATGAGCGAGCGCCCCCACCTCTCTTGAACCTTACCAGCTGTTTGCCTTCAACATGGGGAAGGTGGTTTGGGGTGCACTTTGTCCCCATGTTGATTAGGACAAGGGCCTCTTCCCGACAACCCTGGGCTGTAGTTTTGGAGGATCTGCGGGTGGGGGCTTATCAGAATCTGGAAGCCCCCTTTAACCACTTAAGCCCCGGAAGATTTTACCCCCTTCCTGACCAGGGGGTATTTTGCGATTCGGCACTGCGTGACTTTAACGGACCATTGCGCGGTCGTGCGACGCTGTACCTAAACGAATTTAAAATCCTTTTTTTCCCACAAACAGAGCTTTCTTTTGGTGGTATTTGATCACCTTTGCGATTTTTTGATCAAGCGCTATAAACAAAAAAAGAGCGACAATTTTGCAAAAATAACAATATTTTTCACATTTTTTTATATGAAATTCCCCCCCAAAAAAAATGTAAAAATCAAAATTTTTTAACATTTTCGGCCAATTTGTTTTATGCTACATATGTTTGGTAAAAAAAAAAATCGCAAAAAGCATATTTTGATTGGTTTGCGCAAAAGTTATTGCGTTTACTAACAAAGGGAAAGATTTCTGTCATTTTTGTTGTTTTTTTTTAACGCGTAATGGCGGCGATCTGCGTTTTTTTTTGCGGTACTGCGACATTGCGGCGGACAGATCAGACCCTTGACTGACATTTTTGACACTTTTGGGGTTACCAGTGACATTTCTACAGTAATCAGTGCTATACATATGCACTGTTACTGTAAAAATACACTGGCAGTGAAGGGGTTAACTTTATTTGAGAGGGAGGGGCTGTGTGTGTCCCTAGGGGCGTGATTCTAACTGTGATTGGCTGTGGCTTGAGGTGTAGGAACAATGATCAACGATCCTACTTAGTAGAACCGTGTGATCATCGTTTCTACACCGGGGAGAATGACAGGCGGCTTGTTTACATTAGCCGCCTGCCTTTCTCCCTCTCCCCCGACGATCGCCGAGTGACCGGCAGACATCGGGTCCGCCGGTCACACGCGTGGGGGGGGGGGGGGTCCGTGACCGAGCGGGAGCCCGCCTCCGGCGGCGCGCACTCGCTCCCCAGAGCCTCACAGGCTAATGACGTAGACCTAAGTTGCTCTGCCTGTGAGGGGCTGACTGCCGCAGTAAGTATACTGTGAGCAGTCGGCAAGTGGTTAACAAGGGGGCCCCCAGATCCCCCCTCCCTATGTAAATGGATATCGGATAGATCGTACCCCTACCCATTCACCAAAAAAGTGTTAAAAAAAAAAACCACAAAAGCCAGTTTTTGACAAGTCCTTTATTAAAAAATAAAAAAATAGTGTCGCCCAATGTAAATCTATCGTCAATCATGTCGCCCGCCGCACCCGAAAAATAGAAAAAAAAAAAAAAGATGCTCCCGCCTCTTTAGACCCCTCCCGGCTAATGAGCCACTTGAGCGCCGGGAGGTGTGTGAAGAGGCGGGAGCATCTTTTTTATTTTCTATTTTTCGGGTGCGGCGGGCGACATGATTGACTATGGATTTACATTGGGGGACACTATTTTTTTACTTTTATTTTTTAATAAAGGGCTTGTCAAAAACTTTTGTGTTTTTTTTTTGTACACATTATTGGTGAATGGGTAGGGGTATCTATTCACATGGGGGCGGGATCTGGGAGCCCCTTGTTAAAGGGGACTTTCAGATTCCGATAAGCTCCCCACTGGCAGACCCTGACAACCACAGCCCAGGGTTGTTCGGAAGGGGCCCTTGTCCCAATCAACAAGGGGACAAGGTGCTTTGCTCACCCCCCCCCCCCAACCCTATCTTGGCCAGCCAGGCTGCTTGCTCGGATAAGGCTCTGGTATGGATTTTGGGGGGGGACCCCATGCCATTTCTTTCAATTCTTGCACGAGGTTCCCCTTAAAATCCATACCAGTCCCTTTGGACTGGGGGGGGGGGGGAGAACCCAACGCCATTTGTTTCATTTTTTTTAAATCTGTATTGCTGGGAGCCGACAATACATTACAGCAGCGAGCAGGTTTAAATTACATTTTTTCCTTTAGGAATGTCAGTATTGCTGCAGCAGGCTACATACATCATGCAAATGCGCTACTTTACAGGCACATTATGGGGACCCCCCAGGCACGATATTTAAAGGAATTTTTAATTTTTATTATTTCACTTTAAGCATTATTAAAATCACTGCTCCTGTAAAAACAATGTTTTAAAAACATTTGTTTGCATTGATACTTGTCCCCCAGGGCAGTACCCAGGTCCCCATACACATTTTATGGCAATAACTTCCATATAAGCCTTTAAAATGAGGACTTTTTCATGTTCGTGTCCCATAGACTTTAATAGAGTTTGCATGTTCGCTAGAACTTTTTTCCTGTTCGAGATGTCCTGGTGCGAACCGAACAGGGGGATGTTCGGCCCATCACTAGTGACGAACATGCCTTATAGCAATGCATTTTCCAGCCTGATAGAGTACCTTGCTTTAAGGCAAAGTGATACCGAATTGGCTTGGGGAACAAAACATCGAAATGTTGGGTCCATGGCCAGGAAACTCCCCAGACCTTAATCCCATTGAGAACTTGTGGTTCTCAAGAGGCGGGTGAACAAAACAAAACACACAAATTCTGACAAGCATCAAGCATTGATTATGCAAGTATAGGCTGCCATCAGTCAGAATGTGGCCCAGAAGTTGATTGACAGCATGCCAAGGTGAACTGCAGAGGTCTTGAAAAAGAAGGGTCAACACTGCAAATATTGACTCTTTGCATAAACTTATTGTAATTGTCAATAAAAGCCTTTGACAGTCACGTATGAAATGCTTGTAATTATACTTCAGCATACCATAGTAACATCTGACAAAAAGATCTAAAAACATGGAAGCAGCAGACTTTGTAAAAATGTATATTTGTGTCATTCTCAAAATTGTTGGCCACGGCTATAGATATAAAACAGCATTATAAGTATTTTTTTTCTTTTTTATAAGTGATCACATTCCCTCAGTCTCAGCTGCATAAGAGCTGGGGAGGAGAAACATCGGCACCCTAAGCTTTCCAGTGAATGGCTGTGCCGGGGGAGGGGGGGCTTTTGGGATGTCAAGACAAGTCTGATGATTGGAGTTCCCAACATGGCTAGAGAACCGACCACAGTGTGGTGTTCTGCTTAGTGTGGTCAGTTTTTAATAGGTAAGCAGAGGGATGGGCAGGAACACCAGGGATTTCACACAAAAGAAGCAAGACAAAGAGAAAAGGATACTTTCATGATACATAGTACAGCAGGCACATATCAGCAATATGAAATGTTGGGTTTACATATTCTTTAAATATTTCATTCTTTTTATTTATTTATTTATTTTTTTAATAAGTTAGTCCCAGTTTTGATGATACCAGCCCTTATGCCCTCAGGATCAGGTTGGTAGTTCAAAAAGGGGGCCCAGGTAGCTACTTTCCTGTCTGGTGTAAAATGCGCGCAGGCGGCAGAAAGAGGTTAATCAACTGATAATCCCACTGAGATTTAGCTTGGAAAATATTAATTAAACATAGCTAGTGTTTTGTGGTCAAAAAGTAAATTTGTCTGGTCAGGAAGAAAACAAACATTTTTTTTTGTACTATACTTGTGTGTATATTGCACCACATATGTGTATGGGACGGTTCCGTCACATTGGTTGCAAGCGGTGGGATAGCTTCCTTACTGTGAACACTTCCAAACCACCACCGGGATCCAAGATCGGGCTAGCAGACTAAGGTCACCCAACGGAGATATGGACCTGGCATCAGAGTTGCAGGGGCTGCTGCGGATCGCCCTTCCAGCAATCCCCAGGACTGTGTCTGTGGAACAATACCTGGAGATCAGGCAGCAGGATCGGTTGGAGGTCTGGGTTTGAGCCCTCCAGGTCACTGGTATACACCAGGGCAGGTGCTTTCCAACCCCAAGGCAACGGGCCATTTCCTGGGAGAGCGTCCCCAGGAGCATTGGGTGTCCAAGTTGGACAGGCTGGTCCAGCAGGAGATAGAGCTGGACAATCGATATTGGGCTCTGCAATGGCACGCAGAGCAGGAATATTTAGGGGAGACAACACAATACTCTCTGGAGGGATATGACTTTGGTGGCCCTGGATTGCTGTGGGAGAGCCTTGCAGATGGTTTTGTGTTTGGCGATGAAGGGGAACCTACCCTTGAGGACCTGCAAGAATACAGAGAGGCAATGCTTGGGCTTGCAGGGGTCTCAGAGCTGAAACCTGATCTGGAATACTTCCTAAGGAAAGAACAACAACTGGAAAGGGCATACAGGGAACAGCTAGAACACATTCAGCAGCATGCCCCAGAATCGGCAACGGAAACTCCAGAGATTGTCGTCACCAAAGCTGAAGTGCTGACAACAGGGCAGAGCTCTGCTAGCCTCTGACCTGCACCGATTACATCTGGGTTCCACAGACAAGAGGTGGTGAACCTCGATGCCCAGACACTAATTCCAGAGACTGGGGATTTAATAGATTTTTCTGCTGAGGTAGAACAACTTGGTGAGCCTCCAAGTGAAGAGCTTGCATCAGGGCCAATTGTCACTGAGTTCTGCCCAGCACCAACAGCAGCTTCAACCTTCTTGAGAGAAGAGGCAGACGGCTTTTCTCCCACAACACTGACAGGGACATGGGATTTCCAGCCAGCAGCATCTGTGGAGTTACAAGAAATTTCTCCAGCTGAAGCGCTGACAGAGGGCCAAGACCTCTGCCCTACACTCATGGCAGTTCCAGAGGTCCAGTGTGAGAAGGTGGCGGTCACCAGCAGCAGATCATGATCCAGGGGGAGAAGGGAGAGGAGGTGTTGGTCTTCCCTCCCCAACAGTTAGCCAGGGTGGAGGAAACTGTCTTCCCTCCCCAGCAAGGATCTGTGCACCTGGGAGACAGTACCAGAGACATGTCGTCCCAGCAGCAAAATAATGGAAGGGAGATGGAGCAGCCAGCTCCCCATCCCAGCAGCATACGGCACCCCAGAATGATGTCACCAACCCATCAGAAGAGCTGGCAACAGAGAACGTGATGCTGGCCTCTGCCCTCAAATAAAAAAAGATGGATTTCTTGTGGTAGTGGATGGGACTGAAGTCTTTACCTTTATATCCCAGGGATGCTGGGCAGTCGGCCCAGATCCCCAACAGCATGACGGAGTGAGTACAGCCACCCTGACTTCTCTCCAGCGGTTGAAAGGACTCCAGGGAGAAGGGCCAGTCCACGCTTCTCCCCAGCGGCAGGTATGTTCTATGAGAGAGGCAGAGGATGGCTGGGTGAGTAATGCTCTGTTCGGGACAATTTGTTTGGCGTAGTGTGTGGATACGGGCATTGGGGGACTGGAACTATGAACTAACTTCGAAGTCAACCCGTTTGGGGTCTCCTTCTGTGTTTCCTGCCGAAAGGGGAAATATGTGATGGGAGTTGCTTTGGGCAGGTAGCTTGTGGAACCCAGATTACCCTAGAGAGAGAGGGCTGGCCCAAGATATTGTGCTGCCTGGGTCCAAAAATAAAATGCTGCCCCCCCCCCCCCGCCCAAAAAAAAAAAAAAAGATGCCTATCAAAAGGCCCCCGCATCCATCATTTTATATCATAAAAAAAACTAAAATTTAATTTTAAACACTGCACAGGGTTCAGGAGTGCTTTGCGCTCAGATTGCAGAGTTCAGGAGTGCGTTGCGCTCAGAATGCAGGGTTCAGGAGTGTGTTGCGCTCAGAATGCAGGGTTCAGGAGTGCGTTGTGCTCAGAATGCAGGGAATCCGGGGGGGGGGGGGGCGGTGATGTAAAGGGTGGAAGAGGACACTACTATGGGGGAGGCCCTGCCCATAACAGTGTCCTCGGGCCCCCTTCAAATCACTTCCCCTCCCCCCACACACACAGGAGTTTCCTCTGCCCCCCTTTTCCCCTATAGCAGGGCTAGGCACACAGTTAACCCTTTGATCACCCCTGATGTTAACTCCTTTCCAGCCAGTATCATTAGTACAGTGGCATTGCATATTTTTAGCACTGATCACTGAATAAAGCCCCGTACAAACGTACCGAATGTCGGCCGAACGATCGGCCGTCTTTTGTCCGGTGCTGTCCTGTCGGCTGAAAAGTGCTAAAGACTGCACACGAATTTTGTCGGCCAACAACAGCCGACTGCAGAAGTGATGTCATGTGATGGTTAACTTTCCGTGTCTTTTTTTTTCTCAGAGCATGCCCAGTCTTGCTAATCTGCTGTTTGTCGGCCGAATTCTGTACTGACTTGCGAACAATCGGCCGTTCTGGTGACGGCCAACAAAAATTTTATAGCCTGCACACCCGATTCTGTTCGGCCGAAAAGTCGCTGTCGGTTGTCGGAAGCATCATACTAACAAGCCGACAATCGGCCAATCGTTCGGCGGCCGAATATTTACGGCCGACAATCGCTACGTGTGTACGGGCCTTAAGTGTCACTGGTTCCCAAAAAAGTGTCAGTTAGTATCCGATTTGTCTGCCGCAATTTTGCAGTCCCACTATAAGTCGCTGATCGCTGCCATTACTAATAAACAATAAAAAAATAAATAAAAATTCCATAAATGTATCCCATAGTTTGTAGATGCTATAACTTTTGCGCAAACCAGTCAATATAAACTTATTGGGATTTTTTCACCAAAAATATGTAGCAGAATACATATTGGCCTAACTTGATGAATAAATTTGACTTTTTTTCAATTTTTATTGGATGTGTTTAATAGCAGAAAGTAAAAGTTATTATTTATTTATTTTTTTTTTTCAAAATTGTCGGTCTTCTTTTGTTTATAGCGCAAAAAATATAAACAGCAGAGGTGATCAAATACCACCAAAAGAAAGCTCTGTTTATGGGAAAAGAAGGACATAAATGTTATTGTGCAATTGTCATATAAAAGTAACGCAGTGCCATATAGCAATAAATGGCCTGGTCATGAAGGGGGGTAAATCTTCTGGAGGTCAATCTTCTGAAGTGGTTATTTGAACAACCTGAAGTTAGAAGCTGATTGGCTACCATGCACAGTTGTACCAGACTTTGCATCCTCCAGTTTTAGTAAATCAACCTCAATGTCTAGGCTTTTCCATACATGGTATATTATTTATGTATTATGTTCAGGAGTGAAAAATGAAATAGTGGAAAATATTTTTATTATGTGTTTTTTTTTGTTTGGGTAAAAATGAAATACTGTATATAACTATTTCACATTTATTCATTTGCAGCAATCAATTGATTTGTGTGAGTCCAGTGACAATCTAGAATTTTGAGTAGCTGGTTCACTGCTGTGCTGTGACTGAAGACCTGACTTCCGAATCTCAGGTTACATACACAGATCTTTACTCTGTAGTAGTCAAAGAATGCAGCGCTGCTGCGGAGCTCTCTAATAGGCAACTCAGCATGCACTGCACACATGAAAACACAATGTATTAAATATTAATTTGTACAATAAAGGTCTTTATACACATTTAAAAAAAATCTATATCAATTTATAAATGTATAACCTTTTAAAAATTGTAAAATCATATTGATTAAAAACCAACAGAGTTTCCATGTAAACCATAAAATCCAGGTGTTGTGGGATTACAGGCTAGGAATATATGTTTTTAACTTTTATATGCAAAAACATGACATGAAATACTATTGTACAATGCTTGAGAATAGTGTCTGCAGAGACTGTGAAGGTATAAGACTAGGGTACATGCAGACTGCATTTAGCTGGACTTGACATGTTCTCCTCAGTTTACTTCATTGTGCTAATCAAGAGATTATTTGTTTCTAATGAGACATGTATAGTATATCCTGAAGGGTAAATCTTTAGTTTACTCAGTAAGTAGTAAATGTATTTGAACCGAACACGCCAAGCACAGGTTGTTTTGCTATAAGGTAAAGTTGAATGCTTGCTAAAAAACTGGATTTTTGACTTACCGTAAAATCCTTTTCTCTGACGCTCATTGACAGACGCAGCTTCATATCTTCTTAGCCATTGGGTTATGCTCCTCCCATCTGGAATAGGACACGTCTATGGGGCTGTCCCTACAGCCATAGCCCCACACACTCTGCTACAGCCCTCAGTTTTGTTGCAAGCAGTGTTTAGAAGACAACAACCCCATTCCACTCATAATTAGAGGGGAGCGTGCTGTGTCTGTCAATGAACTTCAGAGAAAAGGATTTTATGGTAAGTCAAAAATCCAGTTTTCTCTATCGTTCACTGACAGATGCAGCTTCATGTCTTCTTAGCCATTGGGACGTCCCAAAGCAGTATTATCATGAGGGGAAGGAAAAACAATGCACAAGCTCAACCAGGAACAACTGAAACTCACCTAGAAAAGAGATTCACCCTCAAAGAGAAAAAAGATCTATTTTAAACAGAAGCATGCAAAACCTTGTGGCCAAAAGAGGCATCTGAAGGAACCAACACATCTACCTTGTAGAATTTTGTGAACGTGTGCACTGGTGACCACGTTGCCACCTTGCATCACTGGTGCCTGATGGCGAAAAGCCCAAGAGGCACTTAGCGCTCTAGTAGAATGTGCCTTCACCGGGAAAGGAGGAACTTCAGTGAACTTCACTTACCTTTAAGTGAATAAGCCTGAACCACCGTCTGCCTGATCCATCTGGATATGGTCGCAGCAAACACAGCCAATCCTTTTCAAGGTCCTTCGGTAAGGACAAAAAGAGAGTCTGATTTGCTGAAGGATTCAGTAGCCACCAGGTAAACTCTAATTGCCCGAACCACATCCAAAGAATGCAAAGCAAATTTCTTGGGATGCTTGGGCTTAGGACAGAGTGAAGGCAACACAATGTCTTCATTCAAATGGAAATCAGAAACCACTTTAGGAAGAAAAAATAATGGAATGGTCTCGTGCTGTCCAGTGTAGATACCTCCATCCCTGATCAAATGCGAAAAAAAGAAGGGGGTGCCCTTGTGGTGGGACTTTGAGTGAGGCATTTACACTATGTAGCTCAAAGTTGTAGGGTGGCAATAAATGTCAAATTTAATTGATACAGACGTACAAAGTATGACAACAATGTAACAGCAATATTGAAATACAACATAATGGGCATATGACATGTAACATCAATAGTACAAATAAATAAACAAACATATGTTGAACTCATATACTGTAGGAACTCGACGCGTTTCGTGAGTCTTAGTAAGCTCACTCATCAGGAGTATATATGAGATAAATTGTATCTAGGAGTAAAGCAGTAAACAGCATGTTAGTATACATGATTGTATCAGTGAGTGTGATATTGCAACATCTGTATGTGCGAACCGTAATAGGAAAACCACACTCACATGTCGCCCAAAGAAAGATGAATGGATTGATGCTCCCATAAGGCGGCGGTTGCCATGGTCTAACGGGGAGCTGACAGGACTGGTGAAAATGGTGAGCGCGGTGGGGAGCCAGGAGAGGAAACAAGAGTAGTGCGGTGGAATTTCTGGTTGGTAATAAGGCATGGGCTGAAAATACATCAATATATATCTCTCTCAACGAAGTATAAAAGTAAAAATATAATAATATAATAAATATAATAGGATAATTAAATCACTGGGTGGTATCCGAAGAGTATGAATGTATATCTATGTAAGAATCTGAGTGACTAAATATATGGGTAATAGACAGCCCAGGCACATGCTATATATAAAATAATGGATTGGATCTTGATGAATCTGTTAGAGTATGGCAATGTAGCTAAGTGTGTGGAAATGTGAAAGAAAGAAGGGAGTACGGGAACATGAGTAATGATGTGAGGACCAAAGAGAAAAAACCAAGTAGTGAAGGATAGTGGTTGAACAGAATGGGAATGGTGAGTCCACTCAGAGTGGATTCAAGGATGGAACGGAAGACAAACTTCATCTGATGCAATGAAAAAACAAAGAAGATCCTTATAAGATGGGACACCATAGTGAACATTTGAGAGGAAGATAAGGGGGGACACTAGGAAGAGGAAATGGGATGAGAATCCTCACCTGAGTACCCACAGCGCAAACACATGATTGCAGTCCTGAGCACCATGTCGTGGTGTTGGGAACAAAAGGTGTGACAAATACACCCATGTCATCCAGTGGTAATGAGGCCGACAACCACAGCCACAGATAAAAAAAACACCCGCCAAACCGTGCGGGCACCTAGCCGGCGTTCACACGTGGGGGGGGGACGCATGGTGCCGATATACAGGTGGCCCCGCCCCTAACGGGGGAGGGGGCAGCCAGAGAGAAAGACTCTCTGTTCGTATATCGCAGCTCCCGGATTAGAAACACAAACACCACCAGGGGGAGCACAACCATCATCAAAGTTGTATATGGTAGAAAATGTGTAGCCAAATAGCTGTGTGTATACAAATAGGACAGCTCAGGACCAAAGGCGGGCATGGGTGTCTTCCACCCGGGTTAAAGTTAAATAATGGAATGGTCTCGTGCTGTCCAGTGTAGATACCTCCATCCCTGATCAAATGCGAAAATGCCCGCCTTTGGTCCTGAGCTGTCCTATTTGTATACACACAGCTATTTGGCTACACATTTTCTACCATATACAACTTTGATGATGGTTGTGCTCCCCCTGGTGGTGTTTGTGTTTCTAATCCGGGAGCTGCGATATACGAACAGAGAGTCTTTCTCTCTGGCTGCCCCCTCCCCCCTTAGGGGCGGGGCCACCTGTATATCGGCACCATGCGCCCCCCCCCCCCAAGTGTGAACGCCGGCTAGGTGCCCGCACGGTTTGGCGGGTGTTTTTTTATCTGTGGCTGTGGTTGTCGGCCTCGGCCGACTCATTACCACTGGATGACATGGGTGTATTTGTCACACCTTTTGTTCCTAACACCACGACATGGTGCTCAGGACTGCAATCATGTGTTTGCGCTGTGGGTACTCAGGTGAGGATTCTCATCCCATTTCCTCTTCCTAGTGTCCCCCCTTATCTTCCTCTCAAATGTTCACTATGGTGTCCCATCTTATAAGGATCTTCTTTGTTCTTTCATTGCATCAGATGAAGTTTGTCTTCCGTTCCATCCTTGAATCCACTCTGAGTGGACTCACCATTCCCATTCTGTTCAACCACTATCCTTCACTACTTGGTTTTTTCTCTTTGGTCCTCACATCATTACTCATGTTCCCGTACTCCCTTCTTTCTTTCACATTTCCACACACTTAGCTACATTGCCATACTCTAACAGATTCATCAAGATCCAATCCATTATTTTATATATAGCATGTGCCTGGGCTGTCTATTACCCATATATTTAGTCACTCAGATTCTTACATAGATATACATTCATACTCTTCGGATACCACCCAGTGATTTAATTATCCTATTATATTTATTATATTATTATATTTTTACTTTTATACTTCGTTGAGAGAGATATATATTGATGTATTTTCAGCCCATGCCTTATTACCAACCAGAAATTCCACCGCACTACTCTTGTTTCCTCTCCTGGCTCCCCACCGCGCTCACCATTTTCACCAGTCCTGTCAGCTCCCGGTTAGACCATGGCAACCGCCGCCTTATGGGAGCATCAATCCATTCATCTTTCTTTGGGCGACATGTGAGTGTGATTTTCCGATTATGGTTCGCACATACAGATGTTGCAATATCACACTCACTGATACAATCATGTATACTAACATGCTGTTTACTGCTTTACTCCTAGATACAATTTATCTCATATATACTCCTGATGAGTGAGCTTACTAAGACTCACGAAACGCGTCGAGTTCCTACAGTATATGAGTTCAACATATGTTTGTTTATTTATTTGTACTATTGATGTTACATGTCATATGCCCATTATGTTGTATTTCAATATTGCTGTTACATTGTTGTCATACTTTGTACGTCTGTATCAATTAAATTTGCCATTTATTGCCACCCTACAACTTTGAGCTATATAGTGTAAATGCCTCACTCAAAGTCCCACCACAAGGGCACCCCCTTCTTTTTTTCGCACTTTAGGAAGAAACGACTGATTAGGTCGAAGTACCACTTTATCTCTGTGGACCACCAGATAAGGTGAACGGCAAGACAACGCCACCAGTTCAAACACCCTGCGGGCAGAAGTGATAGCCACCAAAAAGGCAACCTTCTGAGAGAATGTAAGCAGGGGAATCTCCCTAATGTTCTCAAAAGGGGGTTTTGGAAGAACCGATAACACCAAATCCAGATCCAACGGAGGTAACAGGGATCGTCTCGGAGGCGCCATATGACACACCCTCTGAATAAAAGTGCGAATCAGGGCATACGTAGCTAAAGGACATTGGAAAAACACAGCCAAAGCCGACACTTGGCCTTTGACAGTGCCCAAAGCCAAATGCTGTTCAACCCCTTTCTGAAGAAAAGTCAAAACCCTAGCTACCGAAAACAAGCGAGGGTGCACTTTCAAAGATTCACACCATGAAATGTATGATTTCCACGTACGATGATAGATCTTCCTGGAAGTCGACTTCCTGCCCTTCAACAGTGTAGGAATCACAGAGTCAGAAAGACCTCTATCCTTCGATACCTGGCTTTTAACAGCTACGCCGTTAAAACCAGTGACTGTAAAGAAGGACGGAAGATCAGCCCTTGAGACAGCTTTCTGCTTCAAAGATCTTCCCTGAGAGGAAACCTCCAAGGAGCATCAGCGACCAACCTTACCAGGTCTGCATACCAAGACCAGAGAGGCCAGTCTGGGGCCACTAGAATGACCGTAATCCCTTCCACCTCTATTCTGGGCAACAGCTTTGACAGGAGTTTCAGTGGAGGGAACGCATAGATCAGTCGATACTGACCCCAAGGAGCTACCAGTACGTCTGTGGCGTCGGCCAGAGGATCCCTTGACCTGGCCACAAACCTCTGAACCTTCTTGTTGAGACAAGAAGCAAAAAGGTTGACATTGGGTGTCCCCCACCGAACACACAGGAGGTGAAACACCTCCGGGTGCAGGGACCACTCCCCCTCATCCAACACTTGACGACTCAGGTAATCTGCCTGCCAGTTCACCACTCCTGGGATATGCATGGCGGAAAGGGCTGGAACAAAATTTTCTGCCCATTCCAGGATCTTGGCAACCTCCCGAGCCGCCAAAACACTCTTGGTGCCCCCTTGATGATGGATGTATGCCACGGTTGTGGCATTGTCCGATTCAATCCGGACCGGGCAACCTTGCAGATGAGCTGTCCAATAATTTAGGCAAAGCTTTATCGCTCTGAGCTCCAAAATATTTATCGGCAGCTTGGACTCTTCCATCGTCCAAGATCCCTGGGCACAGAGTTTCCCCAGCACTTCTCCCCAGCCTGACAGGTTGGCGTCTATGGTTACTACCGTCCAATACAACGGCAGGAAGGACTTGCCTTGGCGAAGTGACGAGTGAAGCCACCACAGAAGAGCAGACTTGGTGTTGCGACTCAACCGTATCAAAGTATCCAAGGATTTTAAATCCTTGTTCTATTTTACGAGAATCTCCTTTTGTACGGGTCTCGTGTGGAACTGAGCAAACAGAACCCCCTCGAAGGTTAATACCATCGGATCCAAGGCCCACATGCAAGTCCGCAGAGAGAACAGATTGTTTGCTAACAACAACCAGATCGCCCCCTGCAATTTTTACAACTTGTCCGTGTGGAAGAAAGACCCTCACCAAAGTGGAGTCCAGAGTCAGGCCCAGATAATCCAGTCTCATTGAAGGTATCAGAGCGGATTTTTTTAAATGGATGTTCCAACTGAACTCTTGCAGTGTTCGGACAGTGACAGTCAAGTCGACCAACAGAGCTGAGTGAGAGTCCGCCCTCAATAGGAGATCGTCCAGGTACCCCAGTACCGAAATCTCCCGTTGGCGCAGTAATGCCAACACCGGAGCCAGCACCTTCGTGAAGACCCTGGGGGCGGAGGCGAGACCAAAGGGTAACACCGCAAATTGATAATGCTCCTCTCCTATAGCAAAGCGGAGAAAACGCTGTTGTCCAGCATAGATAGGGATGTGTAGATATGTGTCCTTCATATCTATGGAGGCCAAAAAGTCTCCCTGGTGTAGGGATGCCACTACCGAATGGACATTTGAAACCTCTGCACCCGCACAAAGCAGTTCAAAGCCTTGAGGTCCAGGACTGGACACACTTTGCCTTCCTTCCTGTGCACTTGCCCTTAGAGGATTGAGGGAGAAGAGTACTCTTCCCACCCATAAGGCCTTTGATCAACTCATCTAGGGCGGATCCAAACAACCTCTCCCTGTAAAGGGAAGGTCAGAAAGAGCCTTTTTGAAAGATTGGTCCGCAGACCAGCTTTTTAGCCACAGCATGCATCTAATAGCAATCCCCACCACGGACACTCTGGCTACCAGTGGAGCCGCATCCAGCGACGCATTGCATAAATACAGAAGGGCTTGAGCCATTTGATCCAAGAGCTCAATCAGCCCCGGGAAGAGCTGTTCAATTTCCAAGACACCTTTTAGTAACTTCACCCATTCAGCGACGGTCTGTGACACCAGGGTGGTCACAAAAATTGGTTTCAATATGGAGCCCGCTATCACATGTAAATGGCTGGACAGAGACTTAATCCGTCTATCAACGGGGTCAGTAAAGGCTGGGGATTCTTCCACCGGGACCACAGTAAACTTATTCAGTCTGGAACCTGGATGATCCACCTTTGGTGGCACGGTCCACCGAGTGGAGGCTTTATCTGCGAAGGGATAATGGCGTTTAAAATGCTTGGGCACCACTAACATGTGCTTGATGCGCCCCCACTGTTCATTCACAATATTGTCAAAAAGTTCTGGACAGGGGAACACTTTGCCCGATTTCTGGGATTTGTGGGTGCCAAAAGACACCTGCGTTCCCGACACTGTAGACTCATCCACCTTTTTTAAAGTTTCTCCCACTGAAACTATAAGTGCTTCCACCAATGCGCTTTCCCGCGTAGCCATCAGAATGTGATGACACAGAACCACCAGGGTGGGGTGCCTCTGCGGCGGCCACATCTGCCTCTGAATCTGAAGATACAACAGAGGGGGAGGAAGGTAAAAGGCGCTTATGGCTAGTGTTACTTTTTAACACTAAATCCACTTTTGACACTAGGCCTTCCAAAACTGCTGTAAGAGCTGACAGGGGCTGCAACCCAGAAGGTTCCGCAGTCGGACCGAGGGAGTCTGTAGGTGAAATTTTGTCCTGGGACTCCATGTTCACTAAATTTAAAAAGATGTAGTGTCACTTTAAAAAAGTCGCATAAACGCAATTGCACCGCTGCACTGGTGGTACAGCAAGTCCCAGCCTAACACAGTCTGTTAGCAGTGTGTGTGAGGAAACCCACAAGAGACCCCAAAGGATGCTTGCAGGAACGATCTGTACAGCAGAAAGAAACGATCCGACATAGAAATTGAAAGCACCTGGGTCATGCCTAGACTGTGTGATGCCTTGCCTATGCTGTCCAGCACCGTGGACCGCAAGAAAATGGCTGCCCTATGCATTCCTATGGGCAAGATTCAGAAAATGGCTGCCCATAAATTACAATGAGGGATTCTGACATTAATGCAGGGCAAGTCTACAGCAAAATGGCGGCCCCCACGGCCCGCCATGCGGTCTCCAGGACCCTCAGGGGGGTCAGTGACAAAGGCATCGGATGGTCCCCAGGAGGGGACACCACCAGAAAAAACACCCTCCCCCCGCAGAACCGCCACAGCAGCTGCAATTTATCCGCCCCCCAAGGGTAGGAACCTGTAATGAGAGGGGGGGGACAGCTGAAGGGGGGCCAGGTATGTCCGAAAGGCCAGGGGAACCGAGTGATGCCCCTAGGGTCTGACTATTCCATGGAGGGGGCCCACGTCCACCCCGAGAACACCAGAAAAATGGGGGGACTCTTACTCACCATACCACGAATCATGTGGGTGCCACACTCCGAGCAGACTACCTCCCACCCGGGATGGAAGTGCTGCCAGCCAAGGGGTACGCTGTGACTCAGGGAATTCCAGGTTGTTTGCATCCCAGCGAGATGGTCCACTCGCGGGCTCGTCCCCGTCCATCTGTCATAGCGAGGGGGACCTTAAGGATCTAGAATATCCAGTCCGAAAGCCAACCGACTGTTGCTTGTAGTTCTCCAGGAACTCTACTTAAAAAATAAAGTACAAAAAAAGGTTCCCAAAAAATAACAGCTAAGACCGAAGTCCCAGCAGGGAACTAGGTCCTACTCCTAAACTAGGCAGAAACAAACTGAGGGCTATAGCAGAGTGGGTGGGGTTATACCTGCAGGGACAGCCGCATAGGTGCGGGGAAAGCTTTTTCCTGCCTAGTGTCCTATTCCTGATGGGAGGAGCATAACCCAATGGCTAAGAAGATATGAAGCTGTGTCTGTCAATGAATGATAGAGAAAGTATAATTTTAGTGTTAGATGTAGTAATGAAGGGTTAGAGGAGATTTCCTCCCCATTTCCTGTGTGGTTAAACCGACAGAGTTTTTAACAGTTTCTCACTTTAAACAACACAAAAATAAATGGTTTTAGCTGGCACCAGGTGTGACAGTAGAAATTAGGTATCTCTTTCTTTTTAGTTTTGCACAGAATAGGGAAAGTATATAATCCTGCTAACCGGGACTGTTATAGGGCTATCCCCTCACTTTCTGTTCAGGGGACAATGTTTCACATAAACAGGAAGTGAGAAAAAAATCTGCAACAGGGAAACAGACAAAAGAAAAAATCTTGCAGAGGTGCCAGTATTCCCTAAATAAGCTACCCCTGACAAAAGTAAAATCTGATAGGAGTTCTAATGCTTCCCCACTTTATCCAAGAAAAAAAAAAATCTTTTGGTTTAGATACAAACTCGTTATCACAAGATCCTCCATCTCATGTAACAGCAACTCTGTTTAGTTAAAGCAGCAGCTACAATAAGGGTACATGCACACAGATGTTTTCGGACACAAGGGGGCACTTGAGTAAAACTGATGACTTTTCCCACTCCCAGGGAGCTGCAAGTGGTGTGCATGGCTGTGTGGACATGTACTCCTGTAAATGTTGATGCTCTTTTGCATCAGCATTTACCCACCCATGCGTGTATGACATATTTGCTGAATTTGGAAGTCTTTGGGCAAAATACATTAAACACACATGCATGGGTAAATGCGGATGCAGAACAGCAATGGTTTCTTACAAGTACAAGTAAGTGTGTAAGCCCGTACACTTCTATGGCCAGCAGTATGACCCAGCTTCGGCTCCCTGAAGCTGGAAAAATACTGGAGTTTTACGCAAGGGCTCCTATGCGCCTAGAAATATCTGTGTGCTGGTACACTAAATGAAGTTGAGTAGGATTCTATCTGAGCACAAATCAGAAACACGGGATACATGGGCAAGACAGCAGTGACTGTCTCTCTTCTAGGCTGCTCAGGATGTGCTATTGATGACAGGTAGTCACTGTTCTTAGAAAGATTTTTTTTCTCATCTGAAATGCATCTCTAATAATAAGAGGTTAGCTGTTCAGGGATTCCCAAATACCAAAGAGTTCTGGGCACATCTGAAGTTGCAATTTAGAGACACATGGGCTATTACATCACTTGATTATAAATTATATCAATGCAACTAATTTATTATTTCCCTATCACTTCTAAGTTAAACATTATTGAAGTTAATAATAAGCAGCTAATACTAAATATCTAGAAAATAGCTTTACCTTGAAGGCCCCAGAGATCTACAACCAGTGCATTCTTCTGCATGTAGTTAAGAAATTCATTAGACACATTCAAGGCAACAAACTGCAATTTGTGATCAATCACAGGATTTACTGTTTTCCAAACTGGCTTTGTATACAGTGGCTGAGGGACATCATAAAAGCAATACCTTAAAGATAAAATTAAAATAGGTATTAGTCCAGATCATCAAGCTGCTAATGCAACTTAGGACACCTTGAAGGCAGCCGATGCATTCTAAAGTGGCCTCTCAATCAATATTATTTCATGTCATTTTAGTTTTGACTTTAATTTTGACCTAAGCACTTTTAAAACAGCTTAAGTGCTATAGCAGTTTAATGAACCATGGCCTTTGCATCAAAGACATCATTATTAATATTATTAATATAATAATATTGTTATGTTCTGATGCTGAAGGCATCGATGTAGGCTTATTAGCACATAGGGTTGGATTTCTATCACTGTAGCTTGTGTTACTGTTCAATGCAATATAATCTGCCAGGATTTATCAAAAGCTGAAGAGTGGTGCCCAGTGGTGGGAAGCTGCAAATCATGTGCGGGAGTTGCATCATCAGAAGGGGGGAAAAATGTACACAAAGATGTCACCAGCGGCTCTGGAGCAGCCTGGATGCTATCATTGATAGAATAGGGCAAATGCAGAGGTTTGTTCATATTACAAGTGCCCCACCCACCCTCATTCAGTTTTTCTCCAGGCAGCAAACCAAACCACAAATGTATCCTTTTGATGACACTGCTATATTTCCTTTAATAAAAAATTAGGCCACCAAACATCTCACACACCCAAGCTGTATCCCTCGGTTTGTGGCTTCCTTCAGCCATCGAACTCCTAGACACTGTTGGATATGAATTTGAAAAACTATGTTCCTTCCCAGCAGTTCCAAAGGATCGATAACAATGTCTTCTTCAGTTAAAGGCCTATAAAAATATGAGATGAAAGTTTAGGCTAAAGCCATTTATTTTTAGTTAAATCCACCTTATATTATTGATGGTTTTCAGTTGACATGTTTTGTTACCAGTCTGCCAAATTCAAATAAATCAAATCTAGAATTTACAAGTTTCCAGTTGTGCAACCTGGCTGAGCACTGTGCAATCAACCAATTACATCTACAATTTCAGGGTCAGAAAAATGTCTTGAAACTGTCTCCATAATTTCTTTTTAGCTGTTTGTAGGACACAGGTAGCAAAAACATGTTCAGACAAATATACAGTGTAATACTAATTTATTTATACTAATAATAATTTTGTAAAATATGTGGATTTTTCCTAAATTATTTTGGATGCTTAAACAGCAATAACTATGAATCTTTTGCTCTCAGGCTGGAAATTTTGATTGTTTTCATCCACCATTGCATATTTCAGTATCACCTGTTGCTTTCTCCATATTATAAAATACATGTAAAATCCAGACAGAGAAAGAAACCCTGATAGTGACCATGTCATAAAATACTGTAAATCAGTCAGAAGGTCAGACTGTTTAACTCTAAAACACCTGCCAAAAACTCAACTAGTGGGCTGACCCTTGAATGCATTTGGTAAAATAGTTTTAGATGCATTAATCGAATAGATATTGGAAAACATTTAACAATTATGAGCTATTGAGGAGGCACTGTTACTTTGCCTGAATAGACAAAGAAACACTGGGGCGGATTTACTAAAGACAAATAGACTGTTTGCTTTGCAAGTGAATTCTCCCTTAGCTTAGTGAATGTGATCAAATTTACTTTGCAAAGAATGCCCAATCATGTGCAGGGAAAAAAAATCTAGTTTGCTATAGAACAAATCAGTAAAAGCTAGATCCTGAATAATTGCTATGGGAAGGTCACTATTCTTTTCCCACTTGTAAGTCTCCTGCAAATATTGTATCTTTAAAATTATTGGTAAAATTAGTGCTAAAAATAGTGTCCATTTGGGAAGCACATGTCACTTTATGGCTTTTGTACAAGAGCATCTATTTGCTTTTCTCCTCATGCAGATCAAGTTGAATGCAAAAGCAACTTGAATAATATTTGAAGATGGTCAGAAACCAAGCTTTGAAGAAGCAAGAACCATCTAAATGTAAGCTAAATGCACTTGCATACTTTATTTGCCATCTAAAAAATCCTTCAGCTGGCCATACATCAGTAGCATTTCATTCACAATTTTTCGTTTTAAGTACATTTGTTTTTTTTTTTAATGGTTATTGAATGTAAAAGCAAATACAATTTATAAGTACTTTTTGAATATCATTCATTAAAGTGGTTGTTAAGCCACTGTGTCATATACCTACAATTTCCTCTGTTATGTTAAATGATGTACGTGAGCGCTGAGCGGTGCTATGAAAAAACGTGTACAGTGGCGTATTTTTAGAAAAACACATATGCTGGGGCACATCATTTAATATAACAGGGGAAATTGTAGGCATGAGACACAGTTATGAAAGCAGCAGGAGGGGAGGACCAGGGAGTGGATTGGAGTTGACAGGCAGGGAGGGGGGAGAGAGGATAGAGGAGAGCAGCATATGACGGAGGCACGTAAACTGACCACAGTGTCAGGGCTCAACAGCCAGGATCAACCAGGTATTTTAGATTATACAAAGTGCCAAATTACACAGCACAAGCTGTATAACATGCTTTAAAGGAACAGGATCAATAGTTTTTGTTTTTTAGAGTTACAACCACTTTAAGTCTCTAAATGTACTAAGAAGTTTTGCATGAATGTTTGTTTAAAAACGACTTAAACTTTAAAGTAGTGTATTGCCAGCGTTAGACATATGTCTCATATGTATGCCCTGGTATGGTGATGTGATCAAAATGTAGTACTGACTAAAAAAATAATGTATAGTATGTAGTCTTACTTCTTCAGGTTTATTTAAAATTAGACAGACTGATAGGTATTTATTGGTTGCTGCTAGCAAGCAACATTACAATTTATTGTTTGGATCAACTAAACAATATTCACTGCTTGTATCCCCAAAGCTTTTGAAACATTTTAATAATTGTGCCCACCAATATGAGCATAAAAGTACCTTCCACAGCTGGAACAGGGGGTAATATTTATCATGAGAACGGCTTCCTCTGCCCCTTCGGAATCCAGAACTTCGGTCTGTTCTTCCAACTTCATACTATAAGCTAAAGACTGAAGCCAGATGTGAGAGGATCCTAAATGTATAACCTCTACCGGGTCCCAGAATGGATCACATTTACGGTCAAAGTTGATGTCTCCATCCAGAAATCTCTGATACAATTCTTCCATCAGAAACTTCCTATTAATGAACTTGGATTTTGACCACATCCATACCTCAAATTAAACAAATATGATATTATTAATCTGAGAAAATATAAAAGATTGCCTCTGGGTATGTAGACTTATCTACGAAAATGAAAAGGTTTTTTAGAGGTTTATGTTCTATCTGTATTGGACAGAGTGTTAGGAAGTGAGGCAATTTGGAGTTAGGAAAAATGGTACAATAAAAAGAGGAAAATGTAAAAAAATTGAAAATTAAAGCTTTATTTTTTTTTCTTGGCATTCTACTCCAATTTAAATACATCTACCCTTCCATAATAAGAGAAACAAAAACACAAGAGAAAACTGAAATATAGATTTGGGGCACATTCAGTTATGTAATTTGCAGTAAAATTACACCCCGACGCAGGGCCGTCTTTTCCACTGGGCATACCCGGCGGTTGCCCGGGGGCCCCACTTGCCAAGGGGCCCCACATGGATCGATGGATTGGTGGCATGTGATGTCCCACTCCCTGGTGGTCTAGGGCCCCCCCTGTTCCGTTGTCCGCCGGGCGTCCGGGCCCCCCCCCCCCCTTGTTGCTTCCTCCCCTCCGGTCCGGAGTTCGGCGGCGGCCGTGGGTGGCTCGAGTCTGCACTGCACACACTGGTTGCTAAGGCCAGCCCGATTGGCATCTAGCAACCAGTGACGTAAGCAGCGGAGCAGACCCAGGATGCACAGCGCCGCCGCTGCAGCCGAGGACTCGGAGGTGGATCCTCCTCCTCGTCGGCTCTCCTCCTCACTCTCCTCTCCTCCGGCTCCGTCCGTCGAGTCGACCCTAGAAGAAGACTGGCTCCACCTCCGCCTCCTCCCACCTCCTCCCATGCCATGTGCAGCCGTGTAAGGTAAGGTAAGTCTGCCAGACTGCCACAGCCTGCCAGTTTTTTTTAACTCATTCTCAATTCTCATGGCATGATGTGAAGTGATAATGATGGCAATGTATGATGATGGGATCTAATCGATGTGACAGTGAGTGACACAAGAGACAGTCAGACAACTACTACCTGTCCTGGCTGGCTGGAGGATATACTACCTACTATATATTGGTCCCTGGCCTATATGTATATAGTAAGGTATATATTATCCTCCAGGTAAGTAGTTGTACTCTCTTGTAGTATAGTGTTCCCTGTAATGTGTATATAGTCTATATACATATTACAGGGAACACTATATACTACAAGAGAGTACAACTACTACCTGGAGTATATACCTTACTATATACATATTACAGGGACCAATATATACTACAAGACAAGAGACAACTACCTGGAGTATATTATATACCTTACTAACTATATACATATTACATGGAACACTATATACTACAAGAGACTCTTGTAGTATATATTGGGCCCTGTAATATGTATATAGTAAGGTATATACTCCAGGTAGTTGTCTCTTGTAGTATATATTGGTCCCTGTAATGTGTATATAGTCTATATACATATTACAGGGAACACTATATACTACAAGAGAGTACAACTACTACCTGGAGTATATACATTAATATATACATATTACAGGGACCAATATATACTACAAGATCAAAGATATAAATAACCGCGCTGAGCATGCATTCTCGTGCATGATTGTGTAGCCAGGGGGGCCCCAGTGCACTGCTTTGCCCAGGGGCCTATAAGGCTCTTAAGATGGCACTGCCCCGACGCATTGCATGGTAGTGGAAATGACAACAATGCGTGTGCATTAAAGAAGCACAAACACAAATATGGTATGAAAGACATGAATAAAAATTGTACAAAAGATTATAAGCATTATATAGAATATTGAGCAGTGTGCTGTTTTCTTGCATGCAGAAAAATACTCATACATGTATTGTACTGATACCTGTTGGGTTTTTGTGCTGGTTACTTTTACCACAATGTCTTTCTGAAGATCATAGCCTCTGGAATCTGTCAGAGCCAGATTTTTTACCTTTAGCTCAAATTTCAGGTCCTGCACAAAATGTAAAAATACCATCAAGCATAGGATTTGAGTTCTAAATGCACACACAATATTTTCATCATTCCTTCTTTGAAAATCTTCAAAACTTGTGTCAGCCTTTCCTGAAGTCTGGCTGTTCATAAATGTTGTGGCATTCAGATGTATCGTATACTTTTGTAATGTCCTCCAAAAAATACAAATGAAGGGAAAAAAGGTTAATATTACTTCCACCAAAGTTTTCAGTAGAACTATAGTTAAAAGCAAATAGTCTAAGGAGCTATTTGTTGTCATTGGGTTCCATTGCTTACCTTCGATAACTCTTCACTCATCTGATTTACTTCAGCTACCAGGGGCATCAGTTTAATATAGTCATGAAAGACAGCCAGGACACTTGGGTCAGGTTTGCCATCTTTACTGCTTATAGCACCTGGATGAAAAGAAGAATTAATCGAACCAGAAAGGCTCATATTTAAAGCCTCTCTCTTGCTATTAAAAAATAAATACATAAAAGACCAGACTGCAAAGACTATGTATAGTCAAGCAAAGAATGTGTGAGACAAGCAAGTATTAATGCTTTTCTTTTCCGACTGGGATTCTTTTTAGCTTTTTATAAAATAGCAACAAAATTGTTTTAAAGGGACTGTTGGGAGTACCTAAGACATATAAGCCAGGGGCTCATTCAGCCCACAGATTCCACCTAATACAACCACAGTCTAAAATCACTTACAGTTGTGAGACCCAGATTGAAAAATTCCAAACAGAAGGTACTGGGCATAGCTATAGAAGGAAAGAACAGTGTTTAAGAAAGAGAATGAAATCTTTCACCTAAAACCATTTCAGGGCTAATGTTAATGTGAACAAATTGGACAATTTTTTTTGTTAAACTTCAACAAATTGGACAATTTTACAGGATCCCAACTCTCTGCAAAGCCCCGGTCATGTATGTGCAGATCTCAAGGCAGCATCAGAAGAGAACATGCGCGTGCATCAATGTACAGAACAAGGTTTTTTTTTTGTCAGACGGTTGTGTGTGCAGGCATGTTTGTGGGAACATACAAATTCATATGCATTCTAATTCACATGGGCAAGCTGCATGGACAAATGGGCATGCAGGCACATGAGTACGCACACCTTATACCAGTCTTGGTGCATAAAAAAGCCTATATAAGAATAGAGCTAAGCCAAGATGTTGCTGAATGGTTTTCAGCTGTTACCCTACAGCCTGTTCCTGTGATCTGCTTAACTGTTGCTGCCTCGGCATGCTCCTGCACTTGTCTCTGCTCAGATTCCCTGTTGTAACACAGCTTGATTCTGATCTCCTCTTCATTTGCCTGCTTGTTGCTGACTTGGCTAGTGCCTGACTACAGCTCTTCTCTGCTGAATTCCTGGTATGACCTCAACCTGCCTCAAAACCACCACTCCGCTTTCTGCCTCCGGCCTGCTTCCAGACCACAACTCTGCCTTCTGCCTTTCTTCCTCGGCCTGCAGACCACAACTCTGCCTTCTGCCTTTCTTCCTCGGCCTCCAGACCACAACTCTGCCTTTCTTCCCCGGCCTGCTTTAAAACCACAAATCTGCCTTCTGCCTTGCTTTCTGCCTGCTTCCTCAATTGTTAATCGTGGTCTGTCTCTGACCACACTTTTAGCCTATCATGGGTTCAGGAGTTCTTGCCAGCTGCTGTCCAGCCTGTTTTATGACAGTGACCCCTCTTGCAGCCCTGCCCCTTGTTGATCCTCATATCAGTCTGCATGTGCACCTCAAACACACCTCTCTATGCCCACTTCCTTCACTTGTTTTCCATTACAGGGGTATTTGTATGAGAGGTGTAAAAAAAAAGCCCTTATCATCTTGGCATCTAACCAGGCACATAATATCAGAATGGCACCATATGCCAGATGTAGCAGCAGAACACTACAGGCTAGGGTGGGAAATAAGGTGAAAGAAGTGGGCTTAGATCAATGAGAAACATGATAAATATTAAGACCGCTGCCTAGGGGCTGCAGATTTGCTGCTCCCCAACAAAGTGACAGACTGTTAATCCACTGCTGGGATTTCTGAGATAAGCATGGGAGAGTTAAGAAAAGCAGTTAGCCATCCACATGAACAGGAAATCATATCTGTGGAATTGTTCTATACACAGTTTACATTATTGTGTAAAGTGAATGGTGCGCCTTCCAAAATAGTGTAAAGGTGATATACACTTAACATAAACAGTTAATCATAATATAAACCTCCTTGTGACATGAGAATGGTGATATAAAACTCAATAAGATAAAAAATCAAAATTGAATCAAAATATATATCACAATGTGTAGTGAATTATCCACAGTCCTTATGCGCAAAAAGTTCACAAATAAAAAGAAAATATAATAAAGTTCTTCGTAGGTTCCTGTGGTAACAAATATGTGAAGTGATGGAGAATCCAAAATATAATCAGTGTAGTGATGAACAACTGGTTAAATCCCTCCACCTTGTGAAATGCCTCCTTACCCGGCGGATATAAGAGAAGTGCCTTAGAATATATTCTTGTGTATTAGCTCTACAAATCTCAACATAAACACCTCCACTCATGCACCAATCCACCAGTGTGAAAGCCAATATAAGCCTCTTACCAGACACAGGAAAATAGACAGCTTTATAACGAACGGCTGAAACTGGCAAAAAATCCTCCTGTCTCTCTCAATGAGGGTAGATGGTTAACGGCTCACACGATGATTCGGCAGCATATGTAAAAAGTGTAGGGAAGCTGATAGTGCATTACCTCAAATGATTTTTATTTCACAAAACAAGATTGCACTTACATGATTCAAGTTGGTACAGGCAAGACGAATATTCTTAAAGGCAGAGGATCTCTGTATTGACTCGTGTCCGGCTGCAGCACGGACTGCGAGTGACGCAATGACGGCACGCCTACCGCTGACGCATTTCCTCCAATAGAGCTTCGACTGAGAATGGGAATTCAGTCGAAGCCCTATTGGAGGAAACGCGTCAGGAGGGAGGCGTGCCGTCATTGTGTCACTCGCAGTCCGTGCTGCAGCCGGACACGAGTCAATACAGAGATCCTCTGCCTGTAAGAATATTCGTCTTGCCTGTACCAACTTGAATCATGTAAGTGCAATCTTGTTTTGTGAAATAAAAATCATTTGAGGTAATGCACTATCAGCTTCCCTACACTTTTTACATATGCTGCCAAATCATCGTGTGAGCCGTTAACCATCTACCCTCATTGAGAGAGACAGGAGGATTTTTTGCCAGTTTCAGCCGTTGGTTATAAAGCTGTCTATTTTTCTGTGTCTGGTAAGAGGCTTATATTGGTTTTCACACTGGTGGATTGGTGCACGAGTGGAGGTGTTTATGTCGAGATTTGTACAGCTAATACACAAGAATATATGTCGAGATTTGTACAGCTAATACACAAGAATATATTCGAAGGCACTTATCTTATATCCGCCGGGTAAGGAGTCATTTCACAAGGTGGAGGGATTTAACCAGTTGTTCATCACTACACTGATTATATTTTGGATTCTCCATCACTTCACATATTTGTTACCACAGGAACCTACGAAGAACTTTATTATATTTTCTTTTTATTTGTGAACTTTTTGCACATATGGACTGTGGATAATTCACTACACATTGTGATATATATTTTGATTCAATTTTGATTTTTTATCTTATTGAGTTTTATATCACCATTCTCATGTCACAAGGAGGTTTATATTATGATTAACTGTTTATGTTAAGTGTATATCACCTTTACACTATTTTGGAAGGCGCACCATTCACTTTACACATATTATTCATCACTATTCTGGGAGCAGCCTTTCACACATCAGCGCACCCTTTTTCTTTTACACAGTTTACATTATTGTCACAGTTTACATGGGCACAAGGAAACCAGAGTTGGCTGCAAAGCAGTTTTAAATGTGTAGCTGACTACAGAAGAAATAGGTAATTTTTGTGTCTGCAGAAAATACCAAAATTGCTTATGTAGCAACTTGATTTCATTTTATGTAGGTGGAATAACTTTTTTTTTTTAAATGTAATAATAATTATTGTCATATAAATGTTACAAAGTAGATAAAACATTGCATCATTGTAGCATAGAACCAACAGTGAATCAAAAATTGGTTGTATAAGCGCTTGTTGTATACAGAACAATCGCTATTACAAGATCAGTAAAGTAAATGTAAAATAGCCAAGATGCATAGTGGGGTGATGGGTATTAACCAAGAAGATTTAAGGTTTGGATAGTAGTCCAGATGCCAGGCATAGTAAAGTGAACTCTCTTGGGTCTGACGGCTTGGGAAATGCCTAGGAATCATCTTTTAAACCAGTGTATATTTATTTAGGTTTGGTGCCTGAGTTATGAACCAATGATCTCAATCTCTATGGAATTAGATTTAGCCTTCCAAGTTGGAAAGCTAAGCAATGCTTTTAGGTGACTGTAAGGTTCATCTGAGTCTTAGCATTGGAAATGTTAGGTACCAAGGAGCCTCTCCACTTCCTAAGAATTACCAATCTACCAGTGAATAGGATATGGAAGACCATGGGCCTAAACTCTGTTGGGAAGGTGCCTAATCCTATGCGGAGTAGTGCTAATGCAGCCTTGGGTTTAGTGGAACCTGTAACCTCAGATATGAGTGTGAATGTCTTATTCCAGAAACTTTTCAGCTGTGGACAATCCTGCAATGTATGTATCAGGGATCCTACTCTTTGACAGCCTCTCCAACAAAGGTCGCCATCTATGTTTGTAAATTTCGCTAAACATACTGGGGTTAAATACCACCTATGGATTATTTTTCAGAGACTTCCCAGAAGTTTATACACTTGGTATGAGATGAATTGTAGTATATGGCCTTTAGCCACTCCAAATCTGAGAATACAGAACCCAACTCTTGCTCCCATTTTAGTAGGGAAGAGGATTTCACAATGCTGCTTTAGATTGAATGAGATTATATAGGATAGTGATACCCTTTCCTTAGGATAAGTTGAGGTCCAGTAAGACCAGGCTAAAATGGGTAGCCCAAAGGAATGGTTTGAATTTCGTTGTAGGTAGGCTTAGATTTGTAGAAGTGTGAATTGGTCTAATGGCAAAACTTTTAGAGACTTTCTGAGAGTACTGAGGGGGGTGGTGGAATTACATTTTAAAAGACTAGTCCCCCCAGAAAAGACATTAAGATATATCCAGAGTCTGGTAGTCTGTGTCACCTGCTGGTTTCTTATATCTCTTGGTTATTCCAATGGTGACACATCCCTCTCATATTTTCTGTCTCCGTTTACTCCCACTTTGGAATTTTTGGTGTTCCCACTGAACTTAGGGTGTTCCTATTTCTGTTGCATTCTGCAAAATATAAAATACATTGGACAATCCAACTAGGAGAGAGGGCTCCACTTGTGATGGCCTTATCTGGAGTACAGACTTGAAAACTTTAGCAGAGATATTTCTCCAGAAAAGTCCCTGAGAGGCACAAAATGTTGTACTTGTCTAATGTTTCTGTTTTAGGGGAAGTGACACGGAGGAGCAGAAATATGGGTTACACTTGTATTGTGGGTCACAGGACTGCCCTTTTTTTTGCTCTTCTGTGACCCAGAGTCAGCTTATAGCGGGCTATTGCCCCTTCCAGTTGACATGGCAGAGCCTATCCAGGCTAAAAGTATCCTGACAATAATAAAAGGATCCACCCAGCTGCCTAATTGACAGCTGGCTCCTCCTTTCAGCACACGTCTGAGAGCCATAGCCAGCTGCTCCCACCCCATCTACAGCCTGGTACTCAAGTGAGTGCTGGAGGAGCAGAGCAGGGAGTGGTGACTGACAGCCACTCCTTTATGCTACAAACAGACTGAGAATTGAGTGATCAGCAGTCATATGATCACTCAGTTCTCAGTTTTAGAGCCTGCATGGGAAAGCTGCAGCATCACACCAATGGATAGTACAGCGTGCAGCGCTATCAAATAAGTGATGTGAAATTATTACAAAAAAAATTAAATAAAAAGCATCACCATAACAGGTATATATAGTATAGTGACAATCTTGTGACCATAAAATAACAAAGTACTGTATTTTTTGGCGTATAAGACTACTTTTGAAACTCAAAAAAATCCCCCAAAAATGGGGGGTCATCTTATACGCCAAGTATAATATCTCCAAAGTAACCTAAGTATAAGTATTACCGGTAGATCATGTAATAGGGGGGTCGTCTTATACGCCCAGTCGTCTTATACACCGGAAAATATGGTACACAAATAAAGAAATAAGAGTCCATAACCAATGAAGATAAAACACCCAAAAGATGCACCATAAGTCCCAGCAGATGTTAGCAGTCCCGGAGGGGTCTTCCCAGTGTGAGGTAGGAAAAGGACAACACCCCTGGTCAGAATGGTATATAAATAGCTGCTTACCAGAAGTTCATGGCCATTCAACCTAATGAACTGGCCGCAAACACAACTCACAGAGCCGATGCACAAGATCCAGTAAGGTCACTCATCAGATAGTCTCAGGCAAGACAGAAGAGGGAGACCCGTGGATGGCATATAAATGAAGGCGACAGGGGAAAAAGCCACATAGCATAACCCTGATTTTAACTAAAAAGGCTTTATTAAAATTCCACTTACATAAAATCCAATATACAGGTGCATATCAACAATCGTGAAGGCTGTGGAGAGAGTGTGTCTGAATCGTGAAGGCTGTGTCTCTCCACAGCCTTCATGATTGTTGATATGCGCCTTTATATTGGATTTAATGTAAGTGGAATTTTAATAAAGCCTTTTTAGTTTAAATCAGGGTTACGCTATGTGCCTTTTTCCCCTGTCTCCTTCATTTATATGCCATCCACGGGTCTCTCTCTTCTGTCTTGCCTGAGACTATCTGATGGTAGTCTCATCTGATAAACCCCATACTTCCCCTTTATTGTCCAGACTTTGTAACCACTTTAATCAGGCCAAAGTCATAATATATAAATTACTCTGATTATGAAAGGAAGAGATGCATACCCAGTTTATCTACACTAAAACCCTCTGCTGCTGCCAGTTCAGACTGAAAGAAATCATAGTCAAACTTGCTGATGTCCTCAGAGCCACGTTCAGCTGGAAACCCAATGTAAAGATATCCACTGTTTGAACCAAGGATTAGACGGTCCTGGGGACATAAGAGTTTATATTAAAGAAAACCACAGTAATACCCCTTAACCAATGATCAAATATCAACAGGTTTAAATAATAAACATTTTCTTTTCCAGAATTGCAGATATTTTTCACTGTAAACACAAAAACCTTACCCGTGTCACATGATTTCAATAAACATACAGTATGTCAAGTGATTTATTTATTTCCATTCCATGACATATCCAAATCTATATGACAAATAAAAAGGCTGAAAAAGTAACCTTATACCATCCACAGTATCTCAGTGATACACCCCTCACATTTTTGTAAATGTTTTATTATATCTTTTCATGTGACAACACTGAAGAAATTACACTCTGCTACAATGTAAAGTAGTGAGTGTACAGCTTGTATAACAGTGTAAATTTGCTGTCTCCTCAAAACAACTCAACACACAGCCATTAATGTCTAAATCGCTGGCAACAAAAATGAGTAGACCCCCTAAGTGAAAATGTCCAAATTGGGCCCAATTAGCCATTTTCCCTCCCTGGTGTCATGTGACTCGTTAGTGTTACAAGGTCTCAGGTGTGAATGGGGAGCAGGTGTATTCGATTTGGTGTTATCACTCTCACTCTCTCATACTGGTCACTGGAAGTTCAACATGGCACCTCATGGCAAAGAACTCTCTGAGGATCTGAAGAAAAGAATTGTTGCTCTACATAATGATGGCCTAGGCCAGTGATGGCGAACCTTGGCACCCCAGATGTTTTGGAACTACATTTCCCATGATGCTCTTGCACTCTGCAGTGCAGTGGAGCATCATGGGAAATGTAGTTCCACAACATCTGGGGTGCCAAGGTTCGCCATCACTGGCCTAGGCTATAAGAAAATTGCCAAGACCCTGAAACTGACCTGCAGCACGGTGGCGAAGACCATACAGCAGTTTAACAGGACAGGTTCCACTCAGAACAGGCCTCACCATGGTCAACCAAAGCAGTTGAGCGCACGTACTCAGCGTCATATTAAGAGGTTGTCTTTGGGAAGTAGACTTATGAGTGCTGCAAGCATTGCTGCAGACGTTGAAGGGGTGGGGGGTCAGCCTGTCAGTACCCAGACCATACGCCGCACCATGCATCAAATTGGTCTGCATAGCTGTCGCCCAGAAGAAAACCTCTTCTAAAGATAATAGACTTTCAAAAAAGCATGCAAACAATTTGCTTAAGACAAGCAGACTAAGGACATGGATTACTGGATCCATGTCCTGTGGTCTGATGAGACCAAGATAAACTTATTTGGTTCAGATGGCGTCAGACGTGTGTGGCGGCAACCAGCTGAGGAGTACAAAGACAAGTGTGTCTTGCCTATAGCCAAGCATGGTGGTGGGAGTGTCATGGTCTGGGGCTGCATGAGTGCTAAACTACAGTTTATTGAGGGAACCATGAATGCCAACATGTACTGTGACATACTGAAGCAGAGCATGATCCAGAGACTGGGCCGCAGGGCAGTATTCCAACATGATAACGACCTCAAAAACACTTCAAAGATGACCACTGCCTTGCAAAAGAAGCTGAGGGTAAAGGTGATGGACTGGCCAAGCATGGCTCCAGACCTAAACCCTATTGAGCATCTTTAGGGCATCCTCAAATGGAAGGTGGAGGAGCGCAAGGTCTCTAACATCCATCAGCTCCGTGATGTCATCATGGAGGAGTGGAAGAGAACTCTAGTGGCAACCTGTGAAGTTCTGGTGAGCTCTATGCCCAAGAGGGTTAAGGCAGTGCTGGAAAATAATGGTGGCCACACAAAATATTGACACTTTAGGCCCAATTTGGACATTATCACTTAGGGATGTGCTCATTTTTGTTGCCAGCAGTTTGGACATTAATAGCTGTATGTTGAGTTAGTTTGAGGGGACAGCAACTTTACATTGTTATACAAGCTGTACACTCACTAATTTACATTGTAGCAAAGTGTCATTTCTTTAGTGTTGTCACATGAAAAGATATAATAAAATATTTACAAAAATGTGAGGGGTGTACTCATTTTTGTGAGATACTGTATATAATAGGATGGCATAAACATGTCATAATTTAAACCCAAAACTCCTTCAATAGCTTACCAGGTGTTGCAGTTTAGTGTCCATGACAATAGGGACGCCATTAACAACAACCTTAGCCTTGCCATAAGGTTTTATTAACACCTTGTTTTCAAAGTTTGTCAAAGTAGCGTGCTTTGGTAAAATTCTAAGCGAGAAAAAAAGGTACATGTAAAAATGAGATAACCATTAACCATTACCTTTTAACATCACATGCACCACATAAAAGACTTGCACATAATCTCTTTACAAGGCACCCCGAAAACTAGACTCCCAACTTGAGATGCTGTGCAACAACAGAACTATACATTCTCCTATAAGAACAGTCCAAGCTTCTGAGCAAACAATGTCTAAACTCAATTCAATGTGGGTTGATCTGCAAATTTCTGGAATGGGAAGGCCTTAACAGCCTGGTTTCACGAGTCCCAGTGCAGAGAAAGTAACCATAGGGTCTTTCACCTCCACCATTACCAGCCAATATTCAAACCATGCAGTTCTCTTCTATACCACTTAGGTCAGTGGTTCATAACTCCTGTCCTCAGGACCCACTAACAGGTTTTCAAGATAACTGAAATACATTACAGGTGATATAATTTGCTGCTCAGTGATTGCAGTATTCTAGTCTGCATCTCCCCAAGGTAATACTTAAAATCTGGCCTGTTAGTGGGTCCTGAGGACCGGAGTTAAGAACCACTGACTTAGGGTGTTGCATCCCACTTGTTATCTTCCAGACACTGATTCATGTCCTTCACAGAGCCAGGATGCCCAACACAGCAGACAGCTGTACTATATCCCTTTCCACTTTTCTAGAATGCTAAAAAAAAAAAAGAACAAAAAAAGTATCACTTTATAGAGTATATATACAGATTATCTCACATGAGTGCCCACCTTGCTTAAAAAATACAATTACACACATACAGCGAATTGAAAAAAAAATTCATACCCCTTGAAATTCTCCACATTTTGTCATGGATTTTATGTGATACACAAACACAAAGTGGCTCATAATTGTGAAGTGGAAGGAAAATGATAAATGGTTTTCAACATTTTTTACAAATAAATATTTGCAAAGTGTGGCGTGCATTTGTATTCAGTCCCCTTTACTCTGATACCCCTAACTAAAATCTAGTGGAACCAATTGCCTTTAGAAGTCACCTAATTAGTAAATAGAGTCCACCTGTGTGTAATTTATTCTCAGTATAAATACAGCTGTTCTGTGAAGCCCTCAGAGGTTTGTTAGAGAACCTTAGTAAACAAACAACACCATGAAGGCCAAGGAACACACCAGACAGGTCAGGGATAAAGTTGTGGATAAGGGTTGGTTATAAAAATTATCACAAGCTTCGAACATCTCACGGAGAACTGGTCAATCGATCATGCAAAAATGGAAAGAGTATGGCACAACTGCAAACTTACCAAGACATGGCAGTCCACCTAAACTGACAGGCCGGGCAAGGAGAGCATTAATCAGAGAAGCAGCCAAGAGGCCCATGGTAACTCTGGAAGAGCTGCAGAGATCAACAGCTCAGGTGGGAGAATCTGTCCACTGGACAACTATTAGTTATGCACTCCACTCTGGACTTTATGGAAGAGTGGCAAAAAGAAAGCCATTGTTGAAAAAAAAGCCATAAGAAGTCCTGTTTGCAGTTTGCTGGAAGCCATGTGGGGACGCATATATGTGAAAGAAGGTGCTCTGGTCAGATGAAACCAAAATTGAACTTTTTGGCCTAAAAGCAAAACGCTAGGTATGGCATATGCACTAACACCGCACATCCCCCTGAACACACCCTCCCCACCGTGAAAAATGGTGGTGGCAGCATTATGTTGTGGGGATGCTTTTCTTCAGCAGGGACAGGGAAGCTGGTCAGAGTTGATGGGAAGATGGATGGAGCCAAATACAGGGCAATTTTAGAAGAAAGCCTGTTAGAGTCTGCAAAAGATTTGAGACTGGGGCGGAGGTTCACCTTCTAGCAGGACCCTAAACATACAGTCAGAGCTACAATGGAATGGTTTAGATCAAAGCATATCCATGAGTTAGAATATAGAATGAACCAGTCAAAGTCCAGACCTAAATCCAATTGAGAATCTCTGGCAAGAAAATTGCTGTTCACAGATGCTCTCCATCCAATCTGACAGAGCTTGAGTGATTTTGCAAAGAAGAATAGGCAAAAATCTCAATCTCTAGATGTGCAAAGCTGGTAGAGACATACCCAAAAAGACCTGCAGTTGTAATTGCAGAAAAAGGTGGTTCTACAAAGCATTGACTCTGACTCAGGAGGGCTATATACAAATGCACGCCACACTTTTCAGATATTTAATTGTAAAAAATGTTAAAAACCATTTATCATTTCCACTTCACAATTATGTGACACTTTCGTGTTGGTCTATCACATAAAATCCCAATAAAATACATTTACGTTTTTGGATGTAACATGACAAAATGTACAAAATTTCAAGGGGTATGAATATTTTTTCATGGCACTGCACATTCTCATGTTCCAATATACCCCATGGAAATGCATGGAGAACATACAAACTCGATGCAATGTTTTTTTAAGAGATTGTTTAAAAAAAATGAAATATCATCAAAAGCTCTAAGCTCTATACTGTATGTCTCAAAAATTATATAAACTTCATATGGGTACAGTGATGCATGACTGAGTATTTGTCATTCAAACAGTGACAGCACTGAAAACTGCAAAATGGCCTGTGTGGGAAGAGGATGAAACAGTCAACTCTTCAAGTTAAAGTATAACTAAAGGCAATTTTTTTTTTTAGTTTTTGGAAAAAGTGGAGAGTGATTAGAACCTCTGTCATTTTTTTTTTGCTGTGTGTGTACCCGTTAGGGGAGATTCACCCTCTCTATTTGTACTGTTTACCTTTATTATTAAAAGTAAAAGAAAATACTAAAATTTGGGTTGTCCCCAGAAGAGGGGAAATTGTCCAATTGGGACACTAATTCTGGTGACCTGGGGGTCCCCAAAGAATTCTCTTAATTTTCAGGGATTTCCTCTCACTACCTGTGTGGTTATGGGACGGGAGGTGAAGGGGAATCTCAATGCAATGGGACACAGATGTAAAAAAAATTCTGACAGAAGTTATAACCATTATATCCAAAATAAAAATAATGGTATGGTATGTACTGTACCTGGAATGCATATTTATATTGCGTTACTTGTTAAGCTGAAACCTGGGCTTGCAATGGAAGCGCCTGCTGTGTAATCTATTCATTCAGCAGAAAAGTCACTATATTCTGCTTCATTAAACATATTGGGGGGAGAAGGAGTGGTTTGAAGACAGTGGCTCCACAATAGATCCAGGCACCCATCATTTTCAGAGAAGGACAGTGAAGAGAATAGTGTATCAGGTTTTGACTAGCTACTTAATACATACCCTAGTCCCCTCAAGGTAATTGCATTGGAAGGAGCCTGGCCAACATCAGATGACCCTGAAGCAAGAGAATGCAGTACATTTTATTTTAGATTTGCTGAACTACAACAAAGGGTATATTCTCTTACTAACTATGATAGTGAAAGTGAAATGGGATGGTGTACACTTTTAATATCAAGTCATTTGTAGGAAACATTTGATTTTTGACTTACTGTAAAATCCATTTCTCTGATGTTCATTGACTGACACAGCTCCTGAGCTTCTTGACCATTGGGTTATACTGCCCCTTCAGGAGTAGGACACTAGGCAGAAAAATAACTTGACTATGCCTATGGGCAGTCCCAGGAGGTATACTCCCTATCTCTGCTATAAGTACTCAGTTTTGTTACAAGCAGTGTCAGAACTTAGAATTACAACTCCACAGAGGGGTGGGTGCTATGTCCGTCAATGAACATCAGAGAAATTGATTTTACGGTAAGTCAAAAATCCCATTTTCACTTTTGTTCATTGACGGACACAGCTCCTGATCTTCTTGACCATTGGGACATCCCATAGCAGTGTCAAACATGAGGGGTGGGAACAGCAAGAAAAAATTCCCAAAGCTAAACTGTAGCCAACCAGGTAACAGGAGCTCAACCAAAACAACTGGAGCCCACCTGAAAAACATTACACCTCCACAGAGGGAACAAGCCCCCTAAACAGCAGCCTGCAAAACCTTGCAACCAAAAGAGGCATTCGCAGATGCCAACACATCCACCTTAATAACATTTTGTGAAAGTGTGCACCGACGACCAAGTACCCGCCTTGCACACCTGCGTTACTGATGCCTGATGACGGAAGGCCCAAGAAGCACTAAGCTTCCGCGTAGAGTGCGTCTTCACAGGGAAAGGAGGAACATGACTCTTAATCGATTAAGCCTGAGTCACCGTCTGTCTGATCCATCTAGAAATGGTCACAGGTGAAGCTGATAGTCCTTTCCAGAGGCACATCCGTAAGCAAAAACAGTGAGTTTGACTTCCCAAAAGACTCCGTAGCTGCCAGGTACACCCGAATAGCCCGAACCACATCCAGGGAATGTAACGCAATTTCCTTAGGATGTTTAGGCCTGGGACACAGGGAAAGCAACACAATGTCCTCATTCAGATGGAAATCAGAGACAATCTTCAGAAGGAATGACGGACAGGGGCGAAGAACCACCTTACCTTTGTGGATCACCAAATAAGGGAAACGACAAGACAGCGCCGCCAATTCCAACACCCTGCGCACAGAGGTGAAAGCCACCAAAAAGGCTACCTTCTGGGACAGCATAAGCAGGGGAATCTTCCGAATATTTTCAAAGCGAGGCTTCTCTAGAGCTGAAAGCACCAAGTTGAGATCCCAAGGCGGTAGTGGGAACCGCAAGAGTGGAGTCAAATGTCGAATCCCCTGAAAAAAAGTACACACCAGGTAGTGTGTGGCCAAGGCCCAAGGGTCATTGAAAGAAGACTGCCAAGGCCAAAACCTGGCCCTTAATAGTACTCAAGGTCAATCTCTGCTCAACCCCCTGTTGAAGGAAGGTCAAGACCTGAGCCACCGAAAAAAAGTGAGGGTGAACACCAAGTGACTCACACCACAAAATATACGCTATCCACGTACGTTCCCAGAGCAAGATCTTTTGGATCCTCCAGAAGAGGTCTTGAAAGGCTTTGAATCCCTGTCAGCCGACCCTGAGGGACGAAAAAACTTCCTATGAGCCGAGAAGGACGGGCCATGTCTGCGGCGAGGTTCCTTTCCCTTACTAGCCTGCAGAAGAAAGGTGCTCTTCCCCCCTGTGAGACTCTTAATGATGTCATCCAGTGTAGCTCCAAACAGTCAATCCCCTGAAAAGGTAGATCAGTTAAGGCTTTTTAAAAGTCTGGTCCGCAGACCAACATTAGAGCCACAAAACACGCCTAAGGACTACTTCCGAAACAGACAGTCTAGAAAGCAGGGGAGTCGCATCCAAAGAGGCTTCACAGATAAACTGTAGACCCTGGACCAACTGGTCTGCAAGCTCAGCAAAGGCCGGGGGGAGATGCTCACCTTCCAGGTCATGGCGTAAAAGCTTAGGCTACTAGGTCAGAGTTTGTGACACCAGGGCAATGGTGAAGACCAGTCTGAGTGCCGAGGCAGCCACAGTGAACATACTTCGGGCCACACCCTCTGCCTTTCTGTCAGCCGGATCCTTAGAAGCCAGCGATTCTTCTACTGGAATCATGGTTGCCTTATTCAACCTGAAAACTGGGGGATCCACCACCAGTGGAACAGTCCACTTCTTAAGGAGGGATTCTTCAAAGGGGTACCTCATTGCGAAAACGGAAACACCTTAGCCGCTCTAGACGGCTTGTGAGTGCCAAAGGGTACCGGTGCCTCCGTCGCAGCTTCAGCTGTGTCCTCAAGTCTCACTCACAAACACAATCAGTGCGTCTACCAGCGCCTTTTCGTGCATGGCTATAGGAGTGGAGGAATCATCCTCACTATTTGAGAACTCAGGACGCGTGGCCGCAGGGCCCCTCAGGGTGGGCCCTGTCCATGGTGGCCAAATCAAATTCAGTATATGAGACAGATAAAACAGGGGAAGACAGGAAGCAGTTTTTACTACCCCGTCACCCAAAAGCCACCTCCACCCAGGACACAACGGACTCTGGGACTGCCGTCAGTGCATCAATGGATGGTTGGTATCCGGAGGGCCTCGCTGGCTCTGAGAGAGGATTAGGTGGGGAAATGTGCTCCAATAACTCATAAGGGTACCTCACTAAAGTGCAAAAGAACACTGCCAAGGGATATCCCCACCATGCTGGTAACACCACCTGGTCGCCAGCAACAGAGCACCCCCATGAACCTGCAGCAGAGAGAGGGAGAGGACCCCACCAGACTCACCACCCCACCAGGCAGTCACAGGCAGCACCAGGATCAAAGCACTCCCCATGCGGCGTCCAGGAAGGAAAGAGGCCCAGGAATCAGCACCAAGGGATAAGGTGGGGCTCCCACTGAAAAAATTGCCGCCCAGAAGGCTCCAGAGTAACGGCCGCCATTAATTTCAATGCCGAACTAATGCAAAATGGCCTGCCGAGGCTACACAAATATGGCCGCCAGCCTACACAGAAAATAGGCTACAACAAAATGGCGGCTCAACGAGGCTCTCAGGGACCCAGGAGGGATCCCTTGGCCCAGATAAGACACAGAGCAAGAGGGGGGCATGGCAGGAGCCCCCCACCAGGTACAGTCCCCCCAGTCAATCGTCTGGTCACTGGCGGCACACCCCCCAGCCCCATCGCCGGTACAGCACCCTGCCCCAGCCCCAGGAGGTAGCCAGACCACCAAACAACCCCAGTACAGGTGAAGGGGGAATTGGAGGGCAGGTGGGGAGCATAGATGACCTACAGGATCATCAGACTCAAGGTGGGGGCCTAACAGGAAGGAGGGGAACCGGGGTCCAACCGTCCCAGGGAGGGGCCTGCGTCCACTCCAAAACCCTCCAGGGGGGGGGGGGGAACAGCTGCTCACCTACCAGGAACCAGGCGGGCACTGCTCCAGACAGAACCGCCATCGAAATGGGGGGGCTGTTGGCCTGAAGGAATGCTGCGTCGCAGGCCGAGACCTGTCTGTATGTGACCTCGCGAGGCGTGTAACCCACAGGACAGCCCTCTTCTGGTGGGGCTACATCGCAGCTGACCTAGTGTGGAGCTGAGGTCTGCGTGCAGTCGCTGGCCAGACTGGGGTGACCACTGGATCTAGATTATCCAGCCCGTCGCCCAGTCCGGCAGTTGATTGTAGATCTCACAGGAAAAAAACAATCTAAAAGGAAAAAAATTGCCAGGACCAGAGCTCCCAGCAAAGAACTAGGTTCTTACTCCTGACTAGGCAGAAAAAACTGAGTACCTATAGCAGAGTTCTTTTTCTGCCTAGTGTTCTACTCCTGTAGGGGGCAGTATAACCCAATGGTCAAGAAGATCAGGAGCTGTGTCCGTCAATGAACGAAAGAGAAAGCTCTGTTTTTAAAAATTCCGATATGATGGAAAGTTTTAAGTAGTTAACTTTATAAATTAGACTAACATGAATAAATGAACATAAATTAGAAATAGGACAACTTCTCCACCTGGCTGCTTTCCACTATCAATTTGCCTGAGAAAGAAGTTTGATATTGCAAATGAGAGTGAAATGCTAGTTCATCTCATTTTATCCCTCTACTGCAGATGACAAGAAGAATCTCCGCTAACTGGGAAGATAATATCCTTATTGTTACTTTTTTCTTCTATTTTCAAATTTTTAATCGCTCACCTGCTTGTGTACATTTTTTATAGTTTTTTTTTTTTTACATTTTTTATAGTTACTGATTTAATTTCATTCAGTTGTATTCTAATTTATGTTTCATATCTGTATGTTCTGTTGGTTTCTTTCTATTAGGGTTCTAGTTTCTAATTTATTGGTCGATTTTTATTTTTAAAATGTTTCAAAATAAAAAAAAATTCTGTATTTTGTCTATATTCTTTAATTGATTCAGTGGTCAGTAGACATAACAAATGTGGTCAGCAGGGGGAAGGGCAGATAATGCTACTTTGATGGTGACAGGATTATTGCCCCATTGTTGGTATCAGTGAGAGGGATAGTGTTCAATCATTGGTGACAGTGGATCAAATAGTGGCCCATCAATGGAGTCATATGGAGAAATTGTGCCCCTTTGGCTGTGTCAGAGGGAGGAATAGTGCCCCGTTGTACAAATGATAAAATTACTGAGGCTGCTGTGCTAACACATTAAGCAAAAAGCTGTGTAAATATTAAGTTCAAATATCCAACCATGTGCAGATGAAATAAGAAAACGGGGATATTCTTTTTAAATGATTGGATAATTGAAATTCATCTTTACACAGTTTATTGTGTGAACATTCTCATATCCTTAGTAAATCAGTATTAGAACAGTTTACCCCACAATTGGAAAAATGTTCTTTACACATACTGTAAGTGGTCACAGGAACCTCAACATAGGGACAATTTATTGGGCTGTTATTTAGGAAACCTTTTTATAATGTTTATTTTTCTATTTTTTCCTTTTATATTGGACAAAGAGGGTCAATAAGACAAGTTTGGGTCAGAACAACATGTGCATTATAAAGAAGCAGTATATTACCTTCTTGAATGAAGTATTTCAGCACTCCAGACAGCTGTGGGTCTTCATTTATATTCAGGAGGTAAGGAAATGACTGTATCATTCTCCTCTCCTTGAAGAGATGTAATCAAAGTTTGACTGAGAGTACAAGGACTTATTGCATAGAGCAAAGAAGGTGAGCAATTTCAATGATATTGTAGTCTAGTACCAAGTAGGGGTTCGGCCTATATTTCTGCTTTAAACTACATTCCCCTCCACAACAAAATCTTCTAGGACTCTTATAAGAACTTTTCAATGGACTCCTCAATGAGCTGTGAAGTTTGAAGAGAAGAGTGCTGGATACACATTGAGGTGCATGCCTACATATTATGAGGAGCTTATTTAGCCTGCTGACCTGGACCTGGACGCCTATGGCAGAGTAATGGGCCATACACACTATAAGATTTTCTGAAGACTTTTTCCTTTAGACTTACCAAAACCATATAATATGAGGTCAAACCTAAACACTTTCAATTTGTATACAGTCAGGCAGGCCCTTGCACTACATAGAAAAGGTAAATCTGAAGGAAATCTAACCACAAAAGTTGGATAGTGTGTATCCAGCTTAAGTAAACAAGAGGTCGGGAGGATCACAGGAAGCTCATTCACACAGCTTAGCTGGAAGCTACTGCCCATACACCAAGGGGTCCAGGTCTTTGTGAGATGCTGATATTCTTAAAAAAATTGCACCATATTAATGGGTATTTAAAAAAAACATATACAGTGATGCTAAAATGTTATGTAGTTGATGTGATCACAATTTCCTGGATGGGAGGTACCTTCTTTTGCTGTGTTACTCTTGGCCCGTTATATGGTGCATCAAAGCTAGACTGTGTGCTTTTGATGTGTCCAAAATAAATAACAATAAAAAGATACTAAAATGTAGTGCACATTTAAAAGAAGAATAATGCAAATCTGGACATGAATTTCATGATTTACACAAGGTAAAGCAAAACACAAAAGCCCTAAACCTTGAAACCGAATGTGACAGGTGAACGTCATCCAGGTGCTTTTTGGTGAACCTCCCTGTTCTTAGGTAACTAATCATACTAATTTTCGCCTTTTCTATTATACTGTGTATATGCAAAAATCTCTTCAGTAAGAACAGGTGCAATATAAAAGAGGACATCAAAAGTGAAGCATACAAAAAAAGTGCACATTGTGTAATAAAGGTGTCTTCTCTGAAGAGAAAGGACCTAAACCCTGAACCCCCCAGGGCGCAAGACTCCTGTCAGGGGTAGAGTACTCTTGATCCACACGGCCAGATATACCACATTCTCCAGGGGCCAGCTGAGGCAAGGTCTACTTGAGTACTAGTTGGTATCACCACCCCACCTCTCCACTGCATCCAGTCAGAGAAAACTTTGCATTCATTGAGTGATTTATTGTGATATTCACAATGCAGCAGGGCATCTGCTTGGTATGGGACCCAGAGTCTAGGAAAGATCTCTGTAGTAGCGGTGCATACTTACCAATCATGGTTAACCACGCCTTTCAAAATCGTGTGAAGCTTGTCATTCGAAAAGGAGCAGGAGCTTCTGTTTTTTGAGCGACAAACACGCATAGGCAACCTAGTCAAGAGAATGGGCTGGCCCTATGCGTCACACAAAATCGTGTGCAAATTGCTCTTTAAAAATCACGTAGCGGGAATGCTTCTTCCAACTATGTGATATGTAAATGGGGCCTAAGAGAGGGAGGGCATCCCTAGTGGCCAATCAGGTGTGTTGTGTGAAAATGTGGTTAAAAGGACTGTGCTGGCAGTAGGAGTGAGCAGCGGTGAGCTCATCAGTCTGCTGCTGGTTCCTTATTGTCCCATCACACTGGGTGCAGGGGGTACAGGTCACCAACCTGGCTCTGCTTTCTAGCAGAACTGTATAAATCACTGGATTTATACACTGGCTGCACAGAAATACAAATGTTTTGGAATATATGAATTTCAGCTGTGTATTTAGCAGTTCCCTGGAGTTTGTCCAGATTCATTACATGAGATTTTTAAGACGGCCACAGTTCAACCTTGAAAGATAGACAAAAAGCTAAAATGATGTAGTATATTGACCTGTGTTATTGCAGCAAACTGTTGCTCCCATTCTTTCCTGGCTTCTTGTAGCTGCATTTCCCATGTATTTTGAATTGCCTGTATTCTCAACTCATTTTCTGCAAGCAGTCGGCGTAGTTCTTCTATGATTTAAATACAGTTTAGAACGTATCAGTTACAGAACATGTGTGGCATGACAAGCAGGTGTGGTCTAAATTGTAGGTGTGGCTTAAAGGGGATTTCACCAAACAAACTGGCAGTTTGCAACTGAAAGCAAAGCAAATTTAACTTTTAGGCCAGGCATTGTTTAAAGGTGTAAATGTTTCTATTAAATTCACACCAATTTTTTTTACCACATCTATCATTTTCACAGCAAGGACAGTCCAATTCCCTTACATGTATTTATCATCAGCACTATCTAGAAAAGTGCTTTTTAGTAGATGAACATGTGGCTATGCATTCTTCTTTCCCTTCTACCTTAAGACAGGAAAAATTTGAGCAAATACGGGATGAAAAGAAAAGACAAAAGAATGTTCTAATTCTAGTTATATGAACTGCAAGGTGTACAAAAATACAACATATCAATCATACCAAATACAAGTTTATAATAATGTTTCTAATACATTTTTAATAAATAATTGTGCACATTTTAACATACTGGTCTCTTTTTCCACCCTCTTTCCTGAGCTCCCGAGTCCTGCCAGCCTTGATAAAAGCTTGTTATTTTCTGCTTTCAGCTCCTTAATAAGGCGCTCTGTGGGACTAGCATTGATAACAGCCTTGTTCTTAATCTTCTTTGCTCTAGTGCATGAGCAGAAACACAAATCAGTAAACTAACAAAAAACAATTAATTAGAATGTAAAGCTGTAACAATACAATGAGGTAGTTTGAAATAGACAATGAGGACACTGATCATGCGGCTTGCTTTTAAGCTTAGTACACACGGGCCAAATGTCAGACGGCATTGGCTGGTTAAACAGAAATCGCCCGACATTCAGCCAGTATGCACCGGAGTCGGTCCGTCAGAAGCCGGCCATTCAGCCTGCTTCTGTCAAAGAGGCATGACCGAAAAGGGTCTGCTGATCGCCTCCCTATCAGCGCTCTCAGCCAATGGCTGAGAGGGCTGACTGGGGTGTTCTGGCGAGAGGGACATCCCTCTGTCAGAACACAATAGAGCAGCAGGGGAGCTGGCTGTACTAAAGTCCAATAGTTAGTACAGCAGCTCCTCCTGAGCTGTCAGATTTTTTTTCGTTTAGCCCTGCTGGTTGAACAAAAAAAAACAAAAAACGAGTGTGTACGAGGCTTTGCTCAGCTTTGAATTGTTTCAAACTAACAGTAACATTGGTATGGAAAATGACAAACAGTTCTGTGATCCTACAGGGTCTTGTTTGCATTCCTTGCCTGGTCAAGAAGAATATTGTCCCACATCCCCCCCCCCTCCCCCCTTTTCTTTATAAATACAAGTAGTATATAAACAGCAGTCTCCAAAGTGACAATCAACTTTATTGACAGTTCTAGGTCACTCTTGCCAAGTCGGAGTAAGAGAAATGTTCTTAAGGTGAACCTGTCATCTTATTAAAAATATAATTAAAGATGTTTTTTTCCTGAGACCTTCCCAGTATGATGGGAATCTTTAGGTTCCATGTTTCCCATTCAGACAAGACAAGTTCTTTGGCAAATATAAACTTTTGTCTTCAGGCCCGGGGACAGATCATCACTTGTAGAAAGCTGTGTGGGAGTCATGCCTTCTCTCTTTATATATTATATGTTATGCTAGTCAAAAAGTGATGCTAAGCAAGAAGCAATCAGGAACCTTGATTTCCCATTTGGCAGAACTTTTAAGTGTCCAATATTTCAAGGGGAGAGGCTCAGTTTATTATCATCAATAAGATGATAGGTTTGCTTTAATACAGCATTTAGCATACCCTCACACCGACCTCTTACTGAGGCTCTAAATTAGAGGGCAAAAGCACAGCATATGAGACACATTTCCAATGTTATCAACTTCAGGTAATATGTTTCATGCTCAGCCTTCTCAAAACTCGGTAATTTACTCTGTCTCTCACCCAGTCCCCACAAACTCAAGGGATTCCCGGGTACCGCAAGCCTAGCAAAGGTCTACCCACACTTACATCAAGTCATTTGAGACACCACACTCTGCTTTTATGTGTTTTGGGTGTCAAACTACTTTCCCACATGCAGCAAACATACCCAACATTACAGATGACTGTCCTGTGTTGCTTCCAGACATGCACTTTATACTGACCCATATTCTAAGCCAGGGGTGTCCAAACTATGGCCCTTGAGCTGTTCAGGAACTACAATTCCCATGATGCATTGTAAATTTCTGACATTCAGAGACATAACTAGGCATGATGGGAATTGTAGTTCCTGAACAGCTGGAGGGCCATAGTTTGGACACAGCTGTTCTAAGCCAACAGTCTAAATGTCAGATTATCCATTAGGGACAGTTTCTTGCATACCTGGAAACTGGCTGTAGTAACCAAAACTTCTACCTGTGAAGAATATCTTACATTTGACATGAATGTAATACCTTTCAGCATATCTGAGTGTTGACAAAGTCTCCTCATAGCAGATGTCTGCTGGACTCACTGCAGCAATCTATGAAAAAAAAAACATATAATGGGTATTAAAGTTTATATTAGGGTATTTTAAAAATGCAGAAAGGAAATATGCATTCTACATTCTGGAAAGATTATAAGATTAAGTTGCATAAGAAAATAAGAGATGATATCAATAAATCTGTTGTAGCATTTACTTTTTCTTCTAGAATGTATTAAGGAGATCATGTCACCAACCTAAAAATTGCTGATAAAAGCACACACAAGTCAAGTATTTTAAATGATTACTTGTCGCATTTCCGCTTTTATAACCATTTTTATTGATCTGCAATATGTCTGTGAACTTACTAGGGAATTTGACTACTTCAGAAAGAGCCAATGCACCAAGCACATCCCCGCTAAGTTTCAATCATGTGTGAGGGATATTTAAAAATCAAATATACAAGTGCAGCGCAATCAAAATATAACTTTCCATGGATACAATGGAATAACGGATAATATACATATATCAGAGGTAAACCGTGATTGGTGTAAATACATTGAATAAGGCAATATATGTACAAAGCAAATATATATCAGTCCATAAAAAATCCTAATGGAGGAATGCAGTCAGATAGAGGAGGGGATGATCCCAGGAGTGCAGTCTAGTTGCCTTTAATCAAATACGTGATGCTCAGAGTGCTCTTAAAGACCCACCATCATGGAATGCATATGCGTTCACCTCAGGATCAAGACCCCCCCAGGGTCAGATAGCATGTATGATCACTCAAACCGCAATCTTCAAGACCTCATACAGGCTGCTTTTAAACATCCTCATGATCAAGATTCCACAGGGTCAGATAGCATACATGCTCACTCAGACCGCAGTCTTCAGGACCTCAGACAGGCTGTTATTAAACTCCCTCCGCGGTACATAGATGAATAAAGGAAGCAGAATCAATTGCTCTCCGTATGATATTTTATTATAAAAAACAAAGCAGTATAAAACTCACATTTAAGCACACTTTTCCAGACATGTACAACAGCTGCTAAGGTGTACTTCAGCATCGATAGGTGTAGCAAGATGGCCACCGGTCACGAGGTTCCCCGTAGGCGTTACGTCCAGTTGTGGGCGTGGACTTCATCAGCGGGGATTCCCACAACCGGACGTAACGCATACGGGGAACCACGTGACCGGCGGCCATCTAACTACACCTATCGATGCTGAAGTACACCTTAGCAGCTGTTGTACATGTCTGAAAACGTCTGCTTACATGTGAGTTTTATACTGCTTTGTTTTTTTTTATAATAAAATATCATACGGAGAGCACTAGACTCTGCTTCCTTTATTCATCTATGTACCGCGAGTGAGTTTAATAACAGCCTGTCTGAGGTCCTGAAGACTGCGGTCTGAGTGAGCATGCATGCTATCTGAACCTGTGGAATCTTGATCATGAGGATGTTTAAAAGCAGCCAGTTTGAGGTCTTGAAGATTGCGGTTTGAATGATCATACATGCTATCTGACCCTGTGGGGTCTTGATCCTGAGGTGAGCGCATATGCATTCCATGGTGATGGGTCTTTAAGAGCACTCTGAGCATCACGTATTTGATTAAAGGCACCTAGACTGCACTCCTGGGATCATCTCCCTCCTCTATCTGACTGCATTCCTCCATTAGGATTTTTTATGGATTGATATTTATTTGCTTTGTAAATATATTGCCTTATTCAATGTATTTACACCGATCATGGTTTACACATTTGATATATGTATGTTATCCGTTATTCCATTGCATCCATGGAAAGTTATATTTTGATTGCGCTGCACTTGTATATTTGATTTATTTGGAGGCTTTATTGAAGATTGACCTTTAGTGTTCAGCTAGCAATCTAATACACCTGTTGATTGTTCAGCGCTGAGTATATCTGTGTATTTATATTTAAAAATCAGCTAGCAAAAGATTGGGCATTCAGAGTGAGCACATGATACACAACATTACTTCAACCCATTAATACAACAAAATACGCTTAGAAAAATAGGAAATTCATATCAGTTAATTTCTAGAAGAAAAAAGTTCCACTTTAAGGACTCCTCACCCTCTTACATGCCACATTTGGCACGTCATTTTATTGGGGGGGAGCTGGTACCTAGTTTTGACAGGTACCAAGCTCCCACTTCTGCTAGTAGCGCCGCAGCGCCCCGAGCAGAATTTTCCTCTCCCCCTCCCTCTCTGCAATCTTCTAGGACATGTCACAGGTCCCAGAAGATTGCCCGGCCATTAAGGAGGTGCAGTGCAACTCGCGCATTCATGCAGTTTGCATTCAGCTGTGAAGCCTCAAGCCGTCACACCTGGGTGCCCACACTTGTAATGCCGGCTGCTGGGAAGAGGTGAGGGAGAGAACCGATGGTTTGAGCGACCGCATCGCTGGATCATGGGACAGGTAAGTGTATGTTTATTAAAAGTCAGCAGCTACACTTTGTAGCTGCAGACTTTAAATAAACACAAAAATGACTGGAACACCGCTTTAATTAAATGTGCCCTCTGCCCAAAAAAAGAATAAATACACCTTTCAAGTCCTCAGATGTGAAGGAATGCTAAAGCTTTTATTTACACAAATATTAGTATTGGAAAATGTATATTTTGCATTCATTTCTTTTATACTGTATTATATTTACAGTAAAATAATAGACAAATTTTGGTTGGTATGACAAGAACTCTAAATTTTAAAAAAGCTAACTTCAGTTAGCTGAAATTCTTACTGCATAACACTCAATGGGACCAAATATTTGTAACAAAGAGCAAACAAGGCAAGTGAAAGTGTTTAAAGATGAATTAAACAAGTGCATTAATCATTGTATTCCACTGGGCAACAAGCATAACAGAACAAAATTAACTACCTTCTACTATAAAAAGACAAACGCAGAAGGGACACGATCAGCATTCCAGATTTACAAGGAATGCAGCAAGAAATGCAAGGGAGCAATCAGGGCAGCTAAAATAGAATAGGAGAAACACTTTGCTACAGCAGGTAAAAAACACCCGCATTTTTCAAATATGTTGACAGTAAAACGATTATTAAATAACAGATAAACCCCATAATGGACAAACATGGCAAACTGGTCACAAATGACAGGTAAAAGGCAGATGTACTGAATATTTTTTCTCTTCAGTTTTTACTGATAAAAAAAGACAGCTTTGATAGTCTTAACAGTAATATTAATGTTGTTTCATCAAAGATGTTGTACCTCTGTGGCTGACTTAAAACCAGGTGCAAAAGAGACTAGAGAAACTTAATATAAACAAATCACCAGGTCCAGGTGGCTTACACCCAAGATTCCCTAGAGAGCTTAGTTTAGCTTAGTTATAGCCAAGCCACTTTTTTTTTTTTTTTTTTTACTGACTGGAAAGGTACCAACTTATTGGCATAGAGGAAATGTGGTAGCAATTTACAAAAAGGATCAAAATGTATACCAGGAAATTACAGACCAATCAGCCTAACATCAATAGTATGTATGTAGGTAAGGACTCTATGAAGAAATTTGTCTGTAATAAAGGTATCATATGTGACAAACAGCATGGATTTATGAAAGACCATTCTTGTCAGACCAACCTATTATCATTCTTTGAGGAAAAATGGACATCCAATGGTAATAGTTTTTAGATTTTGCTAAGGCATTTGATACTATACCTCATAAAATGTTTAATCTATAAAATAAGGTCTATCGGAGTTGATGAATTTAGGTGTATGTGGTTAGGAAACTGGTTACATGCGTACTTCCTCTTCCACCTAGTGGACAGATATCCCCCTGCTCTTAGGCGAGCTGATGGCCTCACTCTTTCCCCCCTCCTTTTTCTCTCTTTACTTTCTTGCTGTTCCACCTGCTCTCTCTTTTCCCTCCCTTTCCTTCTTTCTCTTCTCTAAGTGCCCAGGACATACAGTCCTGGTCAGCCGTTTAAAGCAGATTTTTCACTGCATCTGAGAACCACAAACCAAAAACACTATTTTATGATTTTTAAATATTTATACTTTTATAAAGCAAATTCCCTTATCCATCCAAATCTCCATGCTCTATTTTGATGAGAAATCAATTTGAAAAACACCCCTTAGCATTTCTTGCCGTGGCCATCTTGAGTAAGGGCAAATGATTCATGTCGCATTTACTTCCTGCACTTTGCTCAAGTATGCATGCAGGAGAGTGTGCTGAGCTGTGAAAATCCCTCCTCCCCTCCTGAAGACTCCTGGGATGTATGACATAATTTGCCTAGGCATGAAACCAGGAAGTAACTGACGAAATGTAAAAAAAAATTTTTTATTATAAGTAAATATTTTATACTTTCTTATCTATTTACTGATGTTAGCAACATGAGGATTAAAATGTTCAATGTTGTTTGGGAGAGTGAAGTTCCACTTTAATGTTGTATGTATCTTACTCACTATTTGGAATGCTGCACACCTTAAGATGGCACTTGTAACTAGATTAGGTGCTTCTTTTGGTGGGCTGTTCTTTCCCGATAAACCTTCTACTCCGGTATACTGTTAAAATTTCAGAAGTTTTGTATCTTTGTACTGTGCTAAAATACTTTAATATACTCCTCTATGTATATCTATGTCAAATTTCTGTAAGAAGTAAACTGGTTACATGAACAGTGAACAGGTACAGAGAGTTATGATAAATTATTCATTCTCTGAATGGTCTAAAGTTGTGAGTGGTGTGTCCCAGGGTTCTGTCTTGGAGCCAACGCTGTTCAATATGTTTCTTAATGATATAGAGATTACAGGAAGATTTTAATAAATAGGGGGTTGGGTAGCTACATGGCAGACGAGGTTCAATATTGAGAAAATTATGCACTTGGGTGCCAAAAATACACATGCAAAATACACATTAGGAGAGTCTCCCCCTGGGAGAATCAGTGATTGAAAAAGGCTCTGGGGGTGTTTTTTAATTCACAGACTTAGAAATAGCATGCAAAATCATGCTGCAACTAGGCTTGTGACGGTATCAGATTTTCATGCTGCGATTAATTGATTAAGGTTTTGCCACGGTATACGGTATTATCACGGTATTCTATTATTAAATTTAAATTATTAAATTTCTACCTCACTTGAATTTCATTGCTGAATTTAGGGGCTTTGGTTCACTTTTGCACATTATTATATAGTCAGTCAGTACAGACTCTGTGAACCAGGCCTAAAATAGGTCATCAAGCAGTGTCTGGCCTAACTGGTGATAACTGGTCCTGGCGCTCGGCTCCGATCCGATGGCCTGGTCATTAAGAGGGCAAATCCTTGTGGTCAAGAAGTGGTTAAACCTGAAGCAGGTGTTGTTTATAAATTACTTTACTATTGCTTTAGGCCTGGTTCACATGTATGCGGGTTGTGGTTCACATGTATGCGGGTTGGCGGTTCACATGTATGCGGGTTGGCGGCCCACATTTGCACAGGCATAGCAGCCCATTGATTTGAACGGGCTGCTATGCCCTCATTTTCCGCAGAAAAAAGGTGCATGCAGCATTTTTTTAAAATTCAGTGGCCTTGAAATCCATCCTGCTTTTGCACCATGCGACTAACCTGCAGTTCCTGCTCTGGCAAGCTTTCTGCATTTTTTGTATACATGGGCACGGCATTTAAAAACAGTTTGCGTGTGCAGCAACGGCAGGTAAGTCGCATGGTGCAAAAGAAGGATGGATTTCATGGCCACTGCATTTTTTTAAATTCTGCATGCACCTTTTTTCAGCTGAAAACGCAGGCATAGCAGCTCAAGCCCATTCACATCAATGGGCTGCTATGCCTGTGCAAATGTGGGCCCCCAACCCGCATACATGTGAACCAGGCCTAAAGCAATAGTAAAGTCATTAATAGATAAAAACACCGGTCCTCCTGCAGGTTTAACCACTTCTTTCTGGATCGCAAGGATTTGCCCCTTTAAAGACCAGGCCATCGGATCAGAGCGCCAGGACCAGTCATCACCAGGTAGGCCAGACACTGCTTGATGGCTATATAATAATGTAATGTGGGCTGCTATGCGTGTGTGTGTGTGTATATATATATATATATATATATATATATATATATATATATATATATATATATATATTTATTAGAGCTGCACGATTCTGGCCAAAATGAGAATCACGATTTTTTAGCTTGGAATAAAGATCACGATTCTCTCACGATTCTCTGTGTAAAAAAAAAAAAAAAATTGGGATAACTTACTGTTACGTTTTTTTTTTTTTTTTTTTTTATTCATTAAAGTCTATTAATTGCGTTTGAAAGACTGCTGCGCAAATACAGTGTGACATAAAATATTACAACAATCGCCATTTTTTTCTGTAGGGTCTCTGCTAAAAAAATATATAAAAAGTTTGGGGGTTCTAAGTACTTTTCTAGCAAAAAAAAAAACTGATTTTAACTTGCAAGCAACAAGTGTCAGAAAAAGATCCAGTCTTTAAGAGGTTAAACTTCCTTTCTCCCTGGCAGAGGGAAGGAAAAGATACAATGTAAACATTTTTGTTTATAGTTACTGGGAGAGCTGTGTGAGTGAATGAGTCATCCAGCTCACTGAAATGTATCAATTCACAAGTCAGACCCAGGAGCAGAGAAACTCGGTATTTTAAAAATGCCACAATAACAATACCGTGGCTATGCAATACCGCGATATATCGAATTACCGAAAACCGGCATATGTCTAGCTGCAACTAACAAAGCAATCAAAATACTGTGATGCATTAATAAGGGCATACATACAGTAGATAAATCAATAATTCTACCCTTTTACAAAACACTGGGTCAGCCTCATCTTGAATATGCAAACTCTAAGAACTGTGATAAACTGTTTACTCTAAAGTCCCTGAAGAGGACATGTGACTATGATTTGAGATTAGAAGAAAGGAGGTTTAACTTTTGATTGAGAAAGGGGTTCTTTACTGTTAGAGAAGTAAAATGTAGAATTCCCTTCCTCAAATGGTGGTAATTGCCGAGAGTGTTGACAACTTCAAAAACCTTTAGATGTCTTCCTCAGGAGGCAGAATATATAGAGCTTCGTGTTTTTAAAAAATAATATACAGGGCTATTTAAATTGCTAGAAGACAAAAAATTACTCATGCATACACACATATACACTATATTGCCATAAGTATTGGGACACCTGCCTTTACATGCACATGAACTTTAAATGCAATCCCAGTCTTAGTCCGTAGGGTTCAATATATATATATATATATATATATATATATATATATATATATATATATATATATATATATATATATTATAGACAGTGTGTCTAAGGGAATGTTTTGACCACTCTTCCAGAAGCGCATTTGTGAGGTCAGGCACTGATGTTTGACGAGAACACCTGTCTTGCAGTCTTTGCTCTAATTCATCCCAAAGGTGTTCTATGGGGTTGAGGTGCAAGCCATTTGAATTCCTCCACCCCAAACTCACTCTTTATGGACCTTGCTTTGTGTACTGGTCGAAATAATTTGGTGGAGGGGGGATTATGGTGTAGGATTGTTTTTCAGGGGCTGGGCTTGGCCCCTTAGTTCCAGTAAAGGGAACTCTTAAGATGTCAGCTTACCATTTTGGACAATTTCATGGTCCCAACTTTGTGGGAACAGTTTTGGGATGGCCCCTTCTTGTTCCAACATGACTGTGCACCAGTGCACAAAGCATTCATAAAGATATGGATGAGCGCTGAGCAATAGAACACCTTTCAGATGAACTAGAGTGGAGACTACGAGCCAGGCCTTCTCGTCCAACACCAGTGTCTGACCTCACAATTGCACTTCTGGAAGAATAGTCAAACTACCCATAGACAAGCTCCTAAACATTATGGACAGCCTTCCCAGAAGAGTTAAAGCTGTTATAGCTGCAAAGGGTGAGTCAACTCAATATTGAACCCTATGGACTAAGACTGGGATGCCATTAAAGTTCATGTGCCTGTAAAGGCAGGCATCCCAATACTTTTGGCAATATAGTGTAAGTTGAACTGGATGGAGCTGTCATTTTTTAAACTTGCAGTTGCAGACTATATAAAGGGATGTTAGACAAACATGTAGGTGCAAAGGAGGCTATAATATACCATGACAGTTCTACTGTTTCCTCCTAGAGCAGACTGCAGAAGTTTTGTCAGAACAGAATCTCTGTATGGAATGTGAAGAACTTTCTTTCCCATGGCAGCCTCTGCAAGTGCACTGAAAGAGATGATTGACAGATTAGCAGAATAATTTTAATGACAGTGACACATAAGAAAGAGAAAAAAAAAACAACAAAAAAAAACTGTGTAAATAATGGTATGTTTTTCTGACCAATGGATATGTTGAGACACTTGACACAGACACTCAAAGAAGAACGCTCCAATTCTCCAAATCCCCAGTGTGCAGAAGACAGAAGACTCAGGACCCAGGTTTAAAAAAAAAAATCTAATTGTGGGATTAGATAGAGTTCACTAAGCAGCAGAAGTTCAGAATGGGACTCGGAAGCCAGCGCCATTCGGATATTCAGGTATGACTCATGCATACTTACAATGGTCCAAGCTAGACCAATGTAAGTACAATAATCATACCTGAATGTCAGCTTTAACATTACATGCAATTCATACAGTATATTATTTTACTGGCTTTCAAGCAATAATAACCTGATAACATTTCCCAGAGTGGTCAAACTGAGGTTAACACAAGCTCCTTCTTTAAGACGATCCCCTTCAGATCCAGATGATTTTTGTCTCTCACTGCCTGCAAGATCCACCAAGTGTATGGTTGATTGTTTAGTAATATCATCTTCCAGGAATATCTGAAAAAACAAACCAAGAATAGGAAACTTTTTACATTTAAAAGAGGATTTAAAATTTATGGTACCTATAGCTTCAAAAATGTAAAACTACAGTGTAAAAAAATTAGATAGATATATAGATTATGAGATTTTCTTTCCTTTCACGTGCATGTGGAGTATCAGCGCATCCAAAGGCGTGCTCACCAATGCCCGGAACCAGAAGGAGACTGCAACCATGTGAAAATTGACTCAAGAGATGAGCCACTTGTGTGTAGCAATAATGTGCGGAGTTCATCCTTAAGGTGTTTCGTCCCAACTACACACTTGTACTGATGTATGAGTTGCATTCAGAGGGACATGCAGAGCCCTTGCTCACTCCACCAGTCCAGGGTACCTCCGCTACCTCACTCGCAATAACGCAATGAAACCCCGCCGGTCACATAGCGCGGGTCTCATACGTGTCCATGTAACTCTTTCCTTCCCGTACCTAGTGATCAGGCCCTGTACCTCCGTAACACTAGTGTGTTCCCAGTGACCGGAGGAGATGGACGCCCAAGGAGGGAGTTAGAGCACTGACCCCCTTGCTCCCGGAGGACCTGTCACCTAACCAGGTACCACACCAATGTCTGGTTGCTGTAGCTGTTCTTGCTTTCCGTTACCCATGGCAACTACCTTTTCCTCACTCATTGCCTTGCAAGTTAACCTTTCACAGCGATTATGCCTCTATGCTATAAAAAAGTGTTAAACACCTCGATCATAGTACAATCCCAGGGCCGTCTTTTCCACTGGGCATGCCCGGCGGTTGCCCGGGAGCCCCACTTGCCAAGGGGCCCCACATGGATGGTGGCATGTCCCTGGTGGTCTAGGGCCCCCCCCGTTCCGTTGTCCGCCGGCCCGGGCCCCCCCCTTATTGCTTCCTCCCCTCCGGGGCGACGGCGGCCGTGGCTCGAGTCTGCACTGCAGTGCACACTGGTTGCTAAGGCCAGCCCGATTGGCATCTAGCAACCAGTGACGTGAGCAGAGCAGACCCAGGATGCACAGCGCCGCAGCGGAGGACGATCCTCCTACTCGTCGGCTCTTCCTCCTCACTCCTCTCCTCCGGCTCCGTATCGACCCTAGAAGACTGGCTCCGCCTCCGCCTCCACCCACCTCCTCCCATGTGCAGCCGTTGTAAAGGTAAGGCTGCCACAGCCTGCCAGGCTGATTGATTAAATTATATTTTTTTTAACTCTCTCATGGCAATGATGGGATCGAATCGATGACACAAGAGACAGACAACTACCTGTCCTGGCTGGAGGATATGCCTTACTATATATTGGTCCCTGTAATATGTATATAGTAAGGTATATATTCTCCAGGTAGTAGTTGTACTCTCTTGTAGTATAGTGTTCCCTGTAATGTGTATATAGTCTATATACATATTACAGGGAACACTATATACTACAAGAGAGTACAACTACTACCTGGAGTATATACCTTACTATATACATATTACAGGGACCAATATATACTACAAGACAAGAGATAACTACCTGGAGTATATACCTTACTAACTATATACATATTACATGGAACACTATATACTACAAGAGACTCTTGTAGTATATAGTGTTCCCTGTAATATGTATATAGTAAGGTATATAGTCCAGGTAGTTGTCTCTTGTAGTATATATTGGTCCCTGTAATATGTATATAGTAAGGTATATACTCCAGGTAGTTTTACTCTCTTGTAGTATATAGTGTTCCCTGTAATGTGTATATAGTCTATATACATATTACAGGGAACACTATGTAGCACCACCCCCGCAGGAGCTGCTGATTATATTATTGGGTCTACACCCTGCCTAACAACCCAATCAAATTGGCTCGATCCCTCCTCAGGCACAACTGACCCAGAATAGGACTGGACTATCAAATAGATACACAGGTTGGAATACAATACTTCACTATGCAACAATACCTTGTTACCTTCTTGAATAGTAGTCCTTCTGGGTGACACAATGGAACAACGCACAAGATTGTAATTAACCAAACTTAGTTTACTATATATCAAATTGAATAGGGGAGATACAATACAATACAATACAAGTCCATAAAAGGTTATTTAAAACAGCTTTAAAAAGGTAAAAGAATACCCCCACACTCCTCCTGCATTAAGGCTAGACACAGTACCAGGTAGGTGGGCCTATCTGAGTCCCTCCCCCAGAGTTCTCTTCTTTCTTGTTGATCTTCGCTAGCAAGGTTATTGAATAGAGCTCATTTGTAATCCAGATTAGGAATAAAGATCAAGAGAGAGAAAACAACGAGCTGTTAGTTGTCACCGCAGGGTGTCTGCGTAACTGAGCAATAACTTCTGCGAGAGAGATAAGCCTCTGGCGACTCCTTTACAGACCTTATTGTTTGTCTATGAGTCTCCTGAGAGAGTATGGTGATAAACCCCGGGGTTTTATCACCTCCTGCTGCGCTACCGCTATCTGTAGATAAAACTGTCTCTTCAGCAGATAAAGTCAGTTATTGGGCATGTGCCCTCTCACCAACAGAAGTTTCTCCTTCGCGCGCTTCCACTGCGGTCTCAGTCCTTTGGCTATATGCCAGCCGCGCGGGGTCCTTCTGGCGGATGACTTCCGGTCTCGGCAAACAGCAGTATGACCTCCAGGAATGTGCCTCGTGCTTGAGATGGGACGGTTCCACGTCGTCCCTCCAGGCTAAAAGGCTCTGGCCCAATATCCAGTGTCAGTCCTTCACTCTCGCTCACTGGTTCCTCAGAGTCCAGCGCAGAAAGGCCCCCCTTCGCGCGCTTCTCTCTCCTTTAAATAACCTCCCCCATAGTGCCGTGCGGTGCAGCCGTGCACCCTGGATCTTGCAAAGCAGCCTGGGAGATGTAGTTTCTTCATCTTGTGAAAAGGAAGTCACAGCCCGGGAAATTCCATGCAGCTACCACTAGAGGGAGCCTAGTTCCTGGATCTTGCAAAGCAGCCTGGGAGATGTAGTTTCTTCATCTTGTGAAAAGGAAGTCACAGCCCGGGAAATTCCATGCAGCTACCACTAGAGGGAGCCTAGTTCCTTCCCACATATCAAACAGTGTCTTTAGGCATGTTTAACCCCGCTACACACTCCCCCCACTTGAGAAACTTTGGTCCCCAAAGAGGTCAACAGTATGTACCCTAGTGCATAGGTTGGCATTATACAACAAAAACATTAACATTTTGCTGAAATAAGTCAATCTGAATACATCCAATTTTGTATTCTAATAGCAGTGCAACAGTAAAACGATAAAGTGCAATTAATAAGCAAATAAGTGATTTCTACAGTGTTAATATAGTGCTGATTTCTAGTGCTTTTATATAGTGCTCCTTTAAAAAGCACATGTGCCTTTGCAATTTCTTAAACACTTACATCTTAAAGTTTGTGTTGAAAAAAAAAACATCAAAAGGTGAGAAAGAGAAAAAAACATATAGTGAGGTCAGAGCAACAAAATGTGCGCAAACATTAACTCACAAAGTAAACCAAATTGTGAACATCAAAAACTGTGCTTATTATAATAACCAAACCCAATATCCTTATGTACAAACTTAAATGCAAACGTTTTCTACTTCAATACTTTGTTCTCATGATCTCTCACAGACCCCCCAAAACTTGGGTGGCTTGTACAGTTGTGCCTGGGGGTGAGCTAGGGTTGTCCCCCACCAAATCTACAGTGGAGGAACTAGGCTGGTCAGGAGACCTTTTGGAGATAAAAACAGCTTCTTCCGAACATTCACCCAATTGATCATAGGTCAGTCTCTTAGGTGGGTGAATGACTCTCCTTTCCCTCTGTTCCCGTGGAGGCATGCTCTCAGAGGTACTAGGATCAGGCACTTCTGAGGATTCTTCCATGTCCCCCTCCTCATGTTCCAACACAGAGGCACCTGATGGTTCAAGAGAGGTCAGTTCTTCTTCAGAGAAGGGTGCAACCTCCTCCTCAGGATCTTCATCCTCAGCTGCTTCTTCTGGAAGCATATGAAAGGGTATGAATTCAGGGGCTTCTGCCCGAAGGGCTCCTCTATCAGCCAAGTCAGACGAAGACAGGGAGGCAGGTGTGGGTTCTGGCAACTGAGATGACCACAACCAGTCGGGTACCTCCTCTTCATCTTCCAAATCTTCAGATGGAGAACTTCCCTCTCCCTCATCTGGGAGCATCGTCTGAGATCTGGTAACTGGTCTGGACCGGCGAGAAGTCGAAGGGGCCGCTGACAAGTCTTCCACAGGGGGCATACGAACCACTTCAGAGAGAGGCAGCAAATGGTTCCGATGCCAAGCCTTCAATGGACCCACACTTCCCTCAGGCCGAATTTGGTACACAGGAAGGTTTGGCAGTTGCTTACAGATAACATAAGGTTGGGACTTCCAGCGGTCTGCCAACTTGTGTTTTCCCGGGACACCCAAGTTTCTCAACAAAACCCTGTCCCCTGGTTGCAGGTCATGGATCCGAACTTTTAGGTCGAAATTTTTTTTATTCCGCAGTCCACGTTGATCAGATGTGGCCTGAGCCTTGTCATAGGCCGCTTTCAGACTCTTCCGCAGTCGGTCCACATATCCTCTATGCGATGCTGAAGAGGTATGATCAGGCGAAATGCCAAAGGCCAAATCCACTGGCAACCGAGCCTCCCTTCCAAACATCAGCCGATAAGGGGAATATCCAGTAGCATCACTGACAGTGCTGTTGTAGGCATGCACAATGGCAGCTACGTGCCTGCCCCAATGCTGTTTCTTCTCTGAGCTCAAAGTCCCCAACATATCCAAAAGAGTCCTGTTAAATCGTTCAGGCTGGGCATCCCCCTGTGGATGGTAGGGAGTGGTTCTAGTCTTTTGAATGCCTAACATATCTAACAGTCTCTTGATCAGTCTGCTTTCAAAGTCCCTTCCCTGATCAGAATGGAGGCGCTGTGGTAACCCATAATGTACAAAGAACTTCTCTACAAGAACTTTGGCTACCGTTGAGGCCTTCTGATCCCTTGTTGGGAATGCTTGAGCATATCTGGTAAAATGGTCTGTTACCACAAGGACATTCCCCTGGCCACTCAGATCAGGCTCTAAGCAAAGGAAATCAATGCACACCAGCTCCATGGGTCCCTGACTTTGTAGATGGCCCATTGGGGCTGCTTGACGTGGCAGAGTCTTCCTCTGTATACACCGGACACAAGAATGACAGTATCCTTCAACTTCGGCCCTCATACAAGGCCAGTAGAACCTGTCCCTGACAAGCTGAAAGGTTCTTTCGGGCCCCAGATGGCCATGATTATCATGAAGAGCGGCCAGAACTCCCTCTCTGTATTTAGCTGGTAAGAACAGTTGCCACTTCTCCTCCAGATCTTCAGATGGACCTCTCCGGTAGGCCACTCCTTCTCTGATCTGTAACCGGGTCCACTCTCTATGCAACAGACGGGCCCCCTGAGGGGAGTCAGTTAGAAGCAACTCAGGGCTCTGGATCTCCAGGGCTTCCAAGAGAAGTTTTCCCAAAGGGTCTTCCAACTGCTCCTTCCGCAAGTCCCTTTTGGACAGCCGGGGCAAACCCTCCCCTTCAACTTGGGTCACCTGGCAGTAGCATTTGGGTACTCCGATAGCCGAAACCCCAATCTCTTCTGCTCTTGACCCTCCTCGGGATCGAAATTCAGTTCCCTGATATAGGGCACGCACCCCTTCTGGAGCCAAATGAGTCCATTCTTCCGCAGGTTCCTGTGGAACATGCAACCTTCTGGATAGGGCATCTGCATCCCTATTTCCGATTCCTGGCCGATACTTCAGGCTAAAATTGAAGCTAGAGAGGGCAGCCAACCATCGATGTCCTGTTGCATCCAGCTTGGCCGTAGTCAACAGATAGGTGAGGGGATTATTATCTGTCTTGACAATGAATTCAGCTCCGTACAGGTAGTCTTTCAATTTGTCAACCACTGCCCACTTCAAGGCCAAGAATTCAAGTTTGTGAGTAGGATAATTCCTTTCAGCAGGCAGTAGGCTTCTGCTCACATAGGCAACAGGTCGCAGATGACCCTCATGCTCCTGATAAAGTACCCCCCCCAGCCCATCTCGGCTGGCATCAACATGCAGTTCATATGGTTTTGTGGGGTCCGCATAGGCCAACACAGGGGCAGTGGTTAGGGTTTCCTTCAGCTGGACAAAGGCCCCTTCGCATTCCGGGGTCCACTGATCCTGGATGGATTCCTTAGCCTTCCGGGGGCCTATGGTGGACTTCGCCGGCTTTACCAACTCAGGGACATCATCTTCTTCATTCTTCAGGAGCTCATTTAGGGGTCGGGCAATCTGGGCGAACCCCTCCACAAACCTCCTGTAATAGGAGCAAAAGCCCAAGAATGACCGGAGTTCGGTCACATTTGTGGGTCTCGGCCAGGAAGCAACAGCATCCAGCTTGTCCGGGTCAGTGGCCACCCCTTCTTCAGACACGATATGGCCCAGGTAATGGACCGAGGACTGATAGAATTGGCACTTCTCAGGAGAAAGTTTCAGACCTTCTTCATGTAGCCTCTTCAAGACCTTTTCCAACCTCTCCTCATGTTCTTCTAAAGTTCTGCCAAACACGATAACATCATCCAAGTATACCAGTACCTCTATCAAATTCATATCTCCAACGGTCCTCTCCATCAGCCTTTGGAAGGTAGCAGGGGCCCCGGACAACCCCTGAGGCATGCGATTGAACTCAAAGAACCCCACAGGGGTGATGAAGGCTGTTTTCTCCCGATCTTCAGGGTGCATGGGGATCTGATAATACCCACTCTTTAAGTCCATCACACTGAACCACTTCGCCCCTGACAGACTCTGTAGGGCATCTTCGATTCGAGGAGTGGTATACTGGTCTGGGATGGTTCTTCTGTTCAGCGTTCGGTAGTCGATACAAAGCCTCAAAGATCCATTTTTCTTCCGGACTACCACTATCGGGGAAGCATACGGGCTCCTGGATTCTCGGATAATCCCGATCTTTTTGAGCTCTGCCAGCTGTTGACGTAGATCTTCTAAGTCACCTAAGGGGACTCGCCGGACTCTCTCCCTGAAAGGCTTGTCCTCACTCAGGCGGATCTTATGAGTGGCGCTCCTGGCACATCCCACGTCAAACTCGTCCTTAGAGAATATTTCCCTCCATCGAGCAAGTTGTGCCTTGGCCCTCTTCACCCATTCCGGCGGGAGGGCAGCGTTTCCAGAGCAAAGCTCCTCTATAGCCGCTTCACCCTGTTCCTTTTCTTTGAAATCAATGGGGGCAACTGGGGTAGCCGGGTTGACTTGGCCCAGGAGCACTCTGGCCGGTACCTTCACTGGTGTAATAGAGGTGTTTCTGACACTCACTAAAACCCTTCCACGGTTTTCCTGTAACACCTTCAAAGGGATCACCTCAGGGATCACTTCTATCCCTCTCTGTCTCTCCTTTTGACCTGATTCAAAGATAATGAAGGGACCCGGCTGTTGCCATGTGAGTTTAACAGAAGCCTTAAAACAGGCCACCTCTCCTGGCTGTAAGACCTTTTCTGCTCTATCCAGCTTCCAGAGTCGTCCAACTCCTTCTGCGGGGGTCTCTTGCTCCAACACTAATCGTTGGTAGGCCTGCCGTAGCATGGGATGGATCCTTGGCGCCTGAGCATCTTGTCCCTGGACCAGTTGTATCAGAAGGCGCCTTACCAGGTCAGTGTTTGTTCCTACGATGAGAGAGCTTTTGTTGGCCCCTGGTGGACGAGGACAGACCACCGCTAAGGTGTCGAAGGTTTCCGCTTCACCAGCCACTGATGGATCAAAGGTCAACTTGATTGGCAGATACCCGTCATAGGGAAAACTTTGGGTCCCAATACCCCATATCTCCAGATCTTCCAACTTCTGCAAAGGTAGATGGGTAAGATATTTATCATAGAAGTCTCTATACAAAAGAGTCACCTGGGCCCCTGTGTCAAGGAGGGCTCTTGTGTAAATTCCTTCCACCTGAACCGAGACCACTGGGGAGGGCCCGACCAAGTTAGTTGGGAATTCTCTTGATGTAGCCTTGTTATCTGATTCAGTTCTCTGTACCCTGGCCCTCTTCTCCTTTTTCTTCCTTGATCTAGGCCCCCGCCGAATCCGGTGTGCATTGACTTTCCTTCCCTCAGTAACCCGGAGTCTAGAACTGGGGGTGTTATATTTGGGTCTGACCCCCTGACTCAGTTTCCCTGATCCTGCACCACTTCTGGAGTCCCTTAAGACTGGCGGACACCCGGTTGACTCCTTCACCGGTGTCCTCTGAAGTTTCCCGCTGGCTCGCGAGGTTTCGCGGCAGCATTTCCTGAGCTGGGACATACCCTTCTAACATGCCCAACTCCCCCGCAGTTGAAACAAGTTAACAATCTTGCAGGCCGTGGCTCTGGATCTGTGCTGAGACTAACAGGTTCATCTGGCCTCTCCGATATACTCCCCTTGGGTAGAGTGGATACCTGACCAGTCAGGATGGACACCATTTCTATCAACTGAGACACTTGGGTCTTTAGGAGTTCAACTTGAGAGTCACCCTCTTCCACACTTATCACTCCAACCCGGGCAGTTGAGTCAAACTGCCGACTTTTCTTCTTGTTGTCCAACATGACCTCTTCCTCTCTGACCATTCGAATCAGATCGGGGTATTCTAGAATGCCGCCATCTCGACGAGTTCGTAACAGTATGGCAATGGGATCTAAAGGTTGAGCCCCTTTCAGAACCTGTCGTGCACGAGTCTCATCTATTTTCCGGGGGTCTATTCCTTTCTTTAACAGAATCTGGTGGATAATCCTATCCAGACGTTTAATGAATTCGGACAACTTCTCCCCCTCTTCTTGATAACAGTGGTCCAACTGGTAGAGAAGTTCAGCCGCGTTCTCCGTCCGACCAAACACATCTTGCAGAATGTCCAAATAATCCTGTGCAGTGCAGTTCTTCTTGCTAAGCTTTAGATTACGTACAGCCTCTAATGCAGGTCCCCTTAAACTCTCTGTGATCCTCTGCTTCTTGTGCTGTTCTGGTACCTCCCATTCCTCCAAAGCCTGAGTGGCGGTATCTAGCCACTCTTCGAACCCATCTTCTGCTGAAGGCACAGGCTGTTTCCCAGAGAATGTCCGGAGCTTCCTATATCCAGTCATCAGATAGCTCGAGGAGTCCCTGCTACATTTTGCCACAATCTCCCCTAGAACAGCACACAGTTCTGAGCTAAAAGTCGACAAAGGTGATGACTCAGGATGCCCTTCTTGGACACCTTTTTCTTGGCTGGATACCCCAGGGGTGGTGGATGAGGGACCCGCAGTAGGAACTCCTGGATGTATCAGGAAAAGTTCTGTTTGGTCAATAGTTTTTACACTGTTTCCATTGAAATAATCAGGGACCCCTTTCCTCCACTCACACAGTGCATACGTGTGTGGGGCAGTGGTGTCAGTTTTTATGTCAATCACCCAGAATTTCCTGTCTGTGGATAGTGCCCTTAAAACAGGGAGGAGCTTTTCTTCAGTCCAGGCTTCTCCCTTGATTTCAACCACCAGGCCATTTTCCACTATGACATTCTCTTCCTTGCACCACTCAGCAGCAGCGACAGGATCCATTTCTGCGTGGGAGGGGATTCTGGGGCTGAGAGGGTTGTGTTGCAGGACTGTAGAAATCCCGGACGAGCCCCCACGTGTAGCACCACCCCCGCAGGAGCTGCTGATTATATTATTGGGTCTACACCCTGCCTAACAACCCAATCAAATTGGCTCGATCCCTCCTCAGGCACAACTGACCCAGAATAGGACTGGACTATCAAATAGATACACAGGTTGGAATACAATACTTCACTATGCAACAATACCTTGTTACCTTCTTGAATAGTAGTCCTTCTGGGTGACACAATGGAACAACGCACAAGATTGTAATTAACCAAACTTAGTTTACTATATATCAAATTGAATAGGGGAGATACAATACAATACAATACAAGTCCATAAAAGGTTATTTAAAACAGCTTTAAAAAGGTAAAAGAATACCCCCACACTCCTCCTGCATTAAGGCTAGACACAGTACCAGGTAGGTGGGCCTATCTGAGTCCCTCCCCCAGAGTTCTCTTCTTTCTTGTTGATCTTCGCTAGCAAGGTTATTGAATAGAGCTCATTTGTAATCCAGATTAGGAATAAAGATCAAGAGAGAGAAAACAACGAGCTGTTAGTTGTCACCGCAGGGTGTCTGCGTAACTGAGCAATAACTTCTGCGAGAGAGATAAGCCTCTGGCGACTCCTTTACAGACCTTATTGTTTGTCTATGAGTCTCCTGAGAGAGTATGGTGATAAACCCCGGGGTTTTATCACCTCCTGCTGCGCTACCGCTATCTGTAGATAAAACTGTCTCTTCAGCAGATAAAGTCAGTTATTGGGCATGTGCCCTCTCACCAACAGAAGTTTCTCCTTCGCGCGCTTCCACTGCGGTCTCAGTCCTTTGGCTATATGCCAGCCGCGCGGGGTCCTTCTGGCGGATGACTTCCGGTCTCGGCAAACAGCAGTATGACCTCCAGGAATGTGCCTCGTGCTTGAGATGGGACGGTTCCACGTCGTCCCTCCAGGCTAAAAGGCTCTGGCCCAATATCCAGTGTCAGTCCTTCACTCTCGCTCGCTGGTTCCTCAGAGTCCAGCGCAGAAAGGCCCCCCTTCGCGCGCTTCTCTCTCCTTTAAATAACCTCCCCCATAGTGCCGTGCGGTGCAGCCGTGCACCCTGGATCTTGCAAAGCAGCCTGGGAGATGTAGTTTCTTCATCTTGTGAAAAGGAAGTCACAGCCCGGGAAATTCCATGCAGCTACCACTAGAGGGAGCCTAGTTCCTGGATCTTGCAAAGCAGCCTGGGAGATGTAGTTTCTTCATCTTGTGAAAAGGAAGTCACAGCCCGGGAAATTCCATGCAGCTACCACTAGAGGGAGCCTAGTTCCTTCCCACATATCAAACAGTGTCTTTAGGCATGTTTAACCCCGCTACAACTATATACTACAAGAGAGTACACCTACTACCTGGAGTATATACCCTACTATATACATATTACAGGGACCAATATATACTAAAAGAGACAACTACCTGGAGTATATACCTTACTATATACATATTACAGGGACCAATATATACTACAAGACAAGAGATAACTACCTGGAGTATATACCTTACTAACTATATACATATTACATGGAACACTATATACTACAAGAGACTCTTGTAGTATATAGTGTTCCCTGTAATATGTATATAGTAAGGTATATACTCCAGGTAGTTGTCTCTTGTAGTATATATTGGTCCCTGTAATATGTATATAGTAAGGTATATACTCCAGGTAGTTTTACTCTCTTGTAGTATATAGTGTTCCCTGTAATGTGTATATAGTCTATATACATATTACAGGGAACACTATATACTACAAGAGAGTACACCTACTACCTGGAGTATATACCCTACTATATACATATTACAGGGACCAATATATACTAAAAGAGACAACTACCTGGAGTATATACCTTACTATATACATATTACAGGGAATCCTATATACTACAAGAGACTCTTGTAGTACATAGTGCTCCCTGTAATATGTATATAGTAAGGTATATACTCCAGGTAGTTGTACTCTCTTGTAGTATATATTGGTCCCTGTAATATGTATATAGTAAGGTATATACCAATAAAAATAAATATCGCCTTATCGATAACTTGCATTTTTATTCTCGTGCGTGATTGTGTAGGCAGGGGGCCCCAGTGCACTGCATTGCCCAGGGGCCTATAAGGCTCTTAAGATGGCACTGTACAATCCACAAGGGAAACAGATACGTAAATATCATGACAGCTAAGAAATATCCCCTCCTTGAGGAAATCTCATGTACCCTACAATCCAGGCTCAATATGGGCACCATTTTTCAAAAAATACCCTTTAAAGTAAATCAGACATTTATTAAGATAATAAGTCATCCTTTGAATTTCACACCCTCATTGCATTTGAAGTTTTCACCCCAATAAACACAGACAATTCAGATATAAGTCTACAGGATTACACAGACAATTCTGTAATTCCTCTTCCTTCTCTCTACATCACACATAGAAAAGGATTGGTGCTTTTTTTTTTCCTACACAATTACTCCCAAACCAATAAATATAGAAATGGCTCTGCCCTCCTTCAAACCAGTGCTCATCATATCGTCACAAAGCATATTGTTATAAAATTAAATTTTATGGTCCTGAAACATTAATATGTAATGGAAAAACGTATATGATTATCTGGAGTGTTCTTCTTCTAAAATGACAGAAAAAGCCTATCCTCCTCATTTTTTTTTAATGGTTTTATTCTGATTACCCTTTTAAAAGTCAAAACTGAGGAAGGCAACAAAGTGGACTTGCTATGCTAACAAATACCACGCATATAGTGCAACGTTAGCCTTGTATAGTAACTAATGAGAATCTCATATTTTGTTTTAAAAAATCAAACTGCTTAGAATATATAAAACGCATTAATAAATTGATCGAATACTGGAATAAGGCTTATCCTTTACAGAAAGTCTACCTTTTACAACCTCAGGAAAGCTAAAGTATACTGGAAACAAAAAAAAAAAAGAATTTCCCAAAATTTGCCTGGTCACCCAAAACTTATCCCCCACTTTCCCATCACATTACAACATTTACTTTATGTCTTGATGTAATTCTTATATGTTGCACCAGACATGCAGATAATTTGCTGCAGTAAGTGAGCTGTACCTGTTTGAAGTGAATGGTGATGACCATATGGGAACGGCTGCTGCTAGAGTTCATGCTGGTTGAAGCTGTTGTTCTTGTTTTCTTCCCTTGTTCCATCAACCTTTCAATTTGTACATAGCTTTCACAAGGCACCAGTTTTAGACCATCAACATAAAACCCTTGATGCTGGTCTTCTCGCACCTTCAGTCCACCGGCTTTCTTGGTTTTAGACAGTAAATCTGTAACCTAATTAATAAATTAGTGAACATACTTTGGTTAATGAGCAGATTATCAGTATAAGTAATACCTGGGAGTAAAGGGTTTACAGTAGATCATTCTCAGACTTGTATAAAGTACTCGAAATTTCTACTTGAGTAAAAGTACAAGTGCTCGATCAAAAAGTGACTTGAGTAGAAGTGGAAGTGCTCGCAGAAAAAGTTACTTAAGTAGAAGTACTAAAGTATTCAACATTTTTTTTACTTAAGTATTGCAAGTAGTTTTTTCAAAAAATTTGCTACTTAAGTACTAAAAGTAAAAAGTACCAGTAGTTTTGAAAAAAAAATTCTACTCAAGTACTGAAAGTAGAAGTACAAGTACTGTGTTATGTAGTTATTAAAGAAAGAAGTCAAAAGTTTGAACATCATATTGTTTTTTATTATTTCAAATGATTTATTCAAATGATTAACCTGTGTTTGTTAGTAGTTTCTTGATGCACTTTAAGCGCTGTAGCACCATTTATTTGTTTGTTTCATATTTTCTTTTTATTGGAAAGATTTGGTATAGCAGCTTTTATTATACACAGCCTTTATTTTCGTATGCGCTGATTTACAAATGACATTATACACATTTTTTTGAGCTTTATGCAACCTGCCATCTACTGTTCTGGCAGTGGTAATATTTTTAAAAGTAACGAGTAACTATGCAGCACAAAAAAAAAATACTTGAGTAGAAGTATCGAAATCATCGAAAAAATGTAGTGAAGTAAAAGTAGAAGTAGGAGAAAAAAATTCTACTCTAGGAAAGTACAGATACCGCATTTCGGTACTTAAGTACAGTACTTAAGTAGTTCTACTTCATTACTATACATCTCTGATCATTCTTACTAATATTGCCTACAGTAACCAGCTAATGTGGTGGGCAGTGTTAATTTCGTCGACTAAAACCGACTAAAACGTTTTCGTCGAATAAATTAACACAATTTTAGTCGACTACAATACGACTAAAACTAAAACCATTCAGATGACTAAAATACAACTAAAACTAAAACGGCATTTTAGTCAAAAGACTATAACTAAAACTAAATCGAAATTTGCTGCTCAAAGCTTAATACCATAAATAATAACATATTAGATTTTTCACTCCAGGACCAGCAGTAGTATATAATGAGTTTGGAAATTGTAGAGAAATGCTTAAATAATTCATTACAAATTACATATGAACTACACCCATTCGATTATAGATGACTAAAATGAGTTATAGTCGACTAAAATGTAGGACGTTTTAGTCGACTAAAATGTAGGATGTTCTAATCGACTAAAATGTACTGGAGTTTTAGTCGACTAAATACGACTAAAACTAAAACACTTGCAGAAGACTAAAATGGGACTAAAACTAAAATGCCATTTCAGTCCTAAGACTAAAACTAAATTGAAATTTGCTGCCAAAATTAACACTGGTGGTGGGTCAATGCAGTTTTTTTTTTATAGACCAATATGTCTAGTTCATAATAGCAGGCATGTACAAGAATCCTTATGAGCAACATTATAGGTGACAGGTACAGTAACATTCATAAAGCAGTAAGATAATTCAGAATCTGACAGTCACCAAACATTAACTGGTGGTGAATCAATCATTGTCAGCTTTAAGCAGGAACCAGATTGGAAGGCACTGAGCATGTGAAAGATTTTTCTAGTGGCTAATCCAAAAATCTCTGCTCTTAAAAGTATAAAATAGATAACAGAGTTTGCAAAAAATGGGAATGTTATATTATTAATTCCGTTAAAGGCATTACAAACCTTCTTACCTGCACTTTGTGTTTTTTATCTGCATAAAATGTGCATTTATCATGCAGTTTCATGGTGTCATTGTGTCATTTGCTGCCCGGTATATTGTACAGCCCATAGTGGTAAATCTTCACATTCCGGTGTCAGAAGGTTTTTTTCAGATTATGGTGTTCAAACATGAGGCATGCTGTATGGCACTGCACAGGTTAGGAGCAGCCTTACATTGATTCATATTTTATACATGTAAGCGCAGGCTGGTTTTACAGAAGTCAAGCTACCAATCGACTCCTGGACACCAGCCTGTTGGATTTTTCCCTAATGATCAGTGCCGCCAGCTAACTGTATTCTGATGGCTAGTTAGGTCAATACCAGAGACATGCCCTCGTAGCCTACAATAATGGACTATAACGGCCATAGATTGGAGACAAGATTGACCAAACAGACTATAACACATCACATACATCCAGGGGATGACTGGCAACTTTTGGCCCAGGGGGCAAGTACAAACCAGAGGCCCATGGTGTAGCAACTCCAATTTGGCCCCCCTCCCACTCTCCCTCTTCCCAGCCTCCTCCTGATCCAATTCCAGGCTGAAGCTCCGCTCCAAGTACTCTCTACTCACCAACCGAATCCGGGTTCCTGACCTGGCCAGCAGGGGGCGGTTGGGAGGGGCTGGGGGAGCTGAGTTGGGGCTGGGGGGGAGGAGAGTATCCAGTGGGACATGGAACCAGCCTCTGCTCAGACACAGTTTACACAATCCATGCTGGGGGAGTGGGGCCTGCGCTCTGTTCTTGTCTTCATCCCGCACTCAGTAGGTCAGTGGCAGGGACTTTTTACTTCCTTCACCAGGAATCTTTTAGGCATGTCTTTGGCAGAAGCGGTGCAGCCTTTTTCTGGGGCATCACAGAAGCCCAGGGGGCAATTGCCCCCCTGCCCTCTGGCCCAGTCCTCCCCTTCATACATTGTATGGATTGTACCAATGTACCTGTATGTAACCTAATGCATTCATTTTTTATCTTTTATATTTCTATGTTTGGTGTGCTACTTTTCCCCTATGTTGTGGCAACACAAGTATTACTCCCATACTTTTATCTTTTTGTATAATAAAAATATGTGAATTTAATTATCTTGTCTCCAATCTATGGTGGTTATAGTCAGCTATTGTAGGATAGGGGGACGTGTCTCTGGTATTGACTTTTTGTTTGTACTTTTGTACGAGCCCAAAGTCCTTCATTGAACCTATCTCTGTATTCTGATGGCAGGGAAGTCTCCCCACTGTCAGAATACAATAGCTAAATGGGAGTGATTCCCCCATCCACATCGCTTGTTGAAGGAAAAAAAAAATTAATGTATAGCGAGCTTAAAAGAAAAGTGAGGGGATATAAAAAAAAAAAACAATCATACTCACTTAGGTGGATGCAACATTGTTCCAATGCTGCATCTGTCACCTGTTGCCTTTAAGACCAAGTACTGCGCGATCAAAGACCACTGATTGCTCAGTTCTCCGTCCTCAGTGAGCAAAGAGCCACTGACTGTCAGTCACCGCTCTCTGCTCTGCCCCTCCAGGGTTCACTGGAGTGATGGGTTGTGGAGGGGATGAAGCGGCTGACTCAGGCTCTCAGCAGAGCACTGAGAGGCTGAGCCAGCTGCCGGTCCAGGCATCTGGGTGGAACCCAACATTAAAGTTTAGATCCCTTCAGTGTCTGGACTGGCTGAGTGATGTAAGGCGACAGGGGACTTTAGCCTGCTGTTGGCTGCATATGGGTCACAGGAGTGCAGAACTAAGTGCACTCCTGTGACCCACAAGATAAGGATGGCAAAAAAAGCTTTGGCCTTAATCTATCAATTTATTCTGTATTAAATAGTGTGCATACTCACTCAGCCACTATGGAATTCATTTTCTGTATTCTGCAAAAAAAAACCTGGTTGATCCTGCTGTTCTCCATCTCCCTCCTCTGTCCATGTCCCCAGCGCAGTTGGGGATTCTGCAAAGCAATGTTGGCAGCTAGTGCACATGCTCAGTTTTCAGTGTATTTTCAAACCTAACCATTTCCTCGATCACATCTGAGCAGCCCATGTGACTATAAAGTCACACATGTGGGCATATACGCAATGGAAAATGACAGCCCACTCCCTCCCCCCTTCTTCATGCCCACTAATCAGCTAAATACAATGGGGGTGGGATATTACATTTGATTGATGGAGGCTTCACCTCCCTGTTATTCTATTGCTATTGCTGTAGGGGTGTGACACTGGTATAAATCCACTCACACTATTTTATTGCCAAAAAATAATAAAGATTTGAATTCAAATATATATTTGACAATGATGATAATAATTTATTTTTACACTGTATTCCAAAGGTTGTTGTTTTTTTTTTTTTTTTTTTAGACAGTCCAGCAGCAGAAGACTAGGAGCTTCTCCTGCTTATGTTTTCCTACAGGCAGGCTGGGAAAGAGCTGGGTCATGTGACAGCTGTATATTAATTAGAAAAAAAGGTACTTACATTTTTTCCTTAAAATAATTACAGTGCTATCATCCACATACAGAAAGAGAAAGCATAATGTAAATTGAACAGTGTGTGTTTAGTGTCACTTTAATACATGCCCTCTATAAAATAACTCCACGAAAAGCAGCACTTTAGAAGAATGTGGGTTTGTTCAAAATATGGGTAGAACACTTTTATTTTGATATGGTGCTAATGCCACACTAATAAATAAGGGCAAATACAAAAGACAAATTATTATGCAGCTCTCTTGACATGGCAGTCCAGACATCTCAAGTCTCCCGCAAATCGCGGGAGACTCCCGTTTTCTGCCCTGAGCTCACGGACACCCGCGAGCTCAGGGTGATATCCCGGCAAGCTGCGAAGCCGAGTGGAAGCAGCTGAGCTATCAGTGAGAGTGACTCATCTGTGAGTCATCCAAGCTGTGAAGCCGAGTAGAAGCAGCTGAATTGTCAGTGTGGCTCACTCACTCTGTGAGTCATCCTGACCAGCTCCGTGAAGTGAGACAGAGCCACTACTTCTGCCTGTGAGAGGAGGAGGGATACAGAGGAAACAGTAGCTTTCTCTCTACTCCTGACAGTGAGCCACGTATTTCACTGCAGCAGTTGGCCACAAGACCACATGTAACAGTAAGTATGCTAGATACATGCAGATTGATTCCTCTATGTCTCCCACTAACTGTGCTTCCTAAAACATCTGCTTTAGCACAGAAATAAATGATGGGAAAAAAAATAACAGGAGATAAAAATATTCAGCACTACAGCGGTTGTCCATAGCAACCCCTTCACTGATGTGTACTGAGAGCACAGGGGGCTTCTGGAAGCTTCTCCTCACTGCTTCTCGAACATGTGGATCTATGGTAAAGTGTTCCTGTAGACATTCTTCTTTTACATTTTGATGAAGGAATAAAACTTCTGCCATAGTCATTTTTTGTGGTCTATGTGTCTCTGGGGAAATATACCCATTATTCCACTACCAGAAAGCCAACAGGAAGTCACTGGGCTTTTCCTGAAGGGAGGGGAATTACCCATTACCTAGAGATGCACTGTAAAGTACATAGCTAAATTCAAAACTTTTTTTTTTTTGTAAACCTCTTCTGTATACTGATTCCATTTCATTTGATCATCCTTTAGTTGTGTTAAATTAGCGCCGGAGGGGGTGCGCGGCAGCGCGGGAAGAGTGCGGTGGCGCGTGTGGGGGGATTCGGCGGCGCGCGCGGGGGGATTCAGCGGCGCGAAGTGCCACCTCCCTGAAATGAGTTTTTGCAGGTTGGGATGTCTGGCAGTCTCTCGTATATACACTCACCAGCCACTTTTTTGGGTACAACTGTTCAGTTGCTTGGTAACACGAATTGCTAATTAGCCAATCACATGGCAGCAACTTAATGCATTTAGGCATCAGACAACAATCGGTTTGCATAACCAAAGAATTGCTACACAAACTGTCAGAAACTGTCTCAGGGAAGCTCATCTGCATTCTCGTCGTTCTCATCGGGGTCTCGACCCGACTGCAGTTCATCATCATAACCTACTTGAGTGGGCAAATGCTCACATTTGATGGGGCTGGCCCTTTGGAGAGGTGTTCTCTTCATGGATGAATCCCGGTTGTTCACTGTACAGGGCAGATGGCAGACAGTGTATATGGCTTTGTTTGGGTGAGTGGTTTGCTGATGTCAACGTTGTGGATCGAGTGGCCCATGGTGGCGGTGGGGTTATGGTATGGGCAGGTGTATGTTATAGACAACAAACACAGGTGCATTTTATTGATGGCATTTTTAATGCACATATCGTAACGAGATCCTGAGGCCCATCATTGTGCCATTCATCCACAACCATCACCTCATGTTGCAGCATAATAATGCATGGCCCCATGTTGCAAGGATTTGTACACAATTCCTGGAAGTTGTAAACATCCCAGTTCTTGCATGGCCAGCATACTAACTGGACATGTCACCCATTGAGCATGTTTGGGATGTTCTGGATTAGCGTATACGACAGCGTGTTCCAGGTCCTGCTAATATCCAGCAACTTCGCACAGCCATTGAAGAGGAGAGGACCAACATTCCAACCCCCCAATACATTAACTACTTGCCTACTGTGCACTTAAACCCCCTTCCCATCCAGACCAATTTTTAGCTTTCAGCGCTCTCACACTTTGACTGACAATTGCGCGGTCATGCTACACTGTACCCATATGAAATTGTTATCATTTTTTTTAACACAAATAGAGCTTTCTTTTGGTGGTATGTAATCACCTCTGGGTTTTTTATTTTTTACAAAAAAAAAGAAAAAAGACAGAAAATTTTGAAAAAAAAAAAAAGTTTTTCTTATTTTCTGCGAGTGAATTTTGAAAATAAAATTTTCTCCTTCACTGATGTGCGCTGATGAGGCGGCACTGATGGGCACTGATAGGCTGCACTGATGGGCACTGATGAGGTGGCACTTATGGGCACTGATGAGGAGGTACTAATATGCTGCACTGATGAGCACTGATAGGCGGCACTGATAGGCGGCACTGATGAGCACTGATAGGCAGCACTGATGAGCACTGATAGGCGGCACTGCTGGGCACTGAGAGGTGGCACTGCTGGGCACTGAGAGGTGGCACTGCTGGGCACTGAGAGGCAGCACTGACGGGCGGCACTGATGGCCACTGCTAGGCGGCACTGATGGGCACTGGCGGATGGCACTGATGGACACTGACGGGTGGCACTGATGAGCACTGATGGGCGGCACTGATGGGCGGCACTGATGGGCAGCACCATCAGTGCTCACACAGTGCCCATAGTGCTGCCAGTCAGTGCTCATCAGTGCCTAGATGAGCAGGCACTGATGGGCACTGACTGACAGCACTATGGGCACTGATTGTGGGCATTGATGAGGGCACTGATGGCGGGCACTGTGGGCACTGTGTGTATGTTTTTTTTTTACCTCTTGTAATCAGGGCACTGGTGATCGGTGCCCTGATTACATTTGTTCTGTGTTCCCGGCGCTGGGCAGCTCTCCCTCCTTCCTCACACTGCAGGCTCCGTGTGAGGAAGGAGCGCTGGCGATGAGAGATTATCTTATATGTTTACATATGAGATCATCTCTCATTGGACGGTCCGATCACGTGGTGAATGGCCGCTGTGATTGGCCATTCACCACGATCACACAGATTTTCCCCGATGCACGCTCGCGGGAGCGCGCGGGGAGACTGTTTCTGGGAGGCCGTATAAAGACGGCCTCCCGAAAATGTGAGTCCGTGCTGCAGCCGTATATAGGCTGTAGCGCGGATGGGAAGAAGTTAAAACTGCATATTTTAGAATGGCCTTTATTGTGGCCATCCTAAGGCACACCTGTGCAAAAATCATGCTGTCTAATAATTAGCATCTTCACATGCCACACCTGTGAAGTGCATGGATTAAAATAAATGTCAATGGAGCATGCTGTGCATGGCTCACTGAAAGTGGAAATGCATTCATAAAAAAGCCAGAGGGTTATAGGGACAGTGGTAGAGTCAGGAGAGTCTGGCGAAGGACAGAGGGAATGTAAAAGATGTGGGGATAAGTGATAAAGAATTGGCCAGATACCAGGGTGGAAAAGACATGTGAATGATTAAAGAACAGATAGAAATATAAATAATGTAGTGAGAGATAAGGTTGAAGTAAGACAGGCAGACTGGTGGAGGCAGAAAAAGGCAAGTGGGAAGACAAATATGAACGCAGTGGGGAAATATGGGCAGCGATATGGCAGATGCACAAAGGTTAGTGTATAATGAATTGATGGGATGATGCAGGACCAAGCCCCTGTACATGGGACAAAATTTTGGAAAGTCCCACCCAATCCAGGACAGTTTGGAGGTTTGAAACAAGCATTTATTGGCTTCTGTTTTTCTATAGGTTAAATAGTAAAGAAGCTGTATCAATCAAGGAAATTTTTTTTACATTTTGCATAGGTCTGGGTAGAAGTAGGTGAAACAAATTATCATGTATGGCACCCAATCTAAGCTAATATAAGAAGCTACATCTATGCTCACAGTTTTGGAGCTAACCCTGATCAAGTCATCAATGCCCTAAAGTACACTGAAGCTTTGTCCAATTTTGCTGGGGCCTGGATAAATAATGTGTATCAGGTATGAAATAGCTACCTTTCCTAGAAATGTGTCCCTGCCAAGTATTAAGGCTTGGTCTGTTGATCTCTTTTGAAGGGGAAGATCAGTCAATCTGAAATCTAATCCTTTTCCCCAGCAGAGATTAATGTGCATATCATTTTTTAAACAACTCCACACCAATGTATATATAGGGGAAAAAAAACAGTAGTTAGTGTACCAAAATCATTCCAAGGAAATACAGCTGAGAGTGACGTTTACCTGTTCATAGTATATTTCCAGCATGCTGAATGTCACCTGAAAAAAAAGGGACAATATCCATTATTACATAAAGGTATATTGTGGAAAGTGCTTTACATTAACTGGGTTCACAAGTGGATAGTTATAAATAACATAGTGAACAAAAAACATATAATGGTATATTCTCCAAAAAGTTCCTGCTACAATTTCTAAATAATAACAGCAGCACATGGAAGCTTCTCTTTCGCTGTCCTGGACGGTCTACACAAACCCAAACCATATAACATGTGACGTCTCCTTCAGGGCATTGAGAGAGATTAAGTAAAGTAACATCAAACTTACTTGCACAGCCATGCAGGTTGGTATTCACCACTAAACCACTAATGATTTTTCAAATGGTATTGCCCCCCCCCCCCCACCCACACACACACTTTTCCATGCTGGGCCTTCCTTTACCCATAGAATTTAGTTACCAGACCCCATAGCAATCAACTGGGGTGTTATGATTGTAGTTGTTTTGTTGATCTAATTTAGGCCTGCATTATCATGGCAGCAGTTACATAAAGGAGTCAAAGTGTCTGAAGTAACTGCAAAAATCGAATCACGATGATTCTTAACCTGGCCATACAATAGTAGATTTTCGAATGAACATTCCTACAAATGTTTAAAAATTCCAAGAACATTTAATGACTTGATAAATGCTGTTTAAATGTACATTCAAATATAATGTTCAAAAACTGTGCATAATAATCCCCACACCAGGTGAAACAAATGTTTTGTACTTTGATATATGTTCTTCCAGTAGTGCACCAACTCACACCACCACCAAAAATGCACACTCACCGCCAGTCCAGTGACCTTTTAATTATTTAAAGTCAATAAGCACTGTGGGATTGTCCTTATACACCTCCAAATCAATCACACCATTCCTCAGCACGTCTTCTGAGATATCATCCTATCATCTTTTAATCGCTCCAGGAACACCACAACATCAAACCACCAAAAAGAAGTAAACTAAGTGTAGTATTTTATAGCTTTGGCCATACTTCTTATTTAAACTTCCTAAATAGTAAATAAGCACAGCAGGGACTGGGGGATTGGGGAGGGTGTTAAAAGGTCACTTTGCCATATCTTATTTTTCATATTTTCACCAATGAAAATGCAATTTTAAACAAACCTATCCATTGCCTTTTTTTTGCATTATGTCTGTCCCAGTTGAGATTACTGACCTGATAACGTCTGTTATTGTCTTGGTTACTTTCAATTGCTCTGAACAACTCCTCACAGACAACTGGAATGATGCCTCGATTTGCTCCATAGCCAATCATGGAGTAGCTTTTCCCAGAACCCGTCTGCCCATAAGCAAGAAGTGTGGCATTGTAGCCTTGCCAGGCATTATCTAATACACTCTGGCCAAGGTCACAGAATACAATTTTCTAGGAAAGGAGAATAATTGCATTTCAGAAATCTAAACTTTAATTTAGAAAATTATTTTTTATTTGACCATGTTATTGTCAATTTACACAGACAACTTGCAATATGAATGATATTTTTACACGTGTACTGATATCAATATCTGTTCATGTTGTATACTGTACATACAGTGCCTTGAAAAAGTATTCATACCGCTTGAAATTTTCCACATTTTGTCATGTTACAACCAAAAAAACGTAAATGTATTTTATTGGGATTTTATGTGATACACCAGCCCAAAGGGGCACATAATTGTGAAGTGGAAGGAAAATGATAAATGGTTTTCAAAATTTTTTTACAAATAAATATCTGAAAAGTATGGCGTGCATTTGTATTCAGACCTCTTTAATCTGATACCCCTAACAAAAATCTAGTGGAACCAATTGCCTTCAGAAGTCACCTAATTAGTATATAGAGTCCACCTGTGTGCAATTTAATCTCAGTATAAATACAGCTGTTCTGTGAAGTCTGAAGAGGTTTATTAGAGAACCTTATGCCCCGTACACACGTGCAGATTATCTGCAGACTTTTGTCTGCAGACTTACCTTTTCTATGTAGTGCAAGGGCCTGCCGGATTGCATACAAATTGAAAGTGTTTAGGTTTGACCTCATATTATATGGTTTTGGTAAGTCTGCAGACAAAAGTCTGCAGATAATCTGCACGTGTGTATGGGGCATTAGTGAACAAACAGTGTCATGAAGGCCAAGGAACACACCAGACAGGTCAGGGATAAAGTTGTGGAGAAGTTTAAAGCTGGGTTAGGTTATCAAAAATATCCCAAGCTTTGAACATCTCACAGCATTGTTTAATCCATCATCCAAAAATGGAAAGAGTATGGCACAACTACAAACCTACCAAGACATGGCTGTCCACCTAAACTGACAGGCCGGGCAAGGGGAGCATTAATCAGAGAGGCAGCCAAGAGCCTCCTGGTAATTGATGGGAGAATCTGTCCATAGGACAACTATTAGTCGTGAACTCCACAAATCTGGCCTTTATGGAAGAGCTGCAAGAAGAAAGCCATTAGTGAAAAAAGCCAGAAGAAAGCCATGTGAGGGACACAGCAAACATGTGGAAGAAGGTGCTCTGGTCAGATGAGACCAAAATTTAACTTTTGGGCCTAAAAGCAAAACTCTATGTGCGGCGGAAAACTAACACTGCACATCACCCTGAACACACCATTCCCACTATGAAACATGGTGGTGGCATCATCATGTTGTGGGCACAGGGAAGCAGGGACAGGGAAGCTGGTCAGAGTTGATGGGAAGATGGATGGAGCCAAATACAGGGCAATCTTAGAAGAAAACCTGTTAAGCCCCGTACACATGTACCGAATGTCGGCCGAACGATCGGCCGTCTTTTGTCCAGTGCTGTCCTGTCGGTTAAAAAGTGCTAAAGACTGCACACGAATTTTGTCGGCCAACAACAGCCGACTGCAGAAGTGATGCCATGTGATGGTTAACTTTCCGTGTGTTTTTTCTTCTCTGAGCATGCCCAGTCTTGCTCATCTGCTGTTAGTCGGCCGAATTCTGTACTGACTGGCGAACAATCGGCCGTTCTGGTGACGGCCAACAAAAATTTTATAGCCTGCACACCCAATTCTGTTCAGCCGAAAAGTCGCAGTCGGTTGTCGGAAGCATCATACTAACAAGCCGACAATCGGCCGATCGTTCGGCGGCCGAATATTTACGCCCGACATTCGCTACGTGTGTACGGGCCCTTAGAGTCTGCAAAAGACTCGAGACTGGGACGGAGGTTCACCTTCCAGCAGGACAACGACCCTAAACATACAGCCAGAGCTACAATGGTATGGTTCAGATCAAAGCATATTCATGTGTTAGAATGGCCCGGTCAAAGTCCAGACCTAAATCCATATGGGAATCTGTGGCAAGACTTGAAAATTGCTGTTCACAGACGCTCTCCATCCAATCTGACAGAGCTTGAGCTATTTTGCAAAGAAGAATGGGCAAAAATGTCACTCTCTAGATGTGCAAAGCTGGTAGAGACATACCCAAGAAGACTTGAAGCTGTAATTGCCACAAGAGGTGGTTCTAGAAATTATTGACTGGGGGGGGGGGGCTGAATACAAATGCATGCCACACTTTTCAGATATTTATTTGTAAAAAAAACTTTGAAAGCCATTATTCATTTCCCTTCCACTTCACAATTATATGCCAATTTGTGCTGGTCTATCACAAGGATCTCCAAACTAAACCCCTTCGGCTGTTGCGGAACTATATGTCCCATGAGGCATTGTAAACTAAACTCTGACATTCACAGACATGACTAGGCATGATGGGAAATGTAGTTCCTGAACAACTGGGAGGGCCATAGTTTGGAGACCCCTGGTCTATCACATAAAATCCCAATAAAAATGGTAATTTTGACTTACCATAAAATCCATCTCTCTGATGTTCATTGACGGACAAATCTCCTGATATTCATAACCATTGGGATATACTGCCCCCTACAAGAGTAGAACACTGGGCAGAAAGGAATTCAGGCTACACCCTGTGGCAGTCCCAGGGGCTATACTCCCTCTCTTTGCTATAACTACTCAGTTTTGTTACAAGCAGTGTCAGGAGAATTATAACTCCACAGAGGGGTGGGTGCTATGTCCGTCAATGAAAATCAGAGAAATGGAGTTTACGGTAAGTCAAAAATCCCATTTTCACTTTCGTTCATCGACGGACACAGCTCCTGATATTCATAACCATTGAGACGTCCCAAAGCAGTGTTAACCATGAGGGGAGGGAACAACGAAAAATTTCCCAAGGTTAAACATTAGAAAAACCAGGCAACAAGAGCTCAACCAAATAACTGGAGCCCACCTAAAAAACAACACACCCTCAAAGAGGATTAGGTCCTCTTAAACAGCAGCCTGCAAAACCTTACGGCCAAAAGAAGCATCCGCAGATGCAAACACATCCACTTTATAAAACTTTGTAAAAGTGTGCACCAATGACCAGGTGGCCGCTTTGCAAACCTGCGTCACTGACGCCTGATGACGGAAAGCCCAGGAGGCACTAAGCGCCCTAGTAAAGTGTGCCTTGACAGGGAAAGGAGGAACCTGACCCCTGATGGAATAGGCCTAAACCACCGTCTGTCTGATCCATCTGAAAATGGTCGCAGAAGTAGCGTACAACCCTTTTCGAGCTTCCTGAAAGACACCATAGCTGTCAGGTACACCCTAATTGCCCTAATTGCCAAGGCATGCAAGGCAATTTCATTAAGATGTTTAGGCCTGGGACACAGGGAAGGCAACACAAAATCTTCATTGAAATGAAAATCAGAGACAACCCTTGGAAGGAATGACAGACAGGGACAAAGAACCACCTTATGCCTGTGAATCATCAGATAAGGTGAACAACAGGATAACGCCGCCAGTTTTGACACCCTGCGCGCAGAGGTTATAGCCACTTAAAAGGCCACCTTCTGGGACAGTGTAAGCAGGGGAATCTCCCGAATATTTTCGAAGGGAGGCTTCTGTAGAGCTGAAAGCACCAAATTAAGATCCAAGGCGGCAATGGAGCCTGCACTGGAGGAACCAAATGTCGGACACCCTGAAGAAAGGTACGCATCAGGAAGTGTGTGGCCAAAGGTCATTGGAAGAAGACCACCAAAGCCGACACCTGGCCCTTGATGGTACTCAGGGCCAATTTCTGTTCAACCCCCATCCCCCACCCCCCCGTTGATGGAAGGTCCAGATCTGAGCCACCAAGTAGAAGCGAGGAAGAACACCAATAGACTCACACAAAGAAATGTACGTCTTCCACGTACAATGGTAGATCTTCTTAGAGGTAGATTTCCTAGCTTTCAACAGTGTAGGAATCACCGACTCAGATAAACCCCTATCCTTCAGTACCCCGGGAATGTGTACGGCGGAGTGGGCTGTAACGAACTGTTCCGGATTTGATTGTCCAGAGACTGCGGAGTCTTGTCCCATTTGGTCAGAATCTCCCTTTGCAGGGACCTCTTATGGAACTGTGCAAATGGAACTGCCTCAAAGGTCACTGTCTTTGGTGGTTTGATGTTGTGGTGTTCCTGGAGCGATTAAAAGATGATAGGATGATATCTCAGAAGATGTGCTGAGGAAGCCGTCACAGCCAGCGACTGTAAAGCAGGATGGAAGATCGGTCCTTGGAAAAGCAGATCCTCCCTGAGAGGAAGCTGCCAAGAAACGTCGGCAAACAGCCGCCCCCAGATCGGTGTACCAAGCCCAGTGAGGCCAGTCTGGAGCCACTAAGATGACCGGAATCCCTTCTGCCTCGATCTTGCGTAGAGGTCTTGGTAGAAACTTGATAGGAGGGAAGGCGTAAATCAAACTATACTAACCCCACAGAGCCATAAGCGCGACTGTGGCATACGCCAGAGGATAACTTGACCGAGCCACAAACCTCTGCACCTTTCTGTTGAGCGGAGATGGCAACAAATCCACCTCGGGGGTGCCCCACCGGAAACACAGCTGATGAAACACCTCCGGATGAAGGGACCACTCCCCGTGGTCCAACGCCTGCCGACTGAGGTAATCTGATTGTCAATTTTCCACCCCGGGAATGTGTACGGCGGAGTAGGCTGTAACGAACTGTTCCGCCCACCTTAGAATGCTGGCTACCTCCAGAGCAGCCAGAAAAATTCTTGTGCCCCCTTGGTGATTGACATAAGCCGTGGCATTGTCCGATTGAATGCACACTGGACAAACCTGAAGACGATCCGTCCAATGATCCAGACACAGTCTGATTGTTCGGAGTTCCAAGACATTGATCGGGAGTCTGGACTCTTCCAGCGTCTAGATTCCCTGAGTAGAATGCTTGCCGAGGATGCCTCCCCAGTCGGATAAGCTGGCATCCGTGGTGACCACTGTCCAAAACAAGGGGAGGAAGGAATTTCCCAGCCGAAGCTCCTGAGAATGAAGTCACCATATTAGGGACTCCTTCGTGCCCTGACTCAGCCGGATTTGATTGTCCAGAGACTGCGGAGTCTTGTCCCATTTGGTCAGAATCTCCCTTTGCAGGGACCTCTTATGGAACTGTGCAAATGGAACTGCCTCAAAGGTAGACACCATCAGGCCCAGTACCCGCATGCAAGTCCCGAGAGATGACCATTTGTTGTACAGCAGGAGGTAAATTGCAGCCTGCAATTTCTGGAGTTTGTCCAGAGGAAGAAGCACTCTTCCTCTCGGCTAAGGCCTAGTCAAGAGTCAGGCCTAGATAGTCCAGCTTTGTGGACAGAATCAGAGCAGACTTCTGAAAATTCAGAATCCAGCCAAACTCCCGAAAAGTTTGTATTGTGATCTCCACCAGAGTAGAGAGGGACTCTGCTCGCAGAAGGAGATTGTCCAAGTAGCCCAATACCGCAATCCCCCATTGGCGTAACATAGCTAGCACTGGGGCTAACACTTTTGTGAAGACCCAAGGACCAGATGTGAGACTAAAGGGTAACGCCACAAACTGATAATGCTCCTCTCCCACAGAAAAGCGGAGAAACGCTGGTGACTGGTACATTTTGGAATGTGACGGTAGGCATGCTTGATATCGATAAAGGCGAGGAAATTCCCCTGATGCAGGGATGCCACCACCGTTCGAATGGACTCCATTCTTAACTTCTGTACCCGCACAAAGCAGTTTAGCGCCTTGAGGTCAAGGATTGGACGCACTTTGCCTTCCTTCCTGGGAACTGTGAACAGGTTTGAGTAAAAACCCTGAAAACTGCCCGAGGTCGGAACCGGGACAATCATCCCTTGAAGAAACAGGTCTTGTACTGCCCCAAACAGGTCCTGTAAGCGGTCCGGGGACAGACGCACGTTGGAAGGAAACAACCTTGCAGAGGGACAAGAGCAAAAAACTCAATCATGTAGCCGGGCCAAATGACTTTGTGGACCCACTTGTCTTGCACCCAGGAAGTCCACGGGTCCGGAAACCAGTGAAGACGTCCCCCCAGATACTTCTGAGGGTACACCTTCATGCAGAAGGAGCCTTGTCCCTGTGTCTGGAGAAGCCCAATCTTGGCTTGCAAGACCAGGTTCATTTGAATTGTCCAGAAGAGGCCTTGAAAGGCTTCGAGCCCTGGTCAGTCAACCATGATGGACGAAAAAACTTCTTATGAGCTGAGAAGTAAGGCCTGCATCTACAACAAGGTTCCTTTCCCTTTATAGCCTGCAGAAGAAAAGTTCTCTCCCCTCCGTGAGACCTTTAATACTATCATCCAGGGTAGCTCCAAACAGGCGATCTCCTTGAAAAGGAAGATCAGTAAGGGCATTTTTTGAAGTCTGATCCGCAGACCAGCACCCGAGTCAAAAAACACACTGAAGGACCACTGCCAAAACAGAGAGGCGAGCCATTAGGGGAGCCGCATCCAAAGAGGCATCACAGATAAACTGCAGCCCCTGGACCAGCTGGTCTGCCAGCTTGGCAAAGGCAGGGGGGAGCTGTTCCCCCTCCAGGTCACGGTGTAGGAGCTTAGTCCACTCGGTCAGAGTTTGTGAAACTAGGGCAATGGTGAATACCGGCCTCATTGTCGAACCACCCAGAGTGTACATAGTACAGGCCACAGCCTTCGCCTTCCGGTCAGCTAGGTCCTTAAAGGCCGAGGACTCTTCAACCGGAATCATGGTTGCCTTGTTTAATTTGGAAACCAGAGGGTCCACCACCGATGGCACAGTCCACTTATTAAGAAGGGACTCCTCATAGGGGTAATGCCTAGTAAAGCACTTAGTGACCCCACGGGGACACTTTGGTCGTCCCCACTCTTTAGCGACAATTCTGTCAAAATAGGCAAGGAAAGGAAACACCTTTGCCACTTGGATGGCTTGTGAGTGCCAAAGGGCACCTGCGCCTCTGTTGCAGCTTCTGCTGTGTCCTCCATCTTAAGGGTCTCACGCACAGATACAATCAGTGCATTAACCAGCGCCTTTTCGTGTGCGGTCGCAGACGTGGAGGAATCATCCTCACTATCAGAGAATTTCAGGCGCATGGTTGCAGACCCAGCAGGGTGACCCACGCCTGCAGCAGCCGAATCAGGTTCAGGATCTGATGAATGAAAGGAGATTATTCAGCGCTCAGATCTGACACAAAATGGTGAATAAGCAGCTAAACACCGGTATAGGTCAAAACTATCAATACCCAATAAGACAAATATATATAAAAAAGGTGCAGCGCTAAAATTGCATACAGTGAATCGCATTAAATGCTCGATGTATACAAAAAATGTCCATAAGTAAAATACATATGTATTAGATATAGTAGTCCCTTCAACTTCACAGAAGTATGCACAAAGATGTATTTAGGAGACCCGTGCTGTAAAGGATGAATACATGCACCAATTCAAACGTGAGTCCATCACCAAAGTAAGTACAAGCCTCTCACCTCCATCACTCGACCATTAAAGGTCATTGCACTTTAAATCAGGGTAAAAACCAGATGGACTTCTGCCAAACCCAATCTCCTGTGCTCTGCAGCGAACTCCAAGATCAATCAGCAGTTGTGCATCCCATAAAGGGAGGGGAAGAGGAAGAGGCCAGAGGTTTAACCACCAATCTTCTTCCAGGGATAATTGGAGTGGTAATGAGCAATACCAGTCCAATTACCATTGGCAAACTGTACCCTATCATAATAAGGGATACCAGACGAGCTATAGAGGCCACGGAGGCCATAGAGGTACCTTCCCATCAGGGCATCGTCCCATTCCAACTGAGAATAGGTACTTACCACTTCAAAATCAGGGAGAGGACCCCCATTTTTTAGGGGCACAGAGGACCCCTTGGAGGGACCGTCAACTGGGCCCATCAACTCCGACGGGAATCAGACCTTATAGCCCCCTCAGCACCCTCCGAATCCGTCCGGAAAACCAAAAGAAAAGAAAAAAAAAAAAAAAAAAAAGGAGGATGCAGGGGAGGTAAAAGGGTACAAAAAGCCAAAACCCCTATAGGAACAGGGATATTCAATTTGAGTGGAGTTACCCTCACAGATGATGAGATTAGGGTTTTAGACAGGGGACAAAAATATGAATAAATTTGACACATATATCAATCTTCAAAAATTTACTAGAACTCTAAGCATTAAAAAACACTTTGTGTCAAATCCAATACAAGAAAAAGTGGGGGTGGGCACTTCACACCATTCCCAGTTAAAAAACAAGTCAGTGTTTAACCCCCCGAATGTGGATACTAAAAACATTGAAGTGTTTAAAAATATGGTTTGTAGGGATCTTGACTCCCTTAAGATAAGGAAAGCTATTGATCCACAGCAGATTAGAAAAGGAATTAGGTCACTTGAGGGCAGAAAAGATCTTGTAATCCGCCCCGCCGATAAGGGGGGGGATTGGTGGTATTGAGTGGTACTTACTACCGACAAGAGATGCAGAGGTTATTAAGCGATAGATATACCTATTCCCCTCTTCCAGGTAACCCAATGTTAAGGTTTAAAAAGGAACTGGGAGCATTGATTGGCAAGGGAGAAAAATCTGGAATTTTGAGCTCTAAGGAAGCCCAGTATCTTAACCCTTTGTTTTGTAGGACCCCATCATTTATTTTCTTCCAAAAGTTCATAAACACCAGACATGTCCACCAGGCCGCCCTATTGTAAAGGGTATAGACTCCGTCACGGCAAGGCTAGGCCAATATATCGATTACTTTCTGCAGCCGTTAGTGTGTGGTACCTTAGCGTACCTTAAGGACACTAAGCATGTCATACAACTGCTCGCTGGCCTATTAGAGACCTCAGACAGTATATTGGTGACAGCAGATGTAGGGTCGCTATATACCATTATAAATCATGAAGATGCTCTGAACTCTGTGAAATGGGCTTTAAGAAAATCTGATCTACCATATAGACAACGGAAATTTCTGGTAGAATGTCTGGATTTTTGTTTGCTAAAAAATTATTTCTGGTATGACCGGGAATACTTTTTACAAGTAAAGGGAGTAGCTATGGGTGGACGGTTTGCCCCCAGTGTGGCAAATTTATTTATGTCACACTGGGAGGAGGAGGTCATCTTTACAAACCGTCCTCCCCAATTGAGCTGCTACCGTCGATTTATCGATGATCTCCTTCTTATCTGGAGAGGAGATATGACTAGCTTGCAGCAATTTATGAACCATCTCAATTCCAATAATAGAAACATTCAGCTGACATGGAATGTGAATGTCAACAGTATTGTATTCTTGGATTTAGAGATTTTTAAAGAGGATGGTTGTTTGAAAACCCACACTTACTTCAAACCAACCGACCGAAACTCGTACATACCCACTGGCAGCTGCCACCACCACCTGTGGTTGTATAATATTCCATGGGGGTAATTTTTGCGTATGAACCGTAATTGCTCCTTGGAAGAAGATTTTCGGGTCCCAGTCAAAAGTGTTAGCTTCTAGATTCTTGGAAAAGGGTTATGATCCTTCCCATATTGACAAGGAATTGTCCAGAGTCAGTGACATTGAACGAGAGACTACTCTCACAACATCCAGGAAAACAGCCCCCAGTAACGAATTCGGTTTTGTACTGGACTATAATGTCCAGTGCAGGAAATTTGAAAATATTGTTGCTAAATACTGGCCTATTTTACAACATGATAGGATATTAGGTCCAGCCCTCCCTGTAAAACCGAGATTCATTTATCGAAGAGCACCGACACTTAGAGATCGGTTAGCCCCAGGGGTGATTGATCCACCAATTAAAGCTGAAAATAGATTATTCCCGTCTTTAAAAGGATTTTATGCCTGTGGAAGGTGTGCTGCCTGTAAAACCTCTAAAGGCAACACCAGAAAAAGAAAAGAGTTCATTGCCACAGCTACGCAAGAAGTCCATGTCATTAAGGATTTTATTACCTGCGCAACAAAGGGTGTAGTCTATATGCTTGAATGTAAATGTGGGTACCAGTATGTGGGTAGAACCACAAGAGCATTACATGTACGTGTTGGTGAGCATATGAATAAGATCAGACAGGGCAAAGATAAGCATAATGTCCCAAAACATTTCAAAAGGTACCATCATTGCGATCCGACTGGATTGAAATTTTGGGGCATAGAGAAAACAACTCGTCACTGGAGGGGGGAAATTTTGTGCGACAATTAAGTCGCAGGGAATCTTTCTGGATATATCTCACAAAAGTTTTGGTTCCAGGAGGACTTAATGTAGATTTTGATTTAAATTGTTTTATTTCTAACAGATAGACTCGTTTTTTTATGTTTAAAATGTATAAATAAATAAATAATAAGGCTACCTTAGAATAGTTCGAGGCTACCAACTTGGCTCCAAAACGGCCTATTTATATATATATTATATTGTATATATTGTTTCTGTATTGGTGCTTCAAGCTGTAGCGATCATATTCGGAGTCTCGCGGGTATACGTCTTTATTCACATTATAGAATGTGATTTTTTATCAAAAAGTATTGACTTTTTGTAACAAGTTCTTTTTTAAAGAACAATTGTTTATATGTATGTTTTACATTTTTATGTTTTAAATTTTTATGCTTTTTCCTGCAGTGTGTAGGTTTTTGTACATAGACGAAGGTCATGTGCAATATTATTAATATATATTTTATATATAAAAAATTTGCTGTTGGATCTGGGGTGCCTTGTTCCGTGATTGAAAGCCCCCGGGTTCTGATTCAACATTTATTGGCTTTTTGTCCATTCCGGTGCCTCCCGGAAGCTGGGTGGGTTCCTGGCTCATAGGTGGAGATGAGTCTGTCTCCACTTCCGCCATCGGGGGAGCGTCCGGTTGCTAGGCAATAGAGTTAAAAGCGTGCGGGTGCCGCCTTCTCCTTACCCCGCTGAAGAAGTCACGCCCACTGACGCAACGCGCACGGGGAGGAGTTGTGACGTCACCCGTGACGCTCCGGAGGGATCGATGCATCGGAGCACATCTTGGCTACATGTTTACATGTTTCCCTAATGCACTAGGAAAGTGATATATATGTGAGTAGTACCTTTTAAAGCTTACAATAAAAGTCGTTTTAAAATGGAGAGCACTAGATGCACAACTGCTGATTGATCTTGGAGTTCGCTGCAGAGCACAGATCATCGGGTTTGGCAGAAGTCCATCTGGTTTTTTACCCTGATTTAAAGTGCAATGACCTTTAATGGTCGAGTGATGGAGGTGAGAGGCTTGTACTTACTTTGGTGATGGACTCACGTTTGAAGTGGTGCATGTATTCATCCTTTACAGCACGGGTCTCCTAAATACATCTTTGTGCATACTTCTGTGAAGTTGAAGGGACTACTATATCTAATACATATGTATTTTACTTATGGACATTTTTTGTATACATCGAGCATTTAATGCGATTCACTGTATGCAATTTTAGCGCTGCACCTTTTTTATATATATCAGGATCTGATGAGACAGATGAGGCAGGGAAGGCTTTTTGCTATCCCCTCGCCCGCAAGCCACCTCCACCCGGGACGCAAGGGACTCCAGGACCGCCGTTAGTGCATGGATTGATGGTTGGGACCTTGAGGGCCCCGTAGCCTCAGAGAGGGGATCAGGTGGGGAAATGTGCACCAAAGACTTCATGAATCACCAGGGGCATCCCAGAAAAAGAGTAAAACAAAGCTAAGGGACAACCCCCACCACGCTGGCAACACCACCCAGTCACCAGGCACAAAGCACCAAACGATGCTCAGCAGAGAGGGAGGGGAACCCACCAGACTCACCACCCACACAAACAGGCACCTGCAGCCACCAGGAGACTCTGCACTACACGTGCGGTGATCAGGAAGTAAAATGATCCAGGAGTCAGCACCAGGTGATGAAGAGGGACTCCCATCACCAAAATCGCCACCCACAGGACTCCACTGTCATGGCGGCCTCTATTTCCAATGGCAAACCACAAGAAAATGGCTGCCGGACTAAACAAACATGGCTGCCGTGTATAGAAACATACAGGCTACAACAAAATGGCAGCCCTGCGTGGCACCACGAGGCTTACAGGGAACAAGGAGGGAGACCAGGCCTCAAGGACAGATCCAGACAGGACGAGGGGCCATGGCAGGAGCCCCCACCAGGTACAACCCCCCCTCCGCACAATTGATCGTCCAGGCGCTGAGGACAAACCCCCCTGGCCCCCATCGCCAGTTAGCGCCCTGCCCCATCCCAGGAAAGTGGCCAATCTACCCAAAAAGCCCCAGCATGGAGGGGGGAGCAGGATGTGGGACTTGGCAAGGGGGGGTGCCTGTGGGAAGAAGGGGAACCCGGGGGTCTGACCGTCCCATGCAGGGGCCCACGTCCACCCCAAAACCCTCCAGGGGTAGAGGGGGGACAGATACTCACCATACCAGGAACCAGGCGGTCACCTCTCTAAACAGAACCCCTCTCCATTGAAATGGGGGGCTGTCGGCTGGAGGAACACTGCGACTCGGGCTGAGATCCGGTCGTATGTGACCTCGCAAGATGTTTAATTCACAGGCAAGCCCCAATCCAGTCCAGCTATGTCGAGGCCAACCTACTGCGGAGCTGAGGTCTGCAAACGCTCGCTGGCCAGACTGGGATGACCACTGGATCTAGGATTATACAGCCTGTCACCCAGTCCGGCAGTTGATTGTAGATCTCACAGTAAAAAATCTAGGAGAAAAAAAAATTATATTTAAAAATGTTTTGCCAGGACCAAAGATCCCAGCAAGGAAATAGGCCCTGACTAGGCAGAAAAATAACTGAGTGGCTATAGCAGAGAGAGGGAGTATACCCCCTGGGACTGTCCATGGGTGTAGCCAGAATTATTTTCTGTCTAGTGTCCTACTCCTGTAGGGGGCAGTATAACCCAATGGTTATGAATATCAGGAGCTGTGTCTGTCAATGAACAAAAAATAAATACTTTCATGTTTTTAGTTGTAACCTGACAAAATGTATGCATTTTTTTCAAGGCACTGTATACAATAGTGGGTACGAAAGACTTCTTTTAGGTATTTTATTCTTGGCACTGTTATCACTTAGACTATCATTCAATGTAGTGTACAGCACAGATAAGAGCAGGCATCACATTTTACATTACCATTGGATCTCTTATTGTGTTTATTCAAATAGTGATGTTATACACTATTTTAGAAATCACTGAGTAGCAGTTTATTTTTAAGTAAAAAAACTTTAATGATTCCAATTTTATTTGTTGCTTTTGTTTTTGCAGTGAAGCTTATTGAAAAAAACAGATTTACCTGGTCGGCATATCTGCTGTCTGGACCATTTGGAACTAGTGTGCCATCTGTGTTCCTCAAGAACCCACTGTGAGACCAATATGCAAGGTCAAACCTAAAAGTCTTTTCATGGCCAAGGTTCCTTGGGTCACAAATGGTAGTGCAGTTGGCTTTCATGGAAATAACACATTTACTTCCGGCATCCTTTTCTCTCTGAAGCAAAAACAGAAATGAAATAAAAATCAAGATTTTAGCTAGCTCTAGATGTGTAACACTATCTGTAAGGACTACAGGTGTGGAGATAGCTGATGTAGAAAACATTCATGATCAATTCCAAGAGGGGACCTCTATATACAGTAGATCAATGCTATACCAAATGTAGCCATCTGAGTGTTGGATTTGGGTGGGAATCTGCCACTTTATGGCCATCCAAACATTCTTTTTTTTCTTTTTGAGGAATATGTTTTATTTTCAAAGTATAATGCAGTACACATAAGAACAGGACAACAGCAAGTATCTACTCATGTTTAAGCAGCATTACAGTTCAATAATAGGTCACAATAATAGTAAGTAATAGGAAATACAGAAAATATTCAATCTTTACATACCAAGCACCATTGTGAATCACACATACAAAGGAAAATAAAAAACTGTATTGTTTTCACTGTGACCAATAAAGTTAGCATTTTATAAATTGTTCCTGTATCACTCCTTACGGTCATGTCATCCCTTATACATGATAATATTTTACCTCATATATAAAAGTTACAGTATAACAAAGGGGGATATATTCAATGATAGATTGCTATTTCAGCCAGGGATTTACATGGACAACTGTGTGCCTTGTAGGTCAGTTTATATAAAAGGATGACTTGATTGATAAGCCTTTGCCAGTGAGTTTGTTTTGGAAGATCAGGGCATTTATTTGCAAAAAAAAACAAAATGCAGAAGAAGTTTAGTGCAATAAGGCAAATCAGATTCTTCCAAATAACCTAATAAAAATCTAGCAGGTTTACAAATATTAGGTAAACTTAAGAGGTTGTCTGTGAATTCAGACCAAAATGCCCATGTAGTTTACAGTCCCAATTCATGAAAGAAGCTACCTGTGTTGGGTAAATATTTGGGGTATGAAGGATAAGGCAGTTTGGTCATTTTCTAATTCAAGTATTTTATTAGACGATACAAGAGCGATCAACAAGCTACTGATCAGGTAATGTAGATGGCAAAGTTCTCCATGCCAGGAGAAAAATAAGAAAGAAAATTGTTGACAGTACAGAACAGGGTAATGGCTCTTCTTTCAGGGGTTAACAGTGTTACAACAACTGAAAGAATCCTGGCAGGTGATGGCTGTTCACATCATTTTAAACAATTTGCCCCTTTCAAATAATATGTATGACATACAAGAAAAATGGTGATGGTATTTTTTTTGGATTACTTTGTCTCTAGAGGAGGATAAAGGTCATATGGAAGTCTAATATTTCCTGCCGGCATTCTGGTGTGGTATATACCTCTGCCACTGGGGCTTAATTCACGCAAGTTGTGGTCTTACGGTTTAGTAAAGCCATGTAGTAAGTAGAAATGAGCTTATAGTAGGGCCTTGGCTGAAGAAGCAACTGTTCTAATTAAGAGACAGATAAGGTTACACCACCAAACCTAACTGTGCGGTTGCTCCGTGCCTTATTTGTAGATAACAAAATAATGCAGACTGCGGAATGTCATATCTTTTTGGCATTCTGCAGAGGATCAAAAAGTTCCAATTTAGTATAAATTTAAAACCGATTATCCATATATTCGTATGTACAGTAAATTAGCAGTTTCTAGAGCTGCTCTTTCCATGATGTTGAATAAAGAGATATATTTATTTAGTCAGAAATTGATGCCAATGAGCAAAAAACGTAAACATTTCTGGAAGGTGATAATTCAAGTTAAAAAGAAACTGAACTCTGGAAGCTGCACCCAAAAAAGCAAGGAGATCTTATTGCTGCGCTTTATACAGCAGCGTCAACATATTTTGCAAAGTCTAGGGAAGTCACAATATTTGCATACAAAATGTTAAATCAGTCTACCCAAAAGAGTCATTTTAGTTATAGTTGGAGCCTAGTGGGCTGAATTACCCCCTGTCTTTTTAAATGTCTTAGATACCATGCCAAAATTCCTCGATGTAGGATACCATGCCATAATCCTTTGATGTCTGTCTACCGCAAAGAGTTTAACCACTTAAGGACTGCCCACCTGCAATGTACTGTGGATGGGCAGCCCATACACGCAAAGCGACGTACTGGTACATCGCTACCTGTTTTGGGTTTAGGGCACGCTCATTCACATTCCTGCTCAACCAAAGCTTCATGGCTGGGACCTGCTGATTGGCTGTGTCCAATCACAGCCCAGAGCCCTGTGTTGACAATCAACACAGGGCTCTGTACAGAGGGAACGATCTACGTATCTGTTTCTCATCCCTGCAAAACAGGGATAAGAAAGAAAGAGATCTTTTGTAAAAAACAGAGCACATTACACATTGTTAGGCACACATTTAACCCCTTGATCGCCCTAGATGTTAACCCCTTCTCAGCCAGTGTCATTAGTACAGTGACAGTGTATAGTATTATCAATGATCACTGTATTAGTGTCACTGGTGATGTCGCATCAGCCTTCCCCCCTCCCCCCTAGCATCAGTTAGTATCAGATTTCCCGCTGCACTATTGCAGTCCCATTATAAATCGCTGGTCACCGCAAATAAACATTCCAATATATGAGGGGTCTTCAAAAAGTTTCCGAACTTTAATTTATTTTATAGAGTTTAAAAAAATGGGGAAAAGAACCCTCGTATATACCATAGTTTGTACACGCTATTATTCATTATTAATAATATAATACTATTATTAATTGAATTTTTTTTTACCAAAGATATGTGGCAGAATACAAAAATTTGTGAAGCAACTAGATTTTTTTATTGTATATGTTTTATAGCAGAAAGTAAAAAATATTGTTTTTGTTTTTTTCTCAAACTTCTCGGTCTTTTTTCGGTTATATAATAAAAAATAAAAAACCCAGTGGTGATCAAATACCACCAAAAAAAAAAAAGCTACATTTATGTGAAAAAAATTATTTAAGTGCCGGTTCACACTTGTGAGATGCGGGAACGCTGCGAATATGCAGCGTGTTCCCGCATCGCATCCGCACATCTGGCAGTTCACACTGTCATATGCGATACGCAGGGGGTGTCAATTAAAAGTTAACGACACCCCCAGTTGCGATCGCATATCGCAGTGCGATCTGCAAATTCGTACAGAATCTGATGCGGCTCAAAAAAAGCCTCATGTGCGAGTTTACTGCGGATGCGCTGCGAATTCAGCCATACAAAGTGTATGGCTGAACTCGCATCCGCACAGGAGAACGCATGTAATGAAGGAGCAGTGCGCTCCGAATTACATGCGATCTCGCAAACCGCACAAGTGTGAACCGGTACCTAATGTTGTTTAATTACAGCGTTGCATAACCGTGCAATTACCAGTTAAAGTAGTGCATTGCTGAAAAGCAAAAAATGCCCTGGTCATGAAGGCGGTAAAACCTTCTAGAGCTGGGATGGTTAAACTCGAAAAACAAAAAAAATCTACAGTACGCCACATCTGGTTCCATCCATATCATCTAGAAAGCTATCCAGGTTATATAAAATAATTCTTATAACCCGTTTTAAACATGGCAATAGATCCCATCATGTACAAATGAACTTTTTAATCCAGCCTGAAAAATATCTTGCTTTAAAAAACCTATAGGATTGACTAGTTATTAGGATTTTCTTTCCACTGTCCTCCATGATTGTCTGATAATTAAAAAGTTCAGAAGGGAAAGGATACATATAAATCCTCCTAGTTTGTTTGGTTATTTTAAGGATAAAATTCTCTCTATAATAACACTAATTTATAATTAATCATTGTTTAATCACATAATGCAAAATGTATACTTACGGGAGTACCTGAAGACACTACAGAAATTCTTAGTAGAAGGCATAATTATAATATAGGGCATTACTTTAGAAATACAATATTACTTTTATTCCAATACTTTTTTTTAACTAACAGAATTGCTCTTTATTGAACACATGAATGACACATAAACATCAGGCATCCAAATGATAGAACAAAGCAGATATTTATTCCATTACTTAGAGGAAATAATTTTTTCTACATGTCACATCAGGCAGAAAAGAAGGTTTTCAGAGCAGTAAAGGAAGATAAAATAAAGGTAAGATCTTACCTTACTGAAGGGCCTCACACGTACAGCAACTTTCACACTGTCACAGTTTGGCATAGCTAAAAATTTTCAACTTACAGCAGCTGAAATAGAAACAGTAAATATCTCATAGGTCAATGTGCATTTAAAACACCATCCATGAATGCCTTTATGTCACTTGTCTAGGATTCCTTCTGAATTATTTAATGGTCCATTCATTTAAACTGTGGTATCCAATGAATGTCTCACATTACACCACTTTTACTATTTCAAACAATATATCTACTCTTGGATATTTAATTTATCAAGTCTATAATTACAGTTATTTGTAAAGTTATTTTAAAGGGAAGCCAAATATTTACTTGGCTGCCAGGTATCAAGGCCTTTCATTGGCATGTTTATACACAAAGGTAATGTAATGAAAATCACTATGTAGGTCAGCCTTAGCATTGTAAATGTATCTATCCTGTTCACACAGACTAAATGGATAACTGGGACAAAGTTTCTAAAAAAAAAAATACATCCCTCAAAGTGCATGTTTTCCAGTTCTTTTTACAGACTTACAGTCATTTTTGGTTTTCTTAAATTAGATATAAAACCGATCACCAAAATCGCATATGAGCATTAAAGGATAAGTCCACCCTAACACTAAAATCCCCGCATCTAAAGATCTCCACAATCTAACACTAAACTATCTAGCCCTGTAAAGAAGAAATCAGTATACATACCTTTTTTTAAGCCGATCCAACCCGATACCACGCTGAGCTGTCAGCCGCGGCTTCGCTGTGGAGGAGGGTGCAGAGGACACACCTGACAACGGAAGCCCCATAGTAATTCTATGGGTGACGTCACTTCTCATTCATTTCACAGCCATTGTTGGCTGTGTCCTCTGCAGAGCTTCCTCCGCTGGAGCTCGGGTTGGATCGATTTAAAAAAAGGTATGTATACTGATTACAGGCTAGATAGGTTAGTGTTAGATTGTGGTCTATAGATACAGGGATTTTAGTTTTAGGGTGGATTTATCCTTTAAGGCAGCACTCACATGGCTCTTTAGCTGTGGATAGTTTGCTGTGTTCAGAGGCAGCTAAATGCCACCTCTGGATGGACCTTTTGAAAAAAAATATTTGTGCACACATATATACTATCTGACAAAAGTGGTAAACTGCTGAAAGACTTAGAAGGAACCCACATCTCTAATATACTGAAAAAATAAGTATGAACCCCCTATGGGTGGGACTTTTTAGAACATTGAGTCCCCGTTCACACTGGGGCGACCTGTGAGGCGACCTGGTCGCCTCAAAGGTCGCCGTAGGTCGCCTTCCATAGAGAAGCTGCGGACCTGTTCTAATAGGAGAGACACAAGTCACTCCGACTTAGAAAAAGGGTCCCGGAGCTTCTTTGGGGCGACCCGGAGCGACCGTCATAGACTTCAATGTTATGAAGTCCGTGCCGGCCGCTCCGAGGTAGCGGCGCGCTGCTCGCACCGCGACCTCGGAGGTCGCCCCGGGAAGTCGGATCGCCCCAGTGTGAACGGGGCCTGAATGGAAAATGTGTAGAAAATATATAGAAAATATTTATTAAATGGATATAAATAGTAACAACAAATACAAAGGTTAAAAATAACATTCGTAATTACAGAAGACAATTACGGTTGTTACATTGATAATCTAGAATCTGTAGAATAACAGACAAAGCGCACCCAATGTGTTTCAAGATATTTGAAGGTTTTGGTACAACAGTATCAGGGGTGAAGGGTTTTGGTACAACAGTATCTATGGTTCAAAATATACATGTCAATATCTCTCATTGATACACTTGTAATACAGCAAACATTTCAATAAGAAATTTTTTTTTCACATTACAGAAATCAAAAAAAAAAAAAAAGAGAAAAGAAAAAATATATATATATATATACTGACCCACAAAAAATGTACAACCAACAACGGTAACCGCATGTGATTAAAAAGCATGCACAGGACTAATGATACTTCAGGTGCTCGAACAGCGAGAGACACAAAGGAAGGGACCAAGCTAACATGGAAGGAACCACTACACCAAAAGGGCCAGGATGGAACCTAATGTAGTACAAATGATAATCGATAGAAGACTACATATCCAATATTGGGCCACCAAAGAGGGGGTGCCTTCACCCCTGACGAAGAGAAAACTTTCAAATATCTCGAAACGTGTTGGGTGCGCTTTGTCTGTTATTCTACAGATTCTGGCTTATCAATATAACAACTGTAATTGTCTTCTGTAACTCTGCATGCTATTTTTATCCTTTGTAAATGTTGTTGCTATTATAATTATTTAATAAATATTTTCTATATATTTTCTACATATTTTCCATTCAATATACACTATCTGCAACAAAAAAATGGGCATTTACTATTTTTTGCAAAGCATTGCAACTGCGATCAGTGGATTGCAGGTACAATGCAAAAGCTCCTGCAGACTCTTCCTCTAGCTCAATGTCTGCACTGATGTTCGAGCTTTCAGCTACTGGGCTAGAGGAAGTATCAAATTGTTGCAAGTGTGGTAATCACTGCACTTGCATTTAACAGCGAACAACAAGTAAGTCTGCTGACGGGACTTGTAGTGTATTAATTCACAGATTTCTATGGAGTCGATAAGGAGCTCCAATGTTTCAGCTTAGAAGAGTGCTGCAGGCATAAAACCTGTGCCACTCTAGGTTAATCTCGAATTCAAGGCTAGGCTTGCTATCAGCATAGTCAGTACCCTACTAGGGACCAGTGCTGTGAACAGAAGGTATCAGGGAACAGGAAGGCATTAGTGTAACAAATATACTTTTTACTTCATTTGCCTGCTAACTATGGCCCCTTTCACATGGGCGGAGCGATCAGGTCCTCCTGTAAGTTTTTTTGACGGACACTATCAGACCATCCATTGCCCTCTAGGGAGCAGAGGGTATCAAACAACGTCATCTGATACAATCCTGTCTGCTAAAAACAGACGAATGGGGGTTCCATTCCCCATCTGTCTGGTGGATTGAATTGCTATCGCGTCCGCTCTGCATAAGTGAAGCGGACACAGACCTGTCATCTGCCTGCTTAGTGGGGATCAGTGGAGAGATCCCCCACTGAGCAGACAAATTCGCCAGTATCAAAGGGGCTTATGTCTACAAATTTATATTTTGCAGAACTACATACAGCTGTTGTGTAATATTTTTAGGTGATCAAATTTTACAACCTCAAAAAAGACTGTTTTTTGCATACAGGGTTCAATTCAGTGCTGGTCAGGGTGACCATAAATCCACACTACAGAGCAGGGACGTGCGGTGAGGTCAGTGACTGGTGAGGCACTGGCTAGTATAAGAGCCAGATATAACCACCACATTATTTAGTGAATAAACCCCCACATCACCATTTAGTGAATAAACCCCCACAGGGTAGCCAAGAGCTGTGAGATGAAAAATGTCATCTTCAGCCAATTGGCTTAGGCTTAAAAACCGGCATGTCAGGAAGCAGGCAGTCAATCAAATTCCCCCAGACAAATAAGCATCTGGTGAAAGGAATCTATTGGAAAGCAGATTTTTATTTTTTATTTCTGCATTTTGTAACAGCCCTGTAAATGCTGAGCTTTCACATGGCTGTTACAGAATGCAGAAATAAAAAAATAAAAATTACACTGTGCTCAATATAGCTACCAACAGTCCTAACTTTTTTTAAAACAAGTCCTTATGTTGGTTAAATTATTAAAATATGAGAACTAATGAAAGTGCCATATATAATCTATATAATAAAAGAATAGAACCTGAACCATTCTCTGATTACCGTATTTATCGGCGTATAACACGCGCCGACGTATAAAACGCACCTCAATATTTGGAGAGAAATTTCAGGAAAAAAGCTTAACTACCTCGCATCCGCGCTACAGCCTATATACGGCTGCAGCGCGGACTTGAATTTTCGGGAGGCCGTTTTTAAACGGCCTCCCAGAAAGACTCTCCCCGCGCACTCCCGCGAGCGTGCATCGGGGAGAATCTGTGTCGGCCGTGTCCCTTGGACACGGCCGATCACAGATCGTGGTGAATGGCCAATCACAGCGGCCATTCACCACGTGATCAAGCCGTCCAATGAGAGATGATCTCATATGTAAACATATGAGATCATCTCTCATCACCGGCGCTACTTCCTCACACAGAGCCTGCAGTGTGAGGAAGGAGGGGGAGCCTCACAGCGCCGGGGACACACAGCAATGTAATCAGGGCACTGATTACTAAAGGTAAAAAAAATACACAGATTGCCCCCCCATCAGTGCCCGCCATCAGTGCCCCCCATCAATGCCCACAATCAGTGCCCATAGTGCTGCCAGTCAGTGCCCATCAGTGCCTGCTCATCTAGGCACTGACTGGCAGCACTATGGGAACTGAGTGTGGGCACTGATGGTGCTGCCCATCAGTGCTCATCAGTGCCACCCGTCAGAGTCCATCAGTGCCATCCGCCAGTGCCCATCAATGCCGCCTATCAGTGCCCATCAGTGCCGCCTCTCAGTGCCCAGCAGTGCCCCCTCTCAGTGCCACCTCTCAGTGCCCAGCAGTGCCGCCTATCAGTGCTCATCAATGCCGCCTATCAGTGCCGCCTATCAATGCCACCTATCAGTGCTCATCAGTGCGGCATATTAGTACCTCCTCATCAGTGCCCATAAGTGCCACCTCATCAGTGCCCATAAGTGCCACCTCATCAGTGCCCATCAGTGCAGCCTATCAGTGCCCATCAGTGCCGCCTCATCAGCGCACATCAGTGAAGGAGAAAAATTTATTTTCAAAATTTACTCGCAGAAAATAAGAAAAACTTTTTTTTTTTTTCAAAATTTTCTGTCTTTATTCTTTTTTTTTGTAAAAAATAAAAAACCCAGAGATGATTACATACCACCAAAAGAAAGCTCTATTTGTGTGAAAAAAAATTATAAAAATTTCATATGGGTACAATGTAGCATGACCGCGCAATTGCCAGTCAAAGTGTGACAGCACTGAAAGCTAAAAATTGGCCTGGATGGGAAGGGTGTTTAAGTGCACAGTAGGCAAGTGGTTAAATTTAAAATAAACAGCTTTGAACTCAGAACATTTTTTTTTTTTTTAAATCAATCAAATGACATCTCACCAGTGCCCATGAATGCATCCTCATCAGCAGTGTCCATATATGCAGCCCACCAGCAGTGTCCATATATGCAGCCCACCAGCAGTGTCCATATATGCAGCCCACCAGCAGTGTCCATATAATGCAGCCTTTACCAGCAGTGTCCATATATGCAGCCTTTACCAGCAGTGTCCATATATGCAGCCTGTACCAGCAGTGTCCATATAATGCAGCCTGTACCAGCAGTGTCCATATCACGCAGCCTGTACCAGCAGTGTCCATATAATGCAGCCTGTACCAGCAATGTCCATATAATGCAGCCTGTACCAGCAGTGTCCATATAATGCAGCCTTTACCAGCAGTGTCCATATAATGCAGCCTTTACCAGCAGTGTCCATATAATGCAGCCTGTACCAGCAGTGTCCATATAATGCAGCCTGTACCAGCAGTGTCCATATAATGCAGCCTTTACCAGCAGTGTCCATATAATGCAGCCTTTACCAGCAGTGTCCATATAATGCAGCCTTTACCAGCAGTGTCCATATAATGCAGCCTCGCAAGCGCCGTTGGATGATTGGAACTGTCCGACTCCGAATCTGTTTTTAAAAAGGGCGGGAAGCAGCGCCGAGAGTAGAAGGGGCGGGCCGGACCGAGGAGAAGGAACGACGAGATGTCATAAGAGCAGAAGGGGGCGGGCCGGGCCGAGGAGAAGAGAGAACTAGCGAGCGCAGTCATCGGAAGTCCCGCCTTCTCTGCCGAGACGTGTGACGTCTGTCATGGGCGGGACTTCCAATGACTGTGCTCGCTAGTTCTCTCTTCTCCTCGCCCCGGCCCGCCCCCTTCTGCTCTTATGACAGCTCGTCCTTCCTTCTCCTCTGCACGGCCTGCCCCTTCTGCTCTCGGCGATGCTTCCTGGACTTTTTTTTTTTTTTTAATATCGGCATATAACACGCACTGCTGCTTTTTCCTCCATTTTTAGGAGGAAAAAGTGCGTGTTATACGCCGATAAATACGGTATATAGATTATATATAGCACCCTCATTAGTTCTCATAGTTTACTAATTTAACCAGCATAAGGACTTGTTTTAGGATATGTAAACGGCATTCAAACCACACATGTAAAGTACCGCAGCGAACTAGAGAAATAATTCTAGCACTAGACCTCCTCTATAACTCTAAACATGTAACCTGTAAAAAATTTGTAAAGCGTCTCCTTTGGAGATTTTTAAGTAGTTTGGCGCCATTCCACAAGTGTGCACAATTTTAAAGTGTGACATGTTAGGTATCTATTTACTCGGCGTAACATCATCTTTTACATTATACAAAAAAGTCTGGCTAACTTTGTTTTTTTTTTCATGAAAGTTTTTTTTTTTTTTAAATACCGTATGCGTTTGAAAAATTGCTGCTTAAATGCCGTGTGACATAGAAAATTGCAACGACCACCATTTTATTTCCTAGGGTGTCTGCTAAAAACATATATATATATATATATACTGTATATATATATATATAATGTTTGGGGGTTATGAGTAATTTTCTAGCAAGAAAATTATGATTTTTACATGTAGGAGAGAAGTGTCAGAATTGGCCTGGCTGGCAAGTGGTTTACCATAGGTAAGTACTGTAATATACAAATAATTATTATATATTGTTTTTAAGGTAATTTACTATATTTTAAAAACTGTACTCAAGCAGGTGGCTTAATGGACAAATTACTGAAGTTTGAAGGTTTAACTTCAAAACAGTAATTTCATAGTAAAGAGATAAAAAATAAATGACTATGTTATAACATATAGCATAATATTATATTATTTTGCTTGATTAAAAAAGTACCTTTTCAGCAGCAGCAGATTCTCCCTCTTCACTGTGTGAGAAAAACATTGGATTATGGGTAAACCTTATACCCATAAACCCATGTTTTTCCCTTGTAGTTAGGAGGGCTGGGCTGGAAGTGAGCATGTGTCTTTTAGACACATGCCCCCTTCTATGACACTGCAGTGAGAGGAGAGCCTCCACTGCAGCATTTTTATTGGACAGCTTGGGGGAATGGTGCTTTACCATTGGTCCAAGGCTCCAAGCTGTCCATTGAAGTCAGTGCCTCTGACAAGAAGTCAGAGGCTCTGTGAGCTCATCCTCTCAGTCTGCTGCAAACAGATTCTGACAGGCTGCACAAGGAGCCCCGTATCTCTGGAACCATAGGGTGCCTACCACCCAAATTTAGGGTATCTGTGACCCCAGGTTGCCGAGCTATGACCCTCGAAGCTCGATCATTTTTTTTTTTTTAAATGTTATGTTAATGGCAGGTGAGGCTCTGCCTCCCCTGACTGCATGTCCCTGCTACAGAGACAGCTAAACAAATTCTTCTCATGGCCCTACCTGTAAGAGAGACCTGTGACTATCTACAATGATTCTGAACTCTCCATCTGTGTGTCTGACTCTTCTTGAATTTAACTGTTACAGGGGGTACAGGGTCAGTGTCCAATAATAATGAAAAACCGTCAACCTCAAAATTGCATTGGTGAATGTCCTCACTGACTCTGCTCCGATACGTTTTGTCACAGATCATGTGACTTCCTCAAGGGGGAAAACATTATTTACAAATGCAATTTTGATGTTGAAGGTTTTTTTATTATTATTTGTAATTGTTGTACACATTAAATCTCCCCTAATGGGGCCCCTTCCACCTCCAGGCTCCACAGCAGCTGTGATGACTGCTCTGGCTATTTTTACGCCACTGGATGTCAGCTAGCCCCTAAAGTACTGTATATCTACAGTCCGAATTCTTTTTTTCATTTTGGAGTTTGGAAGGGCCCAGTTTTTTTTTTTTGTATCCCCACTGGGGAAATATTCCCTTTCTATTAGGCTGTGTATGTTGGCGCAGGTTTGTGCCGGGGGGTCCGATGAATGTCTGTTCGCCAAATCAGGTCTGAAATTTTGCCTGAATTTGCACCTGAATCGGACCCCAGCACTTTTTCAATTCCGTCTCCGGCTGCCCCAGACATGTGTGAACCAGCTCCACTGAGAGCCAGTCTCACTTGCCTGTCATGTGAATTGCATGTGGGGAAACCTGCATCCAATTCGCATATGTGTGAATCCAGTCTTAGTCCTTGTGACGTCACCGAGACTGAAAGTGAGTAAAAATCTTCAATTTTGAGTTGTCACTGGTAGAAAAATACAGGGACACTTTATGAGGTAACAACTAGTGTTGAGCGAACACGGACTGTATTATTCGTGTTCGTACCGAATAATTGGATTTTTTGTACCCGAACACGGACACGGACACTTTACTGTATGTTCGGGTAAAAATCCGTGTTCGGTCGTTTTATTTCCGGGTTTTGCATGCTTTGGCGCTCTTTTCATGGCGGGCTTTCAACAGCCAATCAACAATCGTTTAACTGGTGTGCCTTAAGCCATCCCAGCCATGCCTGCAAATGTCTCAGTAGCTGTGATTGGCCGTCTGAAGCATGTGACCAAGTCTTTATAAGTTCGAGGCAGCCGCAGCGGCGTCATTATGCTGCTTAGATTCAGGGACAGAGCACACATCAACGTGCTGGCTGCTGATTAGGGAAAGATAGGCAGGAAAAAACCATTTGTGTCCGGATAGAATTGAGGGACAGGTCGGAGTGTTTAGGCAGGGCGAGTTGTAGGCATTTTAGGGATAGAGTCTGCTGAATTATATAGGGTCAGTGTCTTCTACAAACTACAATCGATATTGCTGTGTGGGGGGTGGGGTCTGCACTCAATCCTGATCTACGATCTCTTCTCAATCCTGTTAGGGACAGAGTCTGCTGAATTTTAGGGAAACTGTGTTCTACAAACTACAATCGATATTGCTGTGTGGTGTGGGATTGGAGATAGGCAGGTGTCAGTGATCCACATCCATTTTTCTGTGTGTGAGCTGCAGTGAACACAATCTTTTTGGGCTGCAGTGAACACAATCTTTTTGGGCTGCAGTGAACACAATCTTTTTGGGCTGCAGTGAACACAATCTTTTTGGGCTGCAGTGAACACAATCTTTTTGGGCTGCAGTGAACACAATCTTTTTGGGGTGCAGTGAACAAAATCTTTTTGGGGTGCAGTGAACACAATCCTTTTTGGTGTGCAGTGAACACAATCTTTGTGGGGTGCAGTGAACAAAATCCTTTGTGGGGTGCAGTGAACACAATCTTTTTGGGGTGCAGTGAACAAAATCCTTTTTGGGGTGCAGTGAACAACATCCTTTTTGGGGTGCAGTGAACACAATCTTTTTGGGGTGCAGTGAACAAAATCCTTTGTGGGGTGCAGTGAACACAATCTTTTTGGGGTGCAGTGAACACAATCTTTTTGGGGTGGAGTGAACAACATCCTTTTTGGGGTGCAGTGAACAAAATCCTTTTTGGGGTGCAGTGAACAAAATCATTTTTGGGGTGCAGTGAACACAATCTTTTTGGGGTGCAGTGAACACAATCTTTGTGGGGTGCAGTGAACACAATCTTTTTGGGGTGGAGTGAACAACATCCTTTTTGGGGTGCAGTGAACAACATCCTTTTTGGGGTGCAGTGAACACAATCTTTTTGGGGTGCAGTGAACACAATCTTTGTGGGGTACAGTGAACAGAATCTTTGTGGGGTGCAGTGAACACAATCTTTGGGGGGTACAGTGAACACAATCTTTGTGAGGTGCAGTGAACACAATCTTTGTGGGGTGCAGTGAACACAATCATTGTGGGGTGCAGTGAACTCAATCTTTGTGGGGTACAGTGAACACAATCTCATACTGAAGGTTTGAGGGTGCTGCCTGTTCCATACTCCCCCTACTCCTAGCCTTTTAGGGGTACAAACAATAGTAATTGGGGCCTAGTGTGGTTGTGTACGTGTGATATACATACACTTTTTTGGGATCATATTTTCTATTCCGCTATTTAATCAAAAACCTTTGGGGATCAGTTAAATTGGGGGATAGTCTGTGTTGGTACGTGTGAGAGAGATCCACCTTTCCAAGTTGTTGGGGTTCATCTCATACTTCTGAAGGTTTGAGGGTGCTGCCTGTTCCATACTCCCCCTACTCCTAGCCTTTTAGGGGTACAAACAATAGTAATTGGGGCCTAGTGTGGTTGTGTACGTGTGATATACATACACTTTTTTGGGATCATATTTTCTATTCCGCTATTTAATCAAAAACCTTTGGGGATCAGTTAAATTGGGGGATAGTCTGTGTTGGTACGTGTGAGAGAGATCCACCTTTCCAAGTTGTTGGGGTTCATCTCATACTTCTGAAGGTTTGAGGGTGCTGCCTGTTCCATACCCCCCCTACTCCTAGCCTTTTAGGGGTACAAACAATAGTAATTGGGGCCTAGTGTGGTTGTGTACGTGTGATATACATACACTTTTTTGGGATCATATTTTCTATTCCGCTATTTAATCAAAAACCTTTGGGGATCAGTTAAATTGGGGGATAGTCTGTGTTGGTACGTGTGAGAGAGATCCACCTTTCCAAGTTGTTGGGGTTCATCTCATACTTCTGAAGGTTTGAGGGTGCTGCCTGTTCCATACTCCCCCTACTCCTAGCCTTTTAGGGGTACAAACAATAGTAATTGGGGCCTAGTGTGGTTGTGTACGTGTGATATACATACACTTTTTTGGGATCATATTTTCTATTCCGCTATTTAATCAAAAACCTTTGGGGATCAGTTAAATTGGGGGATAGTCTGTGTTGGTACGTGTGAGAGAGATCCACCTTTCCAAGTTGTTGGGGTTCATCTCATACTTCTGAAGGTTTGAGGGTGCTGCCTGTTCCATACTCCCCCTACTCCTAGCCTTTTAGGGGTACAAACAATAGTAATTGGGGCCTAGTGTGGTTGTGTACGTGTGATATACATACACTTTTTTGGGATCATATTTTCTATTCCGCTATTTAATCAAAAACCTTTGGGGATCAGTTAAATTGGGGGATAGTCTGTGTTGGTACGTGTGAGAGAGATCCACCTTTCCAAGTTGTTGGGGTTCATCTCATACTTCTGAAGGTTTGAGGGTGCTGCCTGTTCCATACCCCCCCTACTCCTAGCCTTTTAGGGGTACAAACAATAGTAATTGGGGCCTAGTGTGGTTGTGTACGTGTGATATACATACACTTTTTTGGGATCATATTTTCTATTCCGCTATTTAATCAAAAACCTTTGGGGATCAGTTAAATTGGGGGATAGTCTGTGTTGGTACGTGTGAGAGAGATCCACCTTTCCAAGTTGTTGGGGTTCATCTCATACTTCTGAAGGTTTGAGGGTGCTGCCTGTTCCATACTCCCCCTACTCCTAGCCTTTTAGGGGTACAAACAATAGTAATTGGGGCCTAGTGTGGTTGTGTACGTGTGATATACATACACTTTTTTGGGATCATATTTTCTATTCCGCTATTTAATCAAAAACCTTTGGGGATCAGTTAAATTGGGGGATAGTCTGTGTTGGTACGTGTGAGAGAGATCCACCTTTCCAAGTTGTTGGGGTTCATCTCATACTTCTGAAGGTTTGAGGGTGCTGCCTGTTCCATACCCCCCCTACTCCTAGCCTTTTAGGGGTACAAACAATAGTAATTGGGGCCTAGTGTGGTTGTGTACGTGTGATATACATACACTTTTTTGGGATCATATTTTCTATTCCGCTATTTAATCAAAAACCTTTGGGGATCAGTTAAATTGGGGGATAGTCTGTGTTGGTACGTGTGAGAGAGATCCACCTTTCCAAGTTGTTGGGGTTCATCTCATACTTCTGAAGGTTTGAGGGTGCTGCCTGTTCCATACTCCCCCTACTCCTAGCCTTTTAGGGGTACAAACAATAGTAATTGGGGCCTAGTGTGGTTGTGTACGTGTGATATACATACACTTTTTTGGGATCATATTTTCTATTCCGCTATTTAATCAAAAACCTTTGGGGATCAGTTAAATTGGGGGATAGTCTGTGTTGGTACGTGTGAGAGAGATCCACCTTTCCAAGTTGTTGGGGTTCATCTCATACTTCTGAAGGTTTGAGGGTGCTGCCTGTTCCATACTCCCCCTACTCCTAGCCTTTTAGGGGTACAAACAATAGTAATTGGGGCCTAGTGTGGTTGTGTACGTGTGATATACATACACTTTTTTGGGATCATATTTTCTATTCCGCTATTTAATCAAAAACCTTTGGGGATCAGTTAAATTGGGGGATAGTCTGTGTTGGTACGTGTGAGAGAGATCCACCTTTCCAAGTTGTTGGGGTTCATCTCATACTTCTGAAGGTTTGAGGGTGCTGCCTGTTCCATACTCCCCCTACTCCTAGCCTTTTAGGGGTACAAACAATAGTAATTGGGGCCTAGTGTGGTTGTGTACGTGTGATATACATACACTTTTTTGGGATCATATTTTCTATTCCGCTATTTAATCAAAAACCTTTGGGGATCAGTTAAATTGGGGGATAGTCTGTGTTGGTACGTGTGAGAGAGATCCACCTTTCCAAGTTGTTGGGGTTCATCTCATACTTCTGAAGGTTTGAGGGTGCTGCCTGTTCCATACTCCCCCTACTCCTAGCCTTTTAGGGGTACAAACAATAGTAATTGGGGCCTAGTGTGGTTGTGTACGTGTGATATACATACACTTTTTTGGGATCATATTTTCTATTCCGCTATTTAATCAAAAACCTTTGGGGATCAGTTAAATTGGGGGATAGTCTGTGTTGGTACGTGTGAGAGAGATCCACCTTTCCAAGTTGTTGAGGTTCATCTCATACTTCTGAAGGTTTGAGGGTGCTGCCTGTTCCATACTCCCCCTACTCCTAGCCTTTTAGGGGTACAAACAATAGTAATTGGGGCCTAGTGTGGTTGTGTACGTGTGATATACATACACTTTTTTGGGATCATATTTTCTATTCCGCTATTTAATCAAAAACCTTTGGGGATCAGTTAAATTGGGGGATAGTCTGTGTTGGTACGTGTGAGAGAGATCCACCTTTCCAAGTTGTTGGGGTTCATCTCATACTTCTGAAGGTTTGAGGGTGCTGCCTGTTCCATACTCCCCCTACTCCTAGCCTTTTAGGGGTACAAACAATAGTAATTGGGGCCTAGTGTGGTTGTGTACGTGTGATATACATACACTTTTTTGGGATCATATTTTCTATTCCGCTATTTAATCAAAAACCTTTGGGGATCAGTTAAATTGGGGGATAGTCTGTGTCGGTACGTGTGAGAGAGATCCACCTTTCCAAGTTGTTGGGGTTCATCTCATACTTCTGAAGGTTTGAGGGTGCTGCCTGTTCCATACCCCCCCTACTCCTCATCTAGCCTTTTAGGGGTACAAACAATAGTAATTGGGGCCTAGTGTGGTTGTGTACGTGCGAGATACATACACTTTTTTTGATCATATTTCCTATTCCGCTATTCAATAAAAACCTTTGAGGATCAATTGAATTGCGGGATAGTCTGTGTCGGTACGTGTGAGAGAGATCCACCTTTCCAAGTTGTTGGGGTTCATCTCATACTTCTGAAGGTTTGAGGGTGCTGCCTGTTCCATACCCCCCCTACTCCTCATCTAGCCTTTTAGGGGTACAAACAATAGTAATTGGGGCCTAGTGTGGTTGTGTACGTGCGAGATACATACACTTTTTTTGATCATATTTCCTATTCCGCTATTCAATAAAAACCTTTGAGGATCAATTGAATTGCGGGATAGTCTGTGTCGGTACGTGTGAGAGAGATCCACCTTTCCAAGTTGTTGGGGTTCATCTCATACTTCTGAAGGTTTGAGGGTGCTGCCTGTTCCATACCCCCCCTACTCCTCATCTAGCCTTTTAGGGGTACAAACAATAGTAATTGGGGCCTAGTGTGGTTGTGTACGTGCGAGATACATACACTTTTTTTGATCATATTTCCTATTCCGCTATTCAATAAAAACCTTTGAGGATCAATTGAATTGCGGGATAGTCTGTGTCGGTACGTGTGAGAGAGATCCACCTTTCCAAGTTGTTGGGGTTCATCTCATACTTCTGAAGGTTTGAGGGTGCTGCCTGTTCCATACCCCCCCTACTCCTCATCTAGCCTTTTAGGGGTACAAACAATAGTAATTGGGGCCTAGTGTGGTTGTGTACGTGCGAGATACATACACTTTTTTTGATCATATTTCCTATTCCGCTATTCAATAAAAACCTTTGAGGATCAATTGAATTGCGGGATAGTCTGTGTCGGTACGTGTGAGAGAGATCCACCTTTCCAAGTTGTTGGGGTTCATCTCATACTTCTGAAGGTTTGAGGGTGCTGCCTGTTCCATACCCCCCCTACTCCTCATCTAGCCTTTTAGGGGTACAAACAATAGTAATTGGGGCCTAGTGTGGTTGTGTACGTGCGAGATACATACACTTTTTTTGATCATATTTCCTATTCCGCTATTCAATAAAAACCTTTGAGGATCAATTGAATTGCGGGATAGTCTGTGTCGGTACGTGTGAGAGAGATCCACCTTTCCAAGTTGTTGGGGTTCATCTCATACTTCTGAAGGTTTGAGGGTGCTGCCTGTTCCATACCCCCCCTACTCCTCATCTAGCCTTTTAGGGGTACAAACAATAGTAATTGGGGCCTAGTGTGGTTGTGTACGTGCGAGATACATACACTTTTTTTGATCATATTTCCTATTCCGCTATTCAATAAAAACCTTTGAGGATCAATTGAATTGCGGGATAGTCTGTGTCGGTACGTGTGAGAGAGATCCACCTTTCCAAGTTGTTGGGGTTCATCTCATACTTCTGAAGGTTTGAGGGTGCTGCCTGTTCCATACCCCCCCTACTCCTCATCTAGCCTTTTAGGGGTACAAACAATAGTAATTGGGGCCTAGTGTGGTTGTGTACGTGCGAGATACATACACTTTTTTTGATCATATTTCCTATTCCGCTATTCAATAAAAACCTTTGAGGATCAATTGAATTGCGGGATAGTCTGTGTCGGTACGTGTGAGAGAGATCCACCTTTCCAAGTTGTTGGGGTTCATCTCATACTTCTGAAGGTTTGAGGGTGCTGCCTGTTCCATACCCCCCCTACTCCTCATCTAGCCTTTTAGGGGTACAAACAATAGTAATTGGGGCCTAGTGTGGTTGTGTACGTGCGAGATACATACACTTTTTTTGATCATATTTCCTATTCCGCTATTCAATAAAAACCTTTGAGGATCAATTGAATTGCGGGATAGTCTGTGTCGGTACGTGTGAGAGAGATCCACCTTTCCAAGTTGTTGGGGTTCATCTCATACTTCTGAAGGTTTGAGGGTGCTGCCTGTTCCATACCCCCCCTACTCCTAGCCTTTTAGGGGTACAAACAATAGTAATTGGGGCCTAGTGTGGTTGTGTACGTGTGATATACATACACTTTTTTGGGATCATATTTTCTATTCCGCTATTTAATCAAAAACCTTTGGGGATCAGTTAAATTGGGGGATAGTCTGTGTTGGTACGTGTGAGAGAGATCCACCTTTCCAAGTTGTTGGGGTTCATCTCATACTTCTGAAGGTTTGAGGGTGCTGCCTGTTCCATACTCCCCCTACTCCTAGCCTTTTAGGGGTACAAACAATAGTAATTGGGGCCTAGTGTGGTTGTGTACGTGTGATATACATACACTTTTTTGGGATCATATTTTCTATTCCGCTATTTAATCAAAAACCTTTGGGGATCAGTTAAATTGGGGGATAGTCTGTGTCGGTACGTGTGAGAGAGATCCACCTTTCCAAGTTGTTGGGGTTCATCTCATACTTCTGAAGGTTTGAGGGTGCTGCCTGTTCCATACCCCCCCTACTCCTCATCTAGCCTTTTAGGGGTACAAACAATAGTAATTGGGGCCTAGTGTGGTTGTGTACGTGCGAGATACATACACTTTTTTTGATCATATTTCCTATTCCGCTATTCAATAAAAACCTTTGAGGATCAATTGAATTGCGGGATAGTCTGTGTCGGTACGTGTGAGAGAGATCCACCTTTCCAAGTTGTTGGGGTTCATCTCATACTTCTGAAGGTTTGAGGGTGCTGCCTGTTCCATACCCCCCCTACTCCTCATCTAGCCTTTTAGGGGTACAAACAATAGTAATTGGGGCCTAGTGTGGTTGTGTACGTGCGAGATACATACACTTTTTTTGATCATATTTCCTATTCCGCTATTCAATAAAAACCTTTGAGGATCAATTGAATTGCGGGATAGTCTGTGTCGGTACGTGTGAGAGAGATCCACCTTTCCAAGTTGTTGGGGTTCATCTCATACTTCTGAAGGTTTGAGGGTGCTGCCTGTTCCATACCCCCCCTACTCCTCATCTAGCCTTTTAGGGGTACAAACAATAGTAATTGGGGCCTAGTGTGGTTGTGTACGTGCGAGATACATACACTTTTTTTGATCATATTTCCTATTCCGCTATTCAATAAAAACCTTTGAGGATCAATTGAATTGCGGGATAGTCTGTGTCGGTACGTGTGAGAGAGATCCACCTTTCCAAGTTGTTGGGGTTCATCTCATACTTCTGAAGGTTTGAGGGTGCTGCCTGTTCCATACCCCCCCTACTCCTCATCTAGCCTTTTAGGGGTACAAACAATAGTAATTGGGGCCTAGTGTGGTTGTGTACGTGCGAGATACATACACTTTTTTTGATCATATTTCCTATTCCGCTATTCAATAAAAACCTTTGAGGATCAATTGAATTGCGGGATAGTCTGTGTCGGTACGTGTGAGAGAGATCCACCTTTCCAAGTTGTTGGGGTTCATCTCATACTTCTGAAGGTTTGAGGGTGCTGCCTGTTCCATACCCCCCCTACTCCTCATCTAGCCTTTTAGGGGTACAAACAATAGTAATTGGGGCCTAGTGTGGTTGTGTACGTGCGAGATACATACACTTTTTTTGATCATATTTCCTATTCCGCTATTCAATAAAAACCTTTGAGGATCAATTGAATTGCGGGATAGTCTGTGTCGGTACGTGTGAGAGAGATCCACCTTTCCAAGTTGTTGGGGTTCATCTCATACTTCTGAAGGTTTGAGGGTGCTGCCTGTTCCATACCCCCCCTACTCCTCATCTAGCCTTTTAGGGGTACAAACAATAGTAATTGGGGCCTAGTGTGGTTGTGTACGTGCGAGATACATACACTTTTTTTGATCATATTTCCTACTCCGCTATTCAATAAAAACCTTTGAGGATCAATTGAATTGCGGGATAGTCTGTGTCGGTACGTGTGAGAGAGATCCACCTTTCCAAGTTGTTGGGGTTCATCTCATACTTCTGAAGGTTTGAGGGTGCTGCCTGTTCCATACCCCCCCTACTCCTCATCTAGCCTTTTAGGGGTACAAACAATAGTAATTGGGGCCTAGTGTGGTTGTGTACGTGCGAGATACATACACTTTTTTTGATCATATTTCCTATTCCGCTATTCAATAAAAACCTTTGAGGATCAATTGAATTGCGGGATAGTCTGTGTCGGTACGTGTGAGAGAGATCCACCTTTCCAAGTTGTTGGGGTTCATCTCATACTTCTGAAGGTTTGAGGGTGCTGCCTGTTCCATACCCCCCCTACTCCTAGCCTTTTAGGGGTACAAACAATAGTAATTGGGGCCTAGTGTGGTTGTGTACGTGTGATATACATACACTTTTTTGGGATCATATTTTCTATTCCGCTATTTAATCAAAAACCTTTGGGGATCAGTTAAATTGGGGGATAGTCTGTGTTGGTACGTGTGAGAGAGATCCACCTTTCCAAGTTGTTGGGGTTCATCTCATACTTCTGAAGGTTTGAGGGTGCTGCCTGTTCCATACTCCCCCTACTCCTAGCCTTTTAGGGGTACAAACAATAGTAATTGGGGCCTAGTGTGGTTGTGTACGTGTGATATACATACACTTTTTTGGGATCATATTTTCTATTCCGCTATTTAATCAAAAACCTTTGGGGATCAGTTAAATTGGGGGATAGTCTGTGTCGGTACGTGTGAGAGAGATCCACCTTTCCAAGTTGTTGGGGTTCATCTCATACTTCTGAAGGTTTGAGGGTGCTGCCTGTTCCATACCCCCCCTACTCCTCATCTAGCCTTTTAGGGGTACAAACAATAGTAATTGGGGCCTAGTGTGGTTGTGTACGTGCGAGATACATACACTTTTTTTGATCATATTTCCTATTCCGCTATTCAATAAAAACCTTTGAGGATCAATTGAATTGCGGGATAGTCTGTGTCGGTACGTGTGAGAGAGATCCACCTTTCCAAGTTGTTGGGGTTCATCTCATACTTCTGAAGGTTTGAGGGTGCTGCCTGTTCCATACCCCCCCTACTCCTCATCTAGCCTTTTAGGGGTACAAACAATAGTAATTGGGGCCTAGTGTGGTTGTGTACGTGCGAGATACATACACTTTTTTTGATCATATTTCCTATTCCGCTATTCAATAAAAACCTTTGAGGATCAATTGAATTGCGGGATAGTCTGTGTCGGTACGTGTGAGAGAGATCCACCTTTCCAAGTTGTTGGGGTTCATCTCATACTTCTGAAGGTTTGAGGGTGCTGCCTGTTCCATACCCCCCCTACTCCTCATCTAGCCTTTTAGGGGTACAAACAATAGTAATTGGGGCCTAGTGTGGTTGTGTACGTGCGAGATACATACACTTTTTTTGATCATATTTCCTATTCCGCTATTCAATAAAAACCTTTGAGGATCAATTGAATTGCGGGATAGTCTGTGTCGGTACGTGTGAGAGAGATCCACCTTTCCAAGTTGTTGGGGTTCATCTCATACTTCTGAAGGTTTGAGGGTGCTGCCTGTTCCATACCCCCCCTACTCCTCATCTAGCCTTTTAGGGGTACAAACAATAGTAATTGGGGCCTAGTGTGGTTGTGTACGTGCGAGATACATACACTTTTTTTGATCATATTTCCTATTCCGCTATTCAATAAAAACCTTTGAGGATCAATTGAATTGCGGGATAGTCTGTGTCGGTACGTGTGAGAGAGATCCACCTTTCCAAGTTGTTGGGGTTCATCTCATACTTCTGAAGGTTTGAGGGTGCTGCCTGTTCCATACCCCCCCTACTCCTCATCTAGCCTTTTAGGGGTACAAACAATAGTAATTGGGGCCTAGTGTGGTTGTGTACGTGCGAGATACATACACTTTTTTTGATCATATTTCCTATTCCGCTATTCAATAAAAACCTTTGAGGATCAATTGAATTGCGGGATAGTCTGTGTCGGTACGTGTGAGAGAGATCCACCTTTCCAAGTTGTTGGGGTTCATCTCATACTTCTGAAGGTTTGAGGGTGCTGCCTGTTCCATACTCCCCCTACTCCTAGCCTTTTAGGGGTACAAACAATAGTAATTGGGGCCTAGTGTGGTTGTGTACGTGTGATATACATACACTTTTTTTGGATCATATTTTCTATTCCGCTATTCAATAAAAACCTTTCTAGGGCAAGATCTTAAATTACAGAAATATGAGGAGACCGTCAAATAAGGGCCGTGGCCTGGGTCGTGGTGCTGCTGGTAGAGCTCCTGTTGCAAGGAGAGGACATGGTCGATCTGTGCCAGCTACACGCACAAGTGAAACACCTTCCTCAAGTGTGAGTAGGCGACAGAACCTGCATCAGTATTTGGTAGGGCATCAAACGCCCCTAGAAGTGATGAGGCCAGAACAAGTTGAGGCGATAGTAGATTGGTTTGCTGCTGACAGTGCCTCCAGTTCCTTCACATTGTCTCCCACCCAGTCTACTGCAGAAAGGTCAGAGTTGGCACCTGCAGCCAATGTCCAACCGTCTTTCACCTCACCCCCTTGCAAATCAGGCCAGCAGTCTGAGCCCCAAGCCATACAGCAGTCTCTTATTCTTTTTGAGGACTCTGTCAGCAGGGTTTCCCAGGGCCATCCACCTAGCCCTGCCCCAGAAGTGGAAGAGATTGAGTGCAGCGATGCCCAACCACTTATTTCTCAAGATGAGTACATGCAAGGATCATCGCAGCACGTCTCCGATGATGACGAAACGCAGGTGCCAACTGCTGCGGCGTTCAGCATTGTGGAGACCGACAAGGAGGGCAGGGGTGAAGACTGGGTGGAAGATGATGTGGAGGACGATGAGGTCCTCGACCCCACATGGAATGAACGTCATGCAGGTGAACTGAGTAGTTTGGAGGAAGAGGCGGTGGTCGCACAGAGCCACCAGCACAGCAGAAGAGGGAGCAGGGTGCAGAAGCGGAGCGGCCGTGCCCTAGACACTACGCCCGCTACTGCCCAACGCAGCAAGGGAACGAGCGCACCAAAGTCAGCTCAAAGGAGTTCTCTAGCGTGGAAGTTCTTTAGAAAATGTGCTGATGACAGGACACGAGTGGTTTGCACCCTGTGCAATCAGAGCTTGAAGCGAGGCATGAACCTTCTCAACCTGAGCACAACCTGCATGATCAGGCATCTAAGTGCAAAGCACGAGCTGCAGTGGAGTACACACCTTCAAAACCAAGAAACGTCTCTGGCTCATCCTGCTTCCTCTTCTGCTGCAGTCTCGGCCGCTCCAGCCACATCTGTAGTGATACCGGCACCTGCCACCCCGCAAACAGACGATCTGTCAGCAACACCACCACCTGGGTCACCAACAACCATCTCCACAATGTCCCGTGGAAGCGTTCAGCTTTCCATCTCCCAAACACTTGAGAGGAAGAGGAAGTACCCCCCTACCCACCCGCGATCCCTGGCCCTGAATGCCAGCATTTCAAAATTATTGGCCTTTGAAATGCTGTCATTCCGTCTGGTGGAGACGCACAGTTTTAAAAACCTTATGTCGGTGGCTGTCCCACAGTACGTCGTGCCCAGCCGCCACTACTTTTCCAGGCAAGCCATCCCTTCCCTGCACAACCAAGTGGGGGAAAAAATCAGGTGTGCACTGCGCAACGCCATCTGTGCCAAGGTCCACCTAACTACGGATACGTGGACCAGTAAGCACGGTCAGGGGCGTTATATCTCCCTAACGGCACACTGGGTAAATGCAGTGGCGGATGGGCCTGAGGCGGATAGCAATTTGGCGCATGTCCTTCCACCACCGAGGATTGCAGGGCGCTTCAGTTTGCCTCCTGTTCCTAACTCCTCCTACTCCGCTTCCTCATCCTCTACCGCCTCCTCATCCGGACAGCGTAACACCTTCACCACCAACTTCAGCACGGCCAGGGGTAAACGACAGCAGGCAGTTTTACAACTTGCCTGTTTGGGGGACAAACCACACACCGCGCAGGAGTTGTGGAGGAGCATGGAACAGCAGACAAATGAGTGGTTGCTGCCAGCGAGCCTCAAGCCCGGCCTGGTGGTGTGCGATAACGGGCGAAATCTCATAGCAGCTCTGGGCCTAGCCGGTTTGACGCACATCCCTTGCCTGGCGCATGTGCTGAATTTGGTGGTGCAGAGGTTCCTTAAAAACTACCCCGATATGTCAGAGCTGCTGCAGAAAGTGCGGGCCGTTTGTGCGCACTTTCGGCGTTCTCACCCTGCTGCTGCTCGCCTGGCAGCGCTGCAGCGTAACTTCGGCCTTCCCGCTCACCGCCTCATATGTGACGTGCCCACAAGGTGGAACTCCACCTTGCACATGCTGGAAAGACTGTGCGAGCAGCAGCAGGCCATAGTGGAGTTTCAGCTGCAGCACGCACGCGTGAGTCGCTCTGCGGAACAGCACCACTTCACCACCAATAACTGGGCCTCCATGCGAGACCTGTGTGCCTTGTTGCGCTGTTTTGAGTACTCCACCAACATGGCCAGTGGCAATGACGCCGTTCTCAGCTTAACTATCCCACTTCTATGCCTCCTTGAAAAAACAATTCGGGCGATGATGGAAGAGGATGTGGCACAGGATGAGGAGGAGGAGGAGGATGAAGAGGTAACATTTCCAAGGCTTTCAGGGCAGTCATTCGCAAGGGGCTCCGAGGGTGGGTTCCTGCACACGCAAACGCCAGGGACGCAATTGTCCAGCAGGGGCACAGTTCTGGAGGATGAGGAGGAGGAGGAGCTGGAGGAGGAGATGGAACCATGTTCACAGCAGGGTGGCACCCAGGCCAGCTCATGGCCATCACTGGTGCGTGGCTGGGGGGATACAGAGGACACGGACCATACACCTCCCACAGAGGACAGCCTTTCGTTGCCTCTGGGCAGCCTGGCACACATGAGCGATTACATGCTGCAGTGTCTCCACAACGACCGCCGAGTTGCCCACATTCTAACTTGTGCTGATTACTGGGTGGCCACGCTGCTGGATCCCCGTTACAAGGACAACGTACCGTCCTTAATTCACTCACTGGAGCGCGATCGCAAGATGCGCGAGTACAAGCGCACGCTGGTAGACGCCATGCTGCTGGCATTCCCATCTGACAGCGGGGCCACAGTGGAAGCACAAGGCAGAGGAGGAGGAGGAGGAGGTCGCCAACGCAACCAGGGCACCGCCAGCACCTCAGAAGGCAGGGTTAGCATGGCCGAAATGTGGAAAAGCTTTGTCAGCACGCCACAACAAACAGCAGCACCAGCAGCTCAGATGGAACGTCTTAGCAGGAGGCAGCATTTTACCAACATGGTGGAGCAGTATGTGTGCACACGCCTACATGTAGTGAATGACGGGTCTGCCCCCTTCAACTTCTGGGTCTCCAAATTGGGCACATGGCCTGAGCTTGCCCTTTACGCCTTGGAGGTGCTGGCGTGCCCTGCAGCCAGTGTATTATCTGAACGGGTATTTAGCACGGCTGGGGGCGTTATAACAGACAAGCGCAGCCGCCTGTCCAGAGACAATTTGGACAAGCTCACGTTCATTAAAATGAACCAGGCATGGATCCCACGGGACTTTTCCGTACCTTGTGCAGAATAGCAATGGATACCGACCTTACCCACCCATTGTTCCATTTTTGCTCTTTCTCACTCTTTTGGGGTGTACCCTCATTTAAAATTTGTGAAAAGAAGCAGTGTTGGCTACCTCGTCCTCCTCCTCAGGGCCAGATTAATGTAGGGGCTATTGGAGCTGCAGCTCCAGGCCCCTACCTTTTATATAGGCCCCCGGGTTGGCCATATTCACTGTTACCGCTCTTCTGTCACTTGTAAACACAGAAGTCTAGCTTCTATGCTCACTTCCCCAGGCAGCACCCTCAGAACCTCCCCACACAGCGCGAAGGCCGGACAAGGAGGGACAGTTGGCGATGCATGGATGTGTTTATGGGCTTCAGAGACAGCATCCCATGTTGAATTAGGCATGCATGGCTGCACCCTTCCTCCTCTGGGTGCATGGCAAGGCACGGCCCTAAGGCCCTTCAAAATCCTCAGCACCAAGCCCATGATGCTGTTAATCCGGCCCTGGTCCTCCTCCACCGCCGCTTCCACCTACACCGCCCATAGGTGTGCGCAGCCTATTGCATTAAGGTGTGCACCCCAAAGTTGAAATACACATGCATGTGTTTGCCAGCAGGGAGAGTAATGTATCGGGGCCATGTACCTGTAGGCAAGGAGAAATAGAGCAGAGCAGGTCCCAGGGAGATCTTTCCCATCTCCTCACTGGCAATGCTATGTGCCCTAGGTGATTAGGGTGTGCCCAGGCACACCCAGCACACCCTGTGCGCACGCCTATGTCACCGCCACATCCACCACCACCTCAACCTCCCTCCTACTCCATATGGGCCTCGTCCTTCAGAGATGAAGAAGAACATTGTTTTATTTTTCTGTTTTTTTTTGTTGTTTTAAGTTATTTCCCTATCCACATTTGTTTGCAGAGCACTTGCCATGCTCTTAATTACGTTTTGCTGCCATTTGCAGCACTCTAGCCCTTTCCTTTGGTGTTTTAGAGCCATTTTAGTGCCTTAAAGTTCGGGTCCCCATTGACTTCAATGGGGTTCGGTGTCCGGGAAAAGTTCGGTAAAAGTCCGGGACACGGACCCGGACTTTTTTTTAAAGTTCGGCCGAACCCGTCGAACACGGACATCTAGGTGTCCGCTCAACCCTAGTAACAACTGTCTAAGGGCCCATTCACACTATATGCAGTTACTGCTGTTTTTCTGCACCAGTTCAATGCCAGGCATTGCAAGGACACATTGAAAACAATTATTTTATTTGTGCCCTGTTCACAACACAATGCTCATCTGATGTCATCGCTGGTCACTGCACCACAGCTTCACGCTGCAGTAGATATGAAAAAAATGTACCTTTGATATTTCAATAAAGTTTGAAAAAAAAAAAAGGTAAACAGTGCCTTATGTTGTTACAATGCAAGGCACTGCTCCCCATCGCCAGCACAGAATGGACAGCAGCCTGCACGCCATAATGGATAGTTTTAGCATGCAAGTGTGTGTGAAGGGGCCCTAAGAGAGGATTTCTTTCAGATATACTTTAACCGCTTCACCTCTGGAAGTTTTTACCCCATTCATGACCAGGCCATTTTTGCTATTCAGCACTGCGCTACTTTAACTGGCAATTGCGCAATCCATGCAACACTGTACGCAAATAAAATGTTTATCCTTTTTTCACACAAATAGAACTTTCTTTTAGTAGTATTTGATCACCGCTGGTTTTTTTTTTTTTTTCAAGACATAAAGTAAAAATAACGAAAATTTTGAAAATTTATTAAATTGAATTTCTTCACAAATTTAAACCAAAATGTATTCTGATACATGTTGTAAGTGCTGGCATTGATGGGGCTGATTCTGCTAACACTGTGTTTTTGGGGACACTATACTATTGTGGACACTAGTTCTGATCATGATCAAGATACTGATTCATACAGACACTATATCAATAATGTCGGTGATCAGCGACAAATAGTGTGACTGTGATGGTGTGGCGGGCAATCTGGCACTGCCACTGGCTGGGAGGCACACTAACTGACACCCCTGGTGACACTAATACAGTGGTCATTGATAATACTGCACACTGTACTAATGACATTGGCTGGATGACAAGAGTGATCAGGAGGGCAATCAAGGGATTAAATGTGTACCTAACAAGTGTGTGCTGCTGCTTTTACTCACTGATCATCTGGCTGGAGACTCTCTTTGCTTTCAGTTCTGAACAGTAACTGAAAGCAGGGAGAAATCCAGCCAGATCTGTTTGTTGTGTTTAGATTTGTGATAGGCTACAGCTGATCAGCAGGTATACACCCAAAATGATTGGCTGTAACCTGCTGACAAGCTCATTCTATGTCCAATCACAGCACAGGTCAGCAGCGGGCTGTGCACATGTGAGCCTCTAAACCAGGAAGTACACCGTGACGTACGGGTACGCCGCAATGCCCGGGCCTGCCAGCAGTGGATGAACTTCTGGCGGTCGGCCAGCGGTTAACTATAAGTTAGTCTACTCCAATTTCATCTCATTATAATCTAAAACATTAACCACTTTTGTACTATGGTACATCCATAAACAGTGGATTGGCAGCCCTTTGTTTAACCAGTGCCATTTATAAACAACACTGGAGAAATAGCCAGCGGTAGATCCAGGCAGCTCAGTATAGAGAGACACTCTAATGAGCAGATCCAGGGGGCTGGGTATCATGTGATCGCTGTGATTGATTATCACAGCGATCACATGGTACTCTTTACAGTCCTCATCCATCCCCTTACCCTACAATAGAGGAAGGACAGAGATCGAGCATTTATGAACAGGCACAGAGTAAAGGGATCACCAGCTGCACATTCATCATACCTCCCAACCGTCCCGGAATCCGCGGGACTGTCCCGCAATTTGAAGGGGGTCCCGGGGTCCCCAGTAAGTGCACCGGTCTCGGGTGGGGGGGGCACAGCGCGCTGGTCATCCTGCATTAAGGGGTAACACTGGTCATTCTGCATTAAGGGGTCACGCTGGTCATTCTGCATTAAGGGGTCACACTGGTCATTCTGCATTAAGGGGTCATGCTGGTCATTCTGCATTAAGAGGTCACGCTGGTCATTCTGCATTAAGGGGTCACACTTGTCATTCTGAATTAAGGGGACACTGGTCATTCTGCATTAACGGGTCACGCTGGTCATTCTGCATTAAGGGGGCACGTTGGTCATTCTGCATTAAGGGGTCACGCTGGTTATTCTGCATTAAAGGGGGCACGCTGGTCATTCTGCATTAAAGGGGTCACGCTGGTTATTCTGCATTGAAAGGGGTCACGCTGGTTATTCTGCATTAAAGGGGTCACGCTGGTCATTCTGCATTAAAAGGGGTCACGCTGGTCTCTCTCTGCATTGAAAGGGGTCACGCTGACCATTCTGCATTGAAAGGGGTCACGTTGGTTATTCTGCATTGAAAGGGGGCACGCTGGCCATTCTGCATTGAAGGGGGCACGCTGGTCACTCTGCATTGAGGGGGGCACGCTGGTCTCTCTGCATTGAGGGGGGCACACTGGTCTCTCTGCATTGAAAGGGAGCACGCTGGTTATTCTGTATTGAAAGGGGGCACGCTGGTCATTCTGCATTGAAAGGGGGCACGCTGGTCATTCTGCATTGAAAGGGGGCACGCTGGTCTCTCTGCATTGAAAGGGGGCACGCTGGTCTCTCTGCATCGAAAGGGGGCACGATGATCTCTCTGCATTTAAGGGGGGCACGGCATGCTGGTCATTCTGCATTGAAAGGGGGAACACTGGTCATTCTGCATTGAAAGGGGGCACACTGGTCATTCTGCATTGAAGGGGGCACACTGGTCTCTCTGCATTGAAAGGGAGTACGCTGGTTATTCTGTATTGAAAGGGGGCACACCAGTCATTCTGCATTGAAAGGGGGCATGTTGGTCTCTCTGCATTGAAAGGGGACACACTGGTCTCTCTACATTGAAGGGGGGCACGGTATGCTGGTCATTCTGCATTGAAAGGGGGCACGCTGGTAATTCTGCATTGAAAGGGGGCACACTGGTCATTCTGCATTGAAGGGGGCACGCTGGTCTCTCTGCATTGAAAGGGGGCACGCTGGTCTCTCTGCATTGAAAGGGGGCACGCTGGTCTCTCTGTATTGAAAGGGGGCACGCTGGTCACTCTGCATTGAAGAGGGCACACTCTACCTTGATTACTGAAGGCCCCTTTTACACTTTTGTGACCTCAAAGTCACGCAATTTTTGACAGCGTTTTTTGCCGCAAAGCAATGCCTATTACATTTTTCTGTTTGCGCCCCCCAAAAGGGGGCATTTGGGTTGGATGGAGCTGGGGGCATTTGGGGTGGATGGAGCTGGGGTGGGCATATGGGGTGAATGGAGCTGGATGGGGGGGGTGGATGGAGCTATGGTGGGCATTTGGAGTGTTTGGAGGTTGGATGGGTGTTTGGGATAGATAGTGCTAGGGTGGGCATTTGGGGTGGATGGAGCTAGGGTGGGCATTTGAGGTGGATAGAGCTGCTGGGGGCATTTGGGGTGTATAGAGCTGGGGGGGTGGATGGTGCAGAGTCCGACCCCTGCATTCTGTACATTACATACTCCCGTCTCCTGCATTCTGTACATTACATACTCCCGTCTCCTGCATTCTGTACATTACACTCTCCTGCACTATATACACAATACTGTACATTATATACTTCTCACCAAAGTGTTCATTGTCTCAACAGTTGCTGGTTGCTATGCAGTCTCTGACTATTTTAATGAAGTTCTTCTTTAAGGTAGACTGAGCAATCAAAGCAGATTTTATGAGTACTAGGAAGTCTGGGTTTTGTTTACCCTATCCCTTAAGCCCCTCCCACTGCTAAGCAATTGGCCACACCCACAATTTGCTGCGGAACGCAACGCGCGGTGCAGGTTTTGTTTCTCTTTTAGTTTCCCTCATTGCGAAGTTCAAAAGTTGGGAGGTATGCATTCATTCATTCTGCTTCAGTAAACACTGATCTTTTAATTAACCCTTTCATGCCCTCTTCCTCTCCCACACATAGTATCTCCGTGCTGTTTCCTGTGAGCTGTATATTAACCCCTTCACCTCCCTTACCCTTCACATCTGAACATTAACCCCTTCATCTCCATACTTCCACTGTATGTGACAAGTATATTAACCCCTTCACTCCCTCATTCCTCTGTGTATAACCTGTACATTAAAGGGTTAGTTCACCTTTACCAAAAAACTGCCTATGTAGGTAAGAGGTGTTTGTAGATAAAAACAAACTGTGCACCTCTAACTGAAGGTAAATAATGCCCTTACTATAGGTGTAGGCCATTTGCGTACCCCGTGAAGCCTGACTGGAATACTCCCAGGTTGTTGCTAGGTGAGGCCTTGTCATTACTGCTCACCTTCACCATCACAGGAGTGAGCTTTTTCTCTGATTCAAATCCCCTCACATGGTTTCTACCCCCTGATGCATTAGCTCTGAGCTCAGCATTTCAGAGCTCACTCCTGTAAAGGAGAAGGTGAGCAGTAACGCTTAGGCCTCATTTAGCAACAACCCAGCAATTTCCGGGGACTATTTCAGTCAGGCTTCATGATGTACGTAAATAACCTACACCTATAGCAAGTGCATTATTCCAAACTTATAGTCAAAGCTGCAGTTTGTTTTATGTACAGACTTTCTTTACGTGTCTTGTGTAATCTGCCTGTGGCACGATCTTTCACTGGCTGTGTCCACCGGACACAGACGATGACTGATCGCTGTACCAGCCCCCGCTGCTGCTACCATGTGATCACTGTGACCAATAACAGCAGATCACATGACAATTGTAAACAATGGATTGCTTCCATTTATGCCATTCATTGTGTACAATTTTGTTGCTAGTTGTGATTGGTCACAGTGATCACATGGTACAGACAGGGCCAATCACAGCCCATCTGTACCATATGATTATCTGGGGCCAATCACACCAATACACACTGAATAAATCAGTTTCAATCAGTAAAATAGTTGCTAATACATTTAAAATTCACTGGTATAAGCAATGTAAAAAAAAAAAAAAATCCCAATCACTTTCCCAGAGTAGTTCAGTGTTACTATGGTAGCACTGTATTGCTCTGGTCACAGTATGTTAAAAAATTGAAAAAATGGCATAGAAAAGAAAAATAAATGTAAAAACTTGAAATAAAATTATTTCTATTTACATACTGTTACCAGTCAGTGTCCCTGATCAACGCCACACCAGTTATATGATGACACTGTATAGCACTGGTAACAGTGTGTAAAAAAAAAAAAAATTGTATTTTCTAAAAAGTTACAACTTAAAAAAAAACTCACCATGCCCCTTTCTAAATACCTTTGACTGACTACTTTCCAAAAAGGGGTAATTTCAGGGGTTTTTTGGTACCTCAAGTAATGAGATAGGCCATTAGAAACATCAGGATTGATAAATTTTCAAAATTGTATAACAGAAATAAAAAAAAAAAAACATGTTTATTTCAAACTTTTCGGTTTTTTTTTTGTTTATTTAGCAAAAAAAATGAAAAATCCAGTAGTGATTAAATACCACCAAAAGAAATCTCTATTTGTGTTGGAAAAAAATTGAAATGAGTAGTGTTGCATGGCTGCGCAATTATCATTCAAATTGCGCCAGGGCTGAAAGCTAAAATTTAGCTTGAGAAGGAATGGGGTGAAAGTGCCCGATATTGAAGTGGTTAATGTATCTAGTGCACCCCTATCTAGCTCTATGTTTAACGCCCTCAGTACCAGCATGTGTTCTAAAGTGATTATAAAGGCAAAAGTTTTTTTTATCCTAATGCATTCTATGCATAAAGATAAAACGCCTTCTGTGTGCAGCAGCCCCCCTAATATTTACCTGAGCCCCATCTAGATCCAGCGATGTTGAAGGAGTGCCTCAGCCGTTCGGGACTCTCCCTCCTCATTGGCTGAGACAGCAGCACAGCATCATTGACTCCTGCTGCTGCCAATCAAAGTCAATCAGCCAATGAGGAGAGAAAGTGGGTGGGCTGGACCGTGGCTCCATATCTGAATGGACACATGGAGCTCTGGCTCGGGTGCCCCTATAGCAAACTGCTCTCTGTGGGGGCACTCAACAGGGGGAGAAGATGAGGATCTGGGCTGCTCTGTGCAAAACCAACTGCACAGAGCAGGTAAGTATAACATGTTTGCTATTTTTAATAGAAAAAAAAAAAAACAAGACTTTAGTATCACTTCAATTTTCTGTGGCAAAAAAAAAAAAAAAATCATCCCTGTGAAGTGTCTACTTTCCATAAATGGCCATTGCTTGGGGGGGGGGGGGTGTACTATTCTTGCATTTTTATTTTAACAGAAAGGAAGTTTTTTTTTCTCCTTTTTATAGTGAAACTTTAACTGAAAAACAAGGAGTATTAAATACCACCAAATGAGAGCTCTATCTTAAAAAAAATTGATATACAATGAATGAGTACAGTGTTGTGTGACAGAGTAATTGTTAGTCAAAAGATCAGTGCTGAAAACTGATAAATGGCCTGGTAATGAAGAGAAATTGCAGGCTGGGACACAGGTGGTAAAATTGTATTTCTAGGGCTGGGAAAAAAACTCTTTTAAGTTTTGTATAAAGTTGGTAAGGGAAGACCGTCGTGTTGTTACTCCTGTGTCCCCATTGGGGAGAGTCATCCCTCCATCTGTGGTGATGATTGTGGTCACTGAAATTGAAAGTGAGGGGAAAATCCAAAATTTTTGAGCTGTCTCCAGAACAAAACATAAAGGGAAAAGCTTCCAGTGGGAACACCTTTTCCAGGGACAACCATCTATGAGGGGAATTCCTCACACTTTGGGTGATTTTCTCTCCTCTTGTCTCAAGGACAGGAAGTGAAGGGAAATTTCCACAATACACAGACGGCATTAGTTTAAACTAGGGATGCACCGATATCAAGAAATTGCGCAAGTATCTGTACTTGCCCAAATGCTCCTTATACTTTGCGGTGCGATTTGCGTCAATACAAAATGAATGGCGGTAAATTGCACTGCAAAGAATCGCATGCGATTTGAACAGGAATGTGGCGTGATTCCTGTCTGAATTACATGTAGTTTCCCCCAGAGCTCCTGTGTGTGTGTATATAGAGAAAGGGAAAATCGCCATCTAGTGGGCAGTTTAAAAAATGTAAGAACTCACAGTACATATCTGGCTACGTGCAAAATAATCTACATAGCTGTCCCAGTCCGCTGATGATAGGAAATCACTGCCGCTGAAGGTGCTCACAGAGCTGGAGGAGATGTAGCTGCGGTCGGCCCCCAAGCTGACATTATTTTTTCCCTATACCCACGTAGTCTCGGAACGTCTCCTCTAGCCCTGTGAGCAGCTCCAGCAGCCCTGATTTGCGATCATTAGAGGACCGGGACACCTATGCAGATCATTTGTCATGTGACCAGATATATACTGTGAGTTCTAATATTTTTTAATCACTTCCCGCCCACCGTATGCAAAATGACGGCCCCAGGGTGGTTGTGTTATCCTGACTGGGCGCCATATGACGTCCAGCAGAATAAGCTGTGAGGGCACGCAGAGCAGTGATCGGTGGTGCAGTGTGAAGCCCGGACACACCGCATCTCCAAACATGGTAAAGAGCATATGACGTAGGTTCTTTACCATGTGATCAGCTGTGTCCAATCACAGCTAGTCACATCGTAACCAGGAAGTGCTGTTTATCAGCTTTTCCCCTATTCGTGCTGACAAGGCATGAGTAGAGGAAAGCCTCTGCGACTCTCCTGACAGGAGGGGTCTGCGCTGATAATCAGCACATTGATTATCAGTGCAGACCCATCAAGGATGCCCACTAAAGACCACCAAGGATGCCAACCAGTGCCCATCAGTAATGCCTCTCAGTGGCTCCTCACCAGTGCCATCTATCAGTGTTCATGAGGTGCGGCCTATCAGTGCTGCATATCAGTGCTTCATCAGTGCTGCATATCAGTGCCTCATCATCAGTGCCTCATCATTAGTGCAGCCTCATCAGTGAAGGAGAAAATGTACTTATTTACAAATTTTTATAACAGAAATTAAAAACTTTCCGTCTTATTTTATTTGTTTAGCAAAAAATAAAACATCCAGTGGTGATCAAATACCACCATAAGAAAGCTCTATTTGTGGGAAAAAAAATGTATAAAAACGTTGTTTGGATACAGTGTTCTATAGCCGCGCAATTGTCATTCAAAATGCGTCAGCACTGAAAGCTTAAAATTGGCCTTGGCAGGGAGGGGGTGAAAGTGGTTAAACTTCCCACTAGATGGCGCTTTTTCCTTTCTATACACACACAGGTGCAGTGGGGGAAATCGCATTTGATTCTTTGCAGTGCTATTTGCATCCATTTTTTTTGTATAGACACAAACAGCACTGCAAAGTATTGGTACACGATATCGGTGAGTACTTGACCGAAAGTATTGGTACACGATGACGGCGAGTACTTGACTGAAAGTATCGGTACACGATATCGGCGAGTACTTGACCGAAAGTATCGGTACACGATATCATGAGTACTTGACCGAAAGTATCGGTACATGATATCAGTGAGTACTTGACCGAAAGTATCGATACACGATATGAGTGAGTACTTGACCGAAAGTATCGGTACATGATATCAGTGAGTACTTGACCGAAAGTATCGGTACACGATATCATGAGTACTTGACCGAAAGTATCGGTACATGATATCAGTGAGTACTTGACCGAAAGTATCGGTACACGATATCAGTGAGTACTTGACCGAAAGTATCGGTACACGATATCATGAGTACTTGACCGAAAGTATTGGTACATGATATCAGTGAGTACTTGACCGAAAGTATCGGCACACGATGATGGCGAGTACTTGACCGAAAGTATCGGTACACGATATCAGTGAGTACTTGACAGAAAGTATCGGTACACGATATCAGTGAGTACTTGACAGAAAGTATCAGTACACGATGACGGCGAGTACTTGACAGAAAGTATCGGTACACGATGACGGCGAGTACTTGACAGAAAGTATCGGCACACGATGACGGCGAGTACTTGACAGAAAGTATCGGCACACGATGACGGCGAGTACGTGACCGAAAGTATCGGTACACAATATCAGTGAATACTTGACCGAAAGTATCGGCACACGATGACGGCGAGCACTTGACCGAAAGTATCGGCACACGATATCAGTGAGTACTTGACCGAAAGTATCGGTACACGATGTTGGTGAGTATTTGACATAAAGTATCGGTACTCGTCGATAAAAAAAAACAGTATTGGTGCAACCCTAATTTTAACCCTTCTCTACTCCATCCAAAAGTATAAAAAAAAAAAAAAAAAAAAGCTATAAATACACACATACATTTAACCCTGTTCTCAATCAAGCTTTGGTCGAATTTGTGCTTCAGTGGGTTAAATACACATGCTTCCATTGCAAATATACTTTGCAGCAATGTTAATCTACGCCATCTATGAACTCGTCTGTCGTAGTTTAGTGAAGTTCCCCACACCCGCCTTTTCCGCGCCATCAGTAAACATGGCGGACTATGCTTCGCGAGATTCTCTACTGCGCATGCCCCGAACGAGCCGCGCTTGCTCTGCGTAGCCTGCTGTCCCATCTCCCCACACGTGGTAGTTGTTTGTGGTGCGGCAGATGGCAGCTTCTGTCAAAGTCATGGAACTGGGCTTCATCCAGGAGGCGGAACCATGGCGGCTGCGCAGCCCGCAGTTCCCCAGTAAGACGGGAGGTCGCCCGGCGTGGTTGGGTGAGGCGGGGGTGCCGGGCCCCGAGGCTGTACAATGCGGACTGTGCGGGAAACCCCTGGCCTTCTTATTACAGGTGTACGCCCCGTGTACTGGAAGCTTCCACCGGACCATCTTTATCTTCTGCTGCCGGGACCCCCAGTGTCATCAGGGGGCGGAGAGACGGTGCTTTAAAGGTAAGCAGAAGGTTGCAGCTCCTCCCTGTACACTCTATTCCAGCAGGCCCCGTGCAAGAGATAGCCTATTACTTTCTGCGTCCCAGGATACACAGCCACTCATTGTAATGAATGTCGGGAGGTGGGTGTACAATGTTATAAACCCTATTAAAGTAGAACTAAGGGCAAAACCTTTTTATTTTTTTTATCCCCATTAGATTTTTTTGCTATCTGTGCCCCACTGGAGTGATTTCCTATCACTTCCTGGCCCATAGCCTAAACAGGAAGTGAGAGAAAATCCCTCAAGTGAGGGAATCCCTGGTTATTCTGTCAGAAAACCCTACCCCATCAGATTTCCCTACCTACATCATTTCCGGTGCGGGTTCGTCATGCACCAGCTGTAGCCGCGTCACACGTCCTACTGTGCATGTGCGGAATAGGTAGGGAATTTTGATAACCTCGTAAGGGCTGAGGCACAAGTCCTACTGCGCATGCGCACCAACGGATCAGGCAGCGGCATCCCTTATAACAAATATACATCCGATCTCCATGGCGCACACTGCGCCCAGCCGACAATGGGACAAGCCTATTCCCTACCCACACACCCACTGTCTCATTGTCGGTTTGGCGCAGTGTGGGGCATGGAGATCGGATTGTCGGGTCGGTGCAGTTTCGGCTCGGCGCACTGTGGGCCATGGATATTGGATGGATGTTTGTTATAAGAGATCCCGCTACCCGACCCGTTGGTGCGCATGCACACTAGGACTTTTGTCTGACCCCTTACGATGCTATCAAAATTCCCTACCTATTCTGCGCATGCCCAATAGGACGTGTGACGCGGCTACAAGCTGCTGCATGACGAATCCACATCTGATCTCAACCGGAAATTACATAGGTAGGGAAATCTGATAGAACAGTTATCAGAACTGGTGTCCCCATAGGAAGATTTCGTCTCTATTCCTGTTCTGGGGACAACCCAACATTTGGTATTTTCTTTTTTCACTTTCGGTGATAAAGGTACATAAGACAAAGGGTGTATGAATCTCCCTAAAGGGGGCACAGACCATAATAACTACTTCCCGACCACCCGCCGCTTTTTTTACTGCGGCAGGGTGGCTCATCTGCGCAAACCGACGTAGATCTACAGCGGTCGCGCGGGAAGCTAGGGGGCGAGCGCTGGCACCACGCTCCCGCCCCCACTCGGCAGCGAGGAAGCCAATGCGCGGGTCAGGCAGCTCAGATTGCCGCGTGACACCCACGATCGCTCCCTGCTGAGAGGACGGTCGGCTGTTGTAACCACAGCTGACCGTTCTTCTCCCTGGAATGATCATAGAGCCCATGTGATCCTGCTATATAGGATCATATATCTCTATGGTCATCTCAGATGCCATGCCCCCCCCACAGTTAGAATCACTCCCTTAGGCTCACATTTAACCCCTTGGTCACCTATACTGTTAACCCATTCCCTGCCAGTGTCATTATTACAGTAACAGTGCACTGATTGCTGTAATAATCTCACTGGTACCCCCAAAAGTGTCCAAAATGTCAGTGGTTCGATCAGTCCACCATAATGTCGCAGTCCCGCAAAACAAAATCGCAGATCGCTGCCATTACTATTAAAAAAAAAAAATAACAAAAATCTTTGCCGTAGTTAGTAGACGCGATAACTTTTGCACAAACCAATCAAAATACGCTTATTGCGATTTTTATTTTTTTTTTACCAAAAATATGTAGCTAAAAACAAATTGGCCTAAAATGTTAAATTTTGATTTTTAATTTTTTTTTGAGAATGTCATATAGCAGAATGTGAAAAATATTATTATTTTTTTTTTTATTATTATTTCAAAATTGTCGCTGTTTTTTTGTTTATAGCGCAATAAATAAAAAATCGCACAGGTGATCAAATCCCACCAAAAGAAAGCTCTATTTGTGGGGAAAAAAAGGACGTCAATTTTATTTGGGTACAGCGTCGCACGACCGTGCAATTGTCCATTAAAGTAACGCAGTGTCGAATCGCAAAGTAGGGCCTGGTCATTAAAGCGGAGTTCCACCCAAAAGTGGAACTTCCGCTTTAGGGAGTCCTGACCCCCCGACATGCCACATTTGGCATGTCATTTTTTGGGGGGGGGAGCGGGTACCTAGTTTTGACAGGTACCCGCTCCCACTTCCGCTCGGAGCGCCGCGGCGCCCTGAGCGGAAGTTCTCCTCTCCCCCTCCCTCCCTGCAATCTTCTGGGACACGTCAGAGGTCCCAGAAGATTGCCGGCCAATCACGGCGCGCAGCGCTACTCGCGCATGCGCAGTGGGTACCCGGCTGTGAAGCCGCAAACTGTAACAGCCGGGTGCCCACAGCAGTGATGCCGGCGCCGAGGGAGAGGATCGAGGCTTCCGGCGGCCGCATCGCTGGACCGTTGGACAGGTGAGTAAATGGCTGGAACTCCGCTTTAAGGGCAAAATCCTTCCAGACTTAAAGTGGTTAAAAAATGGTTAGGTATACAAAACTTTATATAAAAAAAAATAGCGTAAAGCACTTCCCACCTGCCCTATAGTAAAATGACGGCACTTTTGTTCTGGGATAATGTCATATGATGGCGCCCCAGAACCGCAGCACAGCGGCCACGGCACAAACCTGACCTCGGTAAAGAGCTGATGATGCTGCTCTTGACCCATGTGATCAGCTGTGTCCAATCACAGCCAGTCACATTGAAACAAGAAAGTGCCATTTATCTGGTCACACTAATGCCTCGTACACACGATCAGATAATCGGACGACTTATCGTTTGCATTTTGTTGCATGATACTAGTATCGAATTCAACAATGTGAACTAAATGTATGATTTTTTTTTTTTTTTTTTTCGTACAATTCTGGAAAAGCTTCCTGGTTGCGTAGCTACCGTACGTATCGGTGCAAAAAAAAAAAAACAATGGCAGCCAGGCTTTTTCCAGGTTATTTTTGTGTTTCTGATCATGCGTGTTCTTTGTCTATCGGTTTTTAGCGGACGCACACTGTACTGATTAAACGATTGTCGTTCGTTAGGCCATCGCACGACAAAAGTTTTTGTGTTTGTCCCTTCGGACGAAATTATGTGATCGGCTGTCGAAAAGCTGTGTACTAACGATCAGATTATCGCGCGATCAATTCAAAAGCGACTTTTTTCGTACGATTATCTGATCGCGTGTATGAGGCATTAGTGTGAGGAGGGCTGCCAGCGGCATCATCTTGCAGGGGAGACCTGTACAGGTAATCAGGGCTCTGATCTGATTACAGTATAGTCCCATCAGTGACCCCAATTAGTGCACATTAGTGATGCCAGTCAATAATGCCTTTCAGTGCCTTCTCACCAGTGCTACCTATCAATGTCCATTCGTGCCACCTATTTGTGTGGCATATTGGTGCCGCCTCATCAGTGCCCTTCAGTGTGTCCTCATCAGAGCACACATCAGTGAAGGAGAAAGATTACTTATTACAGAAACTAAGAAACCTTTTAATTTTTCAGTCTTTTTTTTTTTTTTTTCAGCCAAAAAAAAACAGCAGTGAATAAATACAACCAATAGAAAGCTTATTGTGTGAAAAAAATGATAAAAACTTAATTTAGGTACAGTGTTGTATAACCGTGCAATTGTCATTCAAATTGTGACAGCGCTGAAAATGGCCGGGGCAGGAAGGGTGTAAAAGTGCTCAGTAGGCAAGTGGTTAATCTGCGTATATGTTCGGGAGTACGACCATGAACCAGACAGTCTGTCCAGGTGAATTTGGCTTTAAAGTTTAACCACTTGCCGACTGCCCTATAGCAGAATTACTGCTACAGGCCGGCCGTTCTGTGGAGAATCATGTGTAGTTATACCTGATTCTGCACTTCCGGGTAGGGGGCGTGCACACAGCAGAAGCTGATCAGCAGGTGCCAGCCAAAGGATGGCCACTGGTGCCCGCTGATCGCAGAGGAGCCACACCAGATTGAGCTCTGCATATGTAAGCAATGTCAGCAGGGATGTAATGGATTTTGTTTCCCTTCAAAGCAGAGAATAAAATCCAACGCATCCCTTACAGCCCAGAACACAGTACAGGCGTGGCCAAAAGTTTTGAGAATGACACAAAGATTAATTTTCACAAAGTCTGCTGCCTCCGTTTTTTATGATGTCAATTTGTGTATACTCCAGAATGTTATGAAGAGTGATCAGATAAACTGCAATTAATTGCTAAGTCCCTCTTTGCCATGAAAATGAACTTAATCCCATAACAACATTTCCACTGCATTTATGAAGAAGGCTTTAGAGCGCCCAAGAAAGTCCAGCAAGTGCCAGGACCATCTCCTACATTTGATTCAGCTTTGGGATCGGGGCACCACCAGTGCAGAGCTTTCTCAGGAATGGCAGCAGGCAGGTGTGAGTGCATCTACATGCATGGTGAGGTAAAGACTTTTGTAGGATGGCCTGGTGTCAAGAAGGACAGCAAAGAAGCCCCTTCTCTAGGAAAATCATCAGGGACAGGCTGGATATTCTCCAAAATGTACAGGGATTGGAATGCTGAGGACTGGGGTAAAGTTTTTTTTTTTTTTTTTTTTTTTTTTTTTTTTTTTTTATATTCTCTGATGAATCCCCTTTCCTATTGTTAGGGGCATGTGGAAAAAACCTTGTCCATAGAAGAAAAGGTGAGTGCTACCATCAGTCCTGTATCATGCCAAAAGTAAAGCATCCTGAGACCATTCATGTGTGGGGTTGCTTCTCAGCCAAGGGAGTTGGCTCACTCACAATTCTGCCATGAATAAAGAACAGTACAAAAACCTCCAAGAGCAACTTCTCCCAACCTTTCAAGAGCAGTTTGGTGAGGAACAATGCCTTTTAGAGCATGATGAAACACCTTGCCATAAGGCAAAAGTGATAATTAAGTGCCTTGGGGAACAAAACATCAAAATTTTGGGTCCATGGCCAGGAAACTTCCCAGACCTTAATCCTATTGAGAACTCCAAAAGAGGCGGTGAACGAAAAACCCCACAAATTCTAACAAACTCCAAGCATTGATTATGCAAGAATGAAAAGAAGATGGGTAAGTGAGCGATGTGGCAGGTCTGGTGTTACTAGCGTACTGTGATGAGGATATGACAATAGTAGAGGAGGGGGCTATTAAAAGTACAGAGTACAATCCAGGTAGTTGTAGTGGAGGTGAGTCTATAAAACGGCAGCCAGCTCATCAGAGTTAAAAGGAGCTCTGTATAAAAAAAGCAGATGGGGAAAAAAACATTGCTGATCTAAGTGTAGTTTGTAAGTAAAAACAGTACATTTAATAAAGGTTCCACTTACAGGACAGATGTAGGTAAACAGCATGTATAGAAGGACATCCTTCAAATCTGTTGGTCTGCACGGCGTCCTCCAGGAAACATGTTGCCGGCAGCGCCGGTGGCTTTCAGCGCTTCGTGTCCATTAGTGGAGGGAGGAACCGGGAGTTGCCCCAGAGACAGCGGTCTTTGCAGGGCGGGTTGACGTCGGGGAACGCGTTCGAGCATGCATGCTCCTTCCTCAGGCCTCCTGAATGGTCATCCTCTTCCAGGCTATAAGGCGGGGCCGGTGGGCAACAACTGACAACTCGCTGCTCCCCCCATTCCCCCGACCCCCCCCCCCCCCCCCGCTGCCTTATAGCCTGGAAGAGGATGACCGTTAAGGAGGCCTAAGGAAGGAGCACGCATGCTTCGAACGCGTGCCCCGACGTCAACCCACCCTCCATAGACTGCCGTTTACGTGGCAACTCCGGGCTCCTCTCTACTCACGGACCTGAAGCGCTGGAAGCCCCTTAGACACTGTTTTTTCCCCCTTTTATGCAAGAATGGGCCGCCATCAGTCAGGAAGGATGTGGCCCAGAAGTTGATTGACAGCATAGGGCAATTTGCAGAGGTCTCGAAAAAGAAAAGGCAACACTGCAAATATTGACTCTGCATTAACTTAAAGCAGAGTTCCACCCAGAAGTGGAACATCTGATCATCTGCTAACTCATTTGGCACCTTTCAGGGGGGGGAACGGGTACCTCTTTTTGACAGATACCCTTCCCCACTTTCGGGAGACAGCGCTGCGGCGCCTTTCCCTGGGAAGTTCGGCCCCCTCCTTCTTCCTCCGCTACTGGGCCAATTAGAAAGCACAGCAGGGAACCAGCTGTGAAGCCGAAATGCTTCACTGCCAGGTTCCCTTAGCCTGAATGGTGGTGGCAGCAGCACCCGAGAGCCTGCATCCCCGGCTCCCTGAACGGGTAAGTTCTAATATTTAAAAGTCAGCAGTATTTGTAGCTGCTGACTTTTAATTGAAATGCTTGTAATTATACTTCAGAATACCATGGTAACATCTAAAAAAAAGATCTAAAAACACTGACTTTGAAGCAGCAGACTTTATGAAAATTTAATGTGTCATTCTCAAAACTTTTGGCCATGGCTGTACACCAAAGCACTGGCTAGGCATACGGTTAACCCTCTGATTGCCCTAGCTGTTTAACCCCTTCCTTTCATTAGTACAGTAACCGTGCATATTTCTCTACCGTTCATCGACAGACGCAGCTCCATATCATCTTAGACCATTGGGTTATGCTCCTCCAATCAGGAATAGGCACTAGGCAGGAAAAAACTTTACCACGCCTATGGAGGCATAACTCCCACACACTCTGCTACAACAGCCAGTTTTTCTGCCTAGTTTAAGAAATAGGACCTAGTTCCCTGCTGGGACTTCGGTCTTAGCTAATAGGGAAGGTTTTTATTTTGTGATTTTTTTTTTTTTTTTCCACTAGTTAGAGTTCCTGGAGAACTACAAGCAATGAATAAGGCTACTGTGGTTCCGGTGGAAGAATCCCGACCTTCCCAAACCCTGTGGATAGACGGGTGGAGTCTCTATCCCGCCACTGAAACCAATCTTTGTGAATATTAGGGTGTCACAGACTGTTACTGAATGGCTGAAGTTACTAAAGGGTAACTTGGAAGCTGAGCAGCTCCCCCCCCCCCGGTGCTGGAACTAATGGACCAGGAGGCTCAAGCCCTGGTTTTCGTGTGATGCGTCTCTGGATGCGGCTCCCCTAGTGGCCAGAGTGTCGTCAGTGGGGATTGTGATTAGACGCGTGGTTAAAAAGCTGTTCTGTGGACCAGGCTTCCAAAAAGGCGTTGGTGGATCTTCCCTTTTTGCGAGAGAGGTTGTTTGGATCCTCTTTGGATGAGTTGATCAAAAGCCTTACGGATGGGAAGAGTACTCTTCTTCCTCAATCCTCTAAGGGCAAGGCGCCACGTCAGTGACAGGGGCCTTCTTTTACTGCTCATAAGCTTGTTTTTTTCGTATCTCCGAGTCGCAAGACAAAGGAAAGACGTTCAGGTCTTCTGGGAGTTCCAAGAAGCTGTGGTCAGTTAAATTAAAGACGGGCCAGTCTGGATCTGCAAACAAATCCGCTTCTGGGGTGGGGGGGACGTCTTTGCTTCTTTCCGGAACCTTGGACTTCCTTGATTCAGGACAAATGGGTTCACGAACTGATCCGATCAGGGTACAAGATCGAATTCCGGTCTCGTCCGTCGGACATATTCTTCCCATCCAATCTGCGCCTATCTCCAGATCAATCAAGGGATCTACAGGAGGCGGTACAAGATCTGCTGTCGCAAGGGGTGATTGTGCCAGTTCCCTCTCAGGAACGCTTTCAAGGGTTTTATTCAAACCGGTTTACTGTACCTCAAAGTGCGTCCAGTTCTAGATCTCGAGGCTCTGAACCGTGGGTTCAGAGGTTTCGTATAGAATCCATTCGCACGGTGGTTGCGTCACTACACCAGGGAGACTTCTTGGCCTCCATAGATATCAAGGACGCATATCTACACATCCCTATCTATGCTGGACACCAGCGGTGTTTCTTCATTTTGCAATAGCAGAAGAGCATTATCAATTTGTGGCATTACCCTTTGATCTAGACTCCGCTCCCAGGCTGGCATTGTTGCGCCAACGGGGGATAGCTGTACTGGGGTATCTGGAAGGTCTCCTGTTGAGAGCAGACACGCCTTCAGCCCTCATGAGCGACCTGACGATCACTATCCGCTCCCTACAGAAGTTCGGATGAAACATCAATTTCAAAAAATCCACCCTGATACCTTCCTTGAGATAGGATTATCTGGGCCCGACTCTGGATTCAGCTTTGGCCAGGGTCTTTCTTCCCCCGGACAAGCTGCAGAAGTTGCAGGGGGTGATCCGGTTGTTGTTGGAAAACAATCTGTCCTCTCTTCGAACTTGCATGCGGGCATGGGTCTGATAGTATCAACCTTCGAGGCGGTTCCGTTTGCTCAGTTCCATACCAGACCATTGCAGAAAGAGATTCTTTTCAAATGAAACAAGGATCCAAAGCCCTTGGACGCTTTTGATTCGGTTGAGCAACAACAAGAGATCTGCTGTTATAGTGGCTTCATTCCCCTGAACTGTGCCAGGGCAAGTCCTTTTGTTTTGGACGGTGGTGACCAGACGCCAGCCTGTCGGGCTGGGGCGGGTTACTGGGGAAGTTTGTTGCCCAGGGAACCTGGACAGTAGAAGAGTCAAAACTGCCGATTAAATGTGTTGGAGCTCAGAGCAATAAAGCTTTGTCTGAGCCACTGGACGACTCCTCTGCATGATTGTCCGGTTCAGATTCAATCGGACAAAGCCACAGTTGTGGCTTACATCAATCACCAGAGGGGCACCGAGTGTCTTGGCGGCAAAGGAGGTAGTCGAGATTTTGGCCTGGGCGGAAAAGTTTGTTCCAGCCGTCTCTGCTGTGCACATCCCGGGTGTGGACAACTGGAAAGCGAAATACCTTAGTCGTCAGGTGTTGTATCAAGGGGAGTGGTCCCTACATCCGGAGGTGTTTCATCACCTGTGTGTCCGGTGGGGGACTCCTGAGGTCGATCTGTTTTCTGCTCGTCTCAACAAGAAGGAGCCAGAGGTTCATAGGCAGATCTCGAGATCCTCTAGCCGATGCCACAGACACACTGGCTCCTTTGGGGTTAGTATCGGCTGATTTATGCCTTTCTGCTGCTGAAGCTCCTGCCAAGGCTTCTACACAGGGTAGAGGTGGAAGGGATCCCGGTCATTCGGGTGGCTCCAGACTGGCCTCGCCGGTCTTGGTAAGCAAACCTAATAAGGTTGCTCGCCGATGCCCCTTGGAGACTTTCTCTCAGGGAAGATCTGCTGTCTCAAGGTCCGATCTTCCATCCTGCTTTACAGTCGCTGGCTTTAACGGCATGGCTGTTGAAAGACAGGTGTTGAGGGATAGAGGTCTTTCTGACTATGTGATTCCTACATTATTGAAGGCTAGGTAGTCAGTCAACTACCAGGAAGATCTATCATTGTACGTGAAAAACGTACTTGTACTTGTTTTCGGTTTCTAGGGTTTTGGCAATTCTGTAGAAAGGGTTTGAACAGCGGTTGGCTTTGGGCACTATCAAAGGCCAAGTGGTGGCTTTGGCTGTATATTTCCAACGCCCTTTAGCTATGCATGCCCTTCTTCGCACTTTTATTCAGAGGGTTCGCCACATGGCTCCCCCGAGGCCATCCCTGCTACCTCTGTGGGATCTGAATTTGGTCTTATCTGTTCTTCTTCAAAAGCCTCATTTTGAGAACATTCGGGAGATTCCTCTGCTTTCATTGTCTCAGAAGGTTGCCTTTTTGGTGGCTATCACTTCTGCACACAGAGTATCTGAATTGGTGGCGTTGTCTTGCTGCTCATCTATTTGGTGGTCCACAGAGAAAGTGGTATGCCTACCAAATCAGTCCTTTCTTCCTACGGTGGTTTCTGATTTTCATCTGAATGAAGACATTGTGCTGCCTTCACTCTCTCAAGCCCAAGCATCCCAAGGAATTTGCCTTATATTCTTTGGATGTGGTTTGGGTGATCTGGGTTTACCTGGGGGTCACTGAGTCTTTTAGAAAATCAGATGCTCTTTAAGTCCTTACTGAGGGACCTCAAAGGATTGGCTGCATCTGCTGCCACCATTTCCAGATGGATCAGGCAGATGGTGGTTCAGGCTTATTTACTAAAGGGTTAGGTTCCTCCTTTCCCAGTGAGAGCACATTCTACTAGAGCGCTGAGTGCCTCTTGGGCTTTTTGCCATCAAGCATCAGTGATGCAAGTGTGCAAGGTGGCAACTTGGTCGTCTGTGCATAGGTTCGCAAAATTCTACAAAATTGATGTGTTGGCATCCTCGGATGCTTCGTTGTTCCGTTGTTCCTGGTTGAGCTCCATATTACCCGGTTGGCTAAGTTTAGCCTTTGAGGACTTACGTTCTTCTTTGCGCGTATCTTCCCACCCCTCATGTAAATACTGCTTTGGGACATCCCAATGGTCTAAGAAGATATGGAGCTGCGTCTGATAGAGAGAACTGGATTTTTGTACTTACCGTAAAATCCTTTTCTCTGAAGTTCGACAGACGCAGCACCTGCCCTTCTGCTTCTGAGTGGGGTTTTTTGTCTTCTAAACACTGCTTGCAACAAAACTGGCTGCTGTAGCAGAGTGTGTGGGAGTTATGCCTGCAGGGACAGCCCCCATAGGCGTGGTAAAGCTTTTTCCTGCCTAGTGCCTATTCCTGATTGGAGGAGCATAACCCAATGGTCTAAGAAGATATGGAGCTGCGTCTGTCGAACTTCAGAGAAAAGGTTTTTTCGGTAAGTACAAAAATCCAGTTTTATGGCACTGATCACTATATTTGTGTCACTTTTTCCCACAAAGTGTCAGATTGTCCGCCGCAATATCGTAGTCCTGCTGTAAGTCGCTGATTGCCACCATTACTTGTATTTAAAAAAAAAAACAAATGATAAAAGTTCTAATATATATGCCTTAGCTTGTAGCGAAAACCAATCCATATGTTTATTTGTATTTTTTTTACCAAAAATATGTAGCCTATACACTGGCCTAAATTTATGAAGAAATTACATTTTTTACATTTTTATTTTTTGGATAGGTTTTATAGCAGAACGTAAAAAATAGTTTTTTTTTTCCTTCTAAACGGTCAGCATTTATATGAAGAGCAATCTTCCCAATGGGACACAGATGGCAAAAAAATAACCAACATGAGTTATAACCCTCCCTTGCTCTATCCAAAATGAAAAAAGTTTTGCCTATAGATCTACTGTAAAGCCGTATTAAACCCAAAAGCAAACATTTCCTATATTGAAGCTTACCAATTCTTGCTCGTGATGGCTGCGTTCGTTTCCTGCCAGTATGTCTGTTGTTTTTCAAAAGAATAAGCTATCCTGCAGATTTAGCAGTTAGGGGGTTGAGACGAACCATTTACTAGTGCTTACAATGATCAGCTTTTATTTATGTAAAACCTTTAAGCAAGAAAGAGAAACTGCTGTAACTAATTAAAAAGTATGAGCAGGAGTTCGACTTAAATTTGTTCATTTTAAATCTGCTGACTCATCTAACACTCCTTTCCCTCCAGACTGACAATGCTGCTGCAAACCCCCTGTGCTCCTTCATCCAGAGTGAAGGTACTCTAATACAGGAGGTGTATTACTGGCTAGATCACCGGGTAAAAACAGAAGGAAAAAAAACCTAAGGCTCCATTCACACTTGTGCAACTTGTCATGCAACTTTGGACACACAAAATCACATGACAAGTTGCAGCCCATATATTTCAATAGAAGCTGTTAAAATCTATGCAAGTTTAAAAAGGTTCCTGCACTACTTTGATTTGACTTGAGTGCCATAGACTGCAATGTAAACTCTCAAAAGTCACATCTTTATGTTATCAATGTGACAGTTGAGCAACAATGAAAGTCAAAATCACATCCAAGTTGAACCCCTCCAAATTTGCAGTGTAAAGTCACAATCGGAATTGGGCGACTTTGGAGTCGCCAAGTGGAAATCCAGCCTAAAAAGATAACTAATGCCACCACCACGTTTAAAGCGGAGTTCCGGGCACAGAAATGATTTTTTGCTGAACATACCCCCGGGACAGTCAGGGCTAGCACATTCCGCAATGGCTAGCCTCTGATCTGTCCCGGTTCGCACTTACCTTTTAGAAGAAATACTTACTTAGAAAATTTCTTCCACAGCGTTTCCATCTCTGTTGTGGGCAGCTGAAGCCGGGGCGATCCTCTTCTCTGTCTTCTTCCGCGTCTTCGTGTCCCAGAATGCACTGCACCGGCCCCTCTCGTCACTTCCAGTGCGGCGCCGCATTCCTAAACAGCTTCTGGGCGGCGTCGCCCGGAAATGACGAGCGGGGCCGGTGCCGTCGCATTGATTCCTGGGAGCTATGACGTTTAGCTCCCAGGAATCATCGCGAGGCAGGAAGTGACGGGGTGAGCCGCGGCTCCAAGGGAGGAAGCAGTCAGAGGTGAGTATTTACGATCTTCAATAAAAAGGTGAGTAAACAAAAAAAATAAAAATAACTATCCAATTCCTTTTCAGGTGAGCTCTACCTAGCGGAGGGGCACAAAAAAAAAATTGTTTTTGTGCCCGGAACTCCGCTTTAAGGAATGGTAAGTTCCAATATATTACATTGCTGGTTTTGGGTTTAATACCACTTGGGCACTTGCGCATGGGCAGGTGTGTGTATATAGCGGCATAAACCTACCTAGAGCTATTCATTCATCAGCTGTCTTATCCCAGGTGTGAAAATACACCCGCAATTTACATTTTATCCCCAGAAGCGCCCTTGGGGCCCAGTCACACCATATGTGTTGAGCTGTTTGCTGTATGTCTTATGTTTAAGTTCCCACCAACACAATGATAAAAAGTAGGCAACTTACTGTTACTGATGGGCATAGTTATTATCAATCAGATGTTACCACTGTTTAGAGGGAAAACCCATTAAATACTTTTTTCTTAAATTTTTAGTTCGAAAATACAAAAATAGGGCAGTGTGAAGGGGTTAGTTTGAGCAATGGAAGGGACAAGCTCTTAAGTGAGCCTGTAACTTTAAATAGGCAAAGTACAGGTTAACTTTAATATACTACTGTGTACTTAGGCCAGAGACAGTGTGGTACAGAACAGTCCATTAGCTTGACAGGAACACCAGCATGAATTGTGTGTGATGTCTCTAAACCTGATTTCTCTTCTTTAGTTTTTCGGAACCAGCTCCCTCGGAAAAATGATACTTATTCGTATGGCCCACCGCCTGATTCACCTCCACCTGCAAGTAAAGACTCCATAAGCTTCCAGCTGAAGTGTGGCCTTCGTCTCTGCAGAGTGTGTGGCTGCTTGGGACCAAAAACATGCTCCAAATGTCATAAAGTCAATTACTGTAGCAGATTACATCAGTTGATGGATTGGAAGTTGCAGCATAAGCAACTATGTAATGAGTCATTTGGTAAGTTGAATTGGTATAATAAGGCTCTAAAATAGAAGTCCAACCTAACATTAAAATCTCTAAATCTGCAGACATGCATGTTCTAAGACTAACTTATCTCCTCGGGTTTTCACAAAGTGTTAGCCCCAGTGCTAGCCTTGTTACACCAAAAAGGGATTACGGTACTGGGCTACTTGGACGATCTCGTTCTGCAAGCAGAGTTGTCTCCTGCTCTGGCGGAAAACCTGGAGATCACAATGCGAACTCTGCTGGATTCTGGATTTTCAGAAGTCTGCTCTGGTTCCATCCACCAAGGTGGACTATCTGGGCCTGACTATGGACTCGGCGTTAGCCAGAGTGCTCCTTCCTCTGGACCAACTCCAGAAATTGCAGGCTGCGCTTCATCTCCTGCTGTCCAGCAGATGGTCATGCCTCCGTACTTGCTGGGCCTTGATGGTTCAGTTTGCACAGTTCTATACAGGGTCCCTGCAAAGGGAGATTCTGACCAAATGGGATAAGACTCCGCAGTCTCTGGACAATCAGATCCGCCTGAGTCAGGGAACAAAGGAGTCCTTGATATGGTGGCTTCATTCTCAGGTGCTTCGGCTGGGCAAATCCTTCCTCTCCTTGTATGGGATAGTGGTCACGAGGGATGCCAGCCTATCTGGCTGGGGAGGCGTCTTTTGGCAAGCATTCAGCTCAGGGGATCTGGACGCTGCAAGAGTCCAAACTTGCCTATCAATGTCTTGGAACTCCGAACGATCAGACTCTGTCTGGACCATTGGATGGATCGTCTTCAGGGTTGTCCAGTACGCATTCAGTCGGACAATGCCACGGCTGTGGCTTATGTCAATCACAAAGGGGGCATAAGAAGTGTCCTGGTGGCTCTGGAAGTAGCTGGAATTCTAAGGTGGGCAGAACGGTTCATTCCAGCCCTCTCTGCTGTAAATATTCCCGGGGTGGAAAATTGGCAGGCGGATTACCTCAGTTGGCAGGGGTTTGACCAAGGGAAGTGGCCCTTTTATTCGGAGGTGTTTCATCAGTTGGGTCTCTGGTGGGTCACCCCCGAGGTGGATCTGTTTAGCGTCTTGGCTCAACAGAAAGGTGCAGAGGTATTTGGCTCAGTGAAGGGATCCTCTGGCAGAGGCGGCCACAGACGTGCTGTTGGCCCCATGGGGTCAGTATTGTCTGATTTACGCCTTCCGTCTTGTCAAGCTTCTGCCAAGACTTCTCCACAGGAGACAGAAGGGATTCTGGTCATCTTAGTGACTCTGGACTGGCTTTGCCGGGCTTGGTACACAGCTGCTGTGGCTTGTTGTGGACATTCCTTGACAGGTTCCTCTCGGTGAAGATCTGCTGTCCAATGGACTGATTTTTCGTCCTGCTTTACAGTCGCTGGCTTTGATAGCTTGGCTGTTGAACGCCAGGTGCTGAAGGATAGGGGTTTATCTGAGCCAGTGATTCCAACGCTGTTAAAAGCTAGGAAATCTACTTCTAGGAAGATCTACCATCATACGTGGAATATGTACATTGCGTGGTGTGAGTCTCTTGGGATTCGTCCTTGCTCCTTCTCGGTGGCTTGAATCTTGACCTTCCTTCAACGGGGGGGTTAAACAGAAATTGGCCTTGAGTACCATCAAGGGCCAGGTGTCGGCTTTGGCGGTCCTCTTCCAACGACCTTTGGCCACACACTCCCTGGTGCGTGGGTGTCCGACATTTAGTTTCTCCAGTGCAGGCTTTGTTGCCGCCTTGGGATCTCAATTTAATGCTTTCGGTTCTCCAGAAGCCTCCCTTTGAGAATCTTTGGGAGATTCCCCTGCTTACGCTGTTCCAGAAGGTGGCCTCTTTGGCGGCCATCACCTCTGCGTGCAGGGTGTATGAACTGGCGGTGTTATCCTGTCGTTACCGGGTTATTCAAAGAGATAACGTGGTTCTTCGCCCCTGTCTGTTGTTCCTTCCAAAGGTTGGCTCTGATTTTCATTTGAATGAAGACGTGTTGCATTCTCTGTGCCCCAGGCCTAAACATCCGAAGGAAATTGCCTTGCATGCATTGGATGTGGTCCGGGCAATTAGGGTATACCTGGCAGCTACGGAGTCTTTCAGGAACTCAAACTCTCTTTGTGCTCACAGATGGACCTCATAAAGGGTTGTCCGCTTCCTCTGTGACCATTTCCAGATGGATCGGACAGACAGTGCTTCAGACCTCTTCCATCAGGGGACAGGTTCCTCCCTTCCCTGTCACGGCGCAATCTACTCGGGCGCTTAGTGCTTTTTGGACTTTGTCATCAAACGTCAGTGACACAGGTTTGCAAGGCGGCCACTTGGTCGTCGGTGCACACTTTCACAATGTTCTGTAAAGTGGATGTATTGGCATCTGCGGATGCATCTTTTTGCCGCAAGATTTTTTGCAGGCTGCTGTTTAAGACGGCCTGATTGACGTTCCTGACGACGTCAATCCTATGACGAAACGCCACGTCGGGCGGTACCAGACGTGTCATGACCACGCCCCCAAGCCGGTTTTTATATGATTGATTGCTGCAGCCTGTGTTTTCTCTACCGTGTATTCAAGATATGCCTGCTTGTCTCTACAAACATGTGAGTGTAATAACTTTTAGAAAATTACCTTTGTTTTAAGCGGTATCACGCTATGTGCCCTGTGTTCCCTTTTACATTTGTGGTTCCCATGTGTCTTCCTGAGAGTACATTTTGAAGGTCTTCTCTGATGATCTCCACCTGATGGGGTTAACCCCTTTATGCGCATTTGGCTTTTCCATTTGTTTGGAAGCCAACATCTGGTATGAAGTCTTTTTTCTTTTTGCTTCACTGGGGGCTACTATTTGCTTTCTCTGCCGTGAGAGGAGCGCTGTCTCCATCTGCATGCTGGGACTTGTGGTTCTTCTATAAAGCACAAAGTTTTTTTTTTTTACCATTGGATTACTATTCATGGACTTTTCATATGGACTTCTCTCTTTCAAAAATGTTTCTGGATTTATGTGCACGTTTATTGAATTTTCTTTGATATTCATTACTATTTAGCGCTACACGTTTTTTATATTATGCTGTTTAAGAGGACCTGATCCTCTTTGAGGGTGTATTTGTTTTTTCAGGTCGGCTCCAGTTGTTTTGGTTGAGCTCCTGTTGCCTGGTTGACTACCGTTTAGTCTTGGGGAATTTTTTGCTGTTCCCGCCCCTCATGTTTACCACTGCTTTGGGACGTCCCAAAGGTTAAGAATATCAGGAGCTGTGTCCATCAATAAAGGAAAGAGAAAATGGGATTTTTGACTTGCCTTAAAATCCATTTCTCTGATGTTCATTGACAGACACAGCAGCCACCCCTCTGTGGAGTAATTCTCCTGACGCTGCTTGTAACTAAACTGAGTGCCTATAGCAGAGAGAGGGAGTTTACCCCCTGGGACTGCCTATGGGCGTAGCCAGACTTCTTTTCTACCTAGTGTCCTACTCCTCCTGTAGGGGGCAGTATAACCCAGTGGTTATGAATAGAAGGAGCTGTGTCCATTAATGATCATCAGAGAAATGGATTTTACGGTAAGTCAAAAATCCCGTTATTTAGACAAAACAAGAAGAAAAAAGGACACAACAAGATCTGACACAGTTCACATATAGTTCACGCTAAAAACTTCTGGCTCCATCTTGTTTTGCATCTCAACAACTCCATTTTGTCTTAAAGTGGATGTATACCCCCAATCTGACTCTGGCACATATATCTGTAGTGTTTACTTATCTCTCTCCAAAGCACTAAGTCCTGTGTCTTTCTGCTGCTCTGTTCCTGTTATCATGATAACTTCTAACAAGCTCTCAGACACACAATAAAAGCAGCTGGAAATTTGTGTTAGGGATTGGCAGAGAGCTGGTTGATTCACAGCACAGTTCTGCAAGTTCCTTCGTTCCTCTGCCAATGTGGAGGTGGAGGGGGGGGGTGCCTTTCCTTCAATCAGCTCATTCACAGTGTATGCCTGGACTCCCCTCCCACTGCTGAAACAGGAAGAACAATTTTTAACACTGTGCACTTTCTGAACAATATAGAAAGCTGAAGACAGCAGATATACAAGTAAGGCTCCATGTACACGGGACGCTGGAAATGGCCGTTTAGGAGCAGTTGGGCGTTTTTTTCAGAAGTCCCTGAACGCAGCTCCATGTTATCTTATCTGTCCATGTACACATGGTAGTTTACAGTCATTTGCAGGCAGTTGCGTTCAGGGACTTTTTTTAGAACGCAATTATATTGCGTTCAAACGTGTGTTTCCCGACGTTTCAAACGCAGAAACGCGGCCGAACGTGACTAAACGTGACTGAACGTGATGAACCTACGTTCAGCCACGTTATACGTTTTTTTTCTTCCATTCAAAATCAATGGTTCCCTATGGGAGCCTATTGATTTGAACGGAAGTCGCACCGCAAGTCGGATCCGACTTGCGGCACGACCTGCACTGTGAGAATCTTGAGGGGGAACTCCACGCCAAAAATGGGAAAAAAAACTGCGTGGGGTTCCCCCCCAGGTTCCAAACCAGGCCCTTCGGGTCCGGAATGGAATTTGAGGGTAGCCCCACGCCGAAAAAACGGCGTGGGGTCCCCCCCAAAATCCATACCAGACCCTTATCCGAGCATGCAGCCCGGCAGGCCAGGAAAGGGGAGGGGACGAGCGAGCGGCCCCACCCCCCCTGGACCACACCAGGCCACATGCCCTCAACATGGGGGGGGGTGTTGGTGCTTTGGGGCAGGGGGAGCTCTGCACCCCCCACCTCAAAGCACCTTGCCCCCATGTTGATGAGGACAAGGGCCTCATCCCCACAACCCTGGCCGGTGGTTGTGGGGGTCTGCGGGCAGGGGGCTGATCGGAATCTGGAAGCCCCCTTTAACAAGGGGGCCCCCCAGATCCCGGACCCCCTCCCTGTGTGAATGGGTATTGGGGTACACTGTACCCCTACCCATTCACCCCATAAAAGATAGTGTATGTAAATAATGACAGGAGACGTTTTGGAAAGTTTATTAAAAATCTTCATCCGGCTCTTCGGGGTCTTCTCCTCTCCGGGGGTCTTCTGCTCTTTTGCTGTCCGCCCTTCTGCTGTCCTCTCTTCTTGTCTTCTCCTCTCCGGGGGTCTTCTGCTGTCTTCTCTCCGTGGGGTCTTCTGCTCTTTTGCTGTCCGCCCTTCTGCTGTCCTCTCCTCTCCGGGGGTCTTCTGCTGTCTTCTCTCGTGGGGTCTTCTGCTCTTTTGCTGTCCGCCCTTCTGATGTCCTCTCTTCTTGTCTTCTTCTCTCCGGTCTTCTGCTCTTGTGCTGTCGGCTGTCGGCTCTCGGCTCTCCTTCTTCCTCCGGTCCTCCTCCGACGACGTCTCCAGCGATTATGCCGGCCTCTGGTCTCTGCAGCTTATTATATAGCCATTAGGGGGCGTGGCCGCCAGATGACGTCATCGGGAGACCACGCCCCTTGTGTCACATGTGACGTCACATGTGACACAAGGGGCGTGGTCTCCCGATGACGTCATCTGGCGGCCACGCCCCTAATGGCTATATAATAAGCTGCAGAGACCAGAGGCCGGGATAATCGCTGGAGACGTCGTCGGAGGAGGACCGGAGGAAGAAGGAGAGCCGACAGCCGACAGCACAAGAGCAGAAGACCGGAGAGAAGAAGACAAGAAGAGAGGACATCAGAAGGGCGGACAGCAAAAGAGCAGAAGACCCCACGAGAGAAGACAGCAGAAGACCCCCGGAGAGGGGAGGACAGCAGAAGGGCGGACAGCAAAAGAGCAGAAGACCCCACGGAGAGAAGACAGCAGAAGACCCCCGGAGAGGAGAAGACAAGAAGAGAGGACAGCAGAAGGGCGGACAGCAAAAGAGCAGAAGACCCCCGGAGAGGAGAAGACCCCGAAGAGCCGGATGAAGATTTTTAATAAACTTTCCAAAACGTCTCCTGTCATTATTTACATACACTATCTTTTATGGGGTGAATGGGTAGGGGTACAGTGTACCCCAATACCCATTCACACAGGGAGGGTGTCCGGGATCTGGGGGGCCCCCTTGTTAAAGGGGGCTTCCAGATTCCGATCAGCCCCCTGCCCGCAGACCCCCACAACCACCGGCCAGGGTTGTGGGGATGAGGCCCTTGTCCTCATCAACATGGGGGCAAGGTGCTTTGAGGTGGGGGGTGCAGAGCTCCCCCTGCCCCAAAGCACCAACACCCCCCCCCCCCCATGTTGAGGGCATGTGGCCTGGTGTGGTCCAGGGGGGGTGGGGCCGCTCGCTCGTCCCCTCCCCTTTCCTGGGCCTGGCGTGGAGTTCCCCCTCAAGATTCTCACAGTGCAGGTCGCGCCGCAAGTCGGATCCGACTTGCGGTGCGACTTCCATTCAAATCAATAGGCTCCCATAGGGAACCATTGATTTTGAATGGAGGCAGAAAAACGCTGCTAAAAGCAACGTGGCCAAACGTGCAATAACGCAAATGGAAAAAGCTACTGAAAGCACGTTTAACAGCTGCTTTTTCCCGGCGTCAGAAATAGCTTTGCAGGACGTTTTTTCTAACGTCCCGTGTACATGGAGCCTAAAACTTTTGTAGGGGGATTTTTTATCTGTGTGTCGTCTGAGGCTGTTCCCTTCACTGGGTTTATGTGTGGGCTTACATCCACTTTAACACGGCTACAGCAAGTGGTATAAAAAATTATTATATTTTCACAATTGCATAGAAGTTACAAGTTAATTTTGACAGTATCTGTTAGGCTGGCTGGCTATACACTAGTAGAATTTTATTCAAAATTTTTTGATTTAAAGTTCGATTTTCTATTTTAGTGGTGTCAAATTGGGTGTTTGTCTTTGACCTCAGTGCCAAAAGAATTTGAAGGAGCAGAATTAAATTCTTTCTCGAGTGAACAAATATCTAACCGTGTGTGTAGTATTTATACAGTAAAGTCTATTTGTTCCAAAAACAAATGTTAAATGCAAACAAAATGTTGAAGTACCTTCACACAACATTCACCAAGTCTGTGAATGTACTGTACTGAGAATTTTTGTGCCCATGTACCAAATACCTTTTGTGATCTAACAGAATACAATTTGAATGTTGTTGGATGATAGAAATCTTTAGAACAGACCTGATGGTGCACATTCATTGGATTTTGTAGCTTGATCCTCTTCCTATTTTTTAGATGTGCAAGGTGTTCAGGTTGCAGATCATGGATTCCTGTTCCCAGAATATGAAATTGTCACAGAACCAGAGGAGACAGATTCTGATGATGACAGCACAGGAATGGAGTTGGACACTTTGACATCAGAGGACACATCCTCGTGTATTGGTAAAATGACATGTGGGGGGAAGGGTGCTTTCTGTTTTGTCCTGGTTTTTTTTTTTTTTTTTTCTTTCAAAAATGATATATCCAAAATACATGCTGTGTATGTAGTGTGAAGAAACTTACTTAGATAAGTGTTTTTTGTTTTTTTTTTCAGTGGCCTTGTTCCATTAAACTTTTGTTTTATATCTTATGTACAAATAAATTGCTTTGCAATCAGGTCCGCCTGTTAGTTTTTCAGCATAAGTTGCCGCAGTGTGAACCAGGGCTTACTAAGCATACAGGTTTTAAAAATACAAAAGTGTCCTCTATTGTAACATTACATAGAGGAAAGAGGAGAATACTAAACCCATCATGGTATCTGCATGCTAGAAAGACACATACCAAGGGAAGCCTTGTATTTCTAGCGGTGCTCTGCTACAATAAATAATCTGTGTTAGCCAGTGGTACATTGGGACATTTGTGAGGTTTTTCAGTTTAAGGCAGATGTAAATCAAGCAGGTGAGGGAGGAATAGGGAAAAAGGCTGGATGGAGGTACAGAAGAACCTTTTTTTTTTTTTGTTTTTTTTTTATAATTTTTGAAAAGACCACAGAAACAATCATTTGTGACAAAAGTAGCTGGGAAATAATAGACTAGAAAGAAACTAGGTGTGCCAAGCGCAGCATTCAGGTCTTTGTGTGTGTTTTTGACCTTTTTTATTGTGATTGAAAATTTCTGCTCATAGCTTACAATTATGTACTTTTAGAATCGTCCTTTGATGAATTAAAATTGGATGAGAATGAACTGAGTGCTATGGCAAAACAAGAAAGTAAAGACGACAAGATTTTTAACAGCTTCAAGAAACGGATTTCATCAGAACCAGAGCAGGTAACTGCGATTTTATTTTTTTTTTCCCCCCAAGGCTTCATCTACTGTATGTGTGCAATTTTAAAGCCAAACTCTAAAAGAGCAGCTAAATGCATGTGTGGAAGATGTTTTTGCATACCAAAGGATTTGTATTCCTGTGCAGCCAGTTTTTGTGATCTAGGAACCTATGCCAGATGACAAAGCAAGGTCAAGAGCCCAGCCTGCTGATTGGACTTTTATATGACCTTTATTATATTCTATGTGTATGTTATATATTGCGCTGCACTTTTTGACTTAGATTTCTCTGTATAGATTTGGTTTAATGTACCTAGAAGTGTCCAACTGGCCATCATTTGACTAGGGTTTTTCTTGAGTTCGAAACGCGCTTGATTTTTTTTGTTTTGGTACACTACCACCTTCCTGAACCATTGGCTTCTAGAGTGCTGCTTAACTACTTGCCACCCATAAGACGTCCATGGATGCCCTCCCTTTGCGGTGCAGGCATAATCCCAGTATTCTATTTTTCAGCCAGCGATTCTGATTGTAGTAGAAGTGATTAGAGTGGTCCCACCCCCTTCCACCGCCTGCCAGTTGTCCGGGGCTCTGCTGTCCGATCGCGGAGCCTGGGAGCCATGAGGCCAGCACCTACGGCTACATGAAACGGAGAGAGAGGAACTGACATTGTTCCTCTCTCTGTTACCCCGGAAACCGAGTGTCATCCTCTTTGAATATCTGGCCGTAGCAGTCAGGAAAGCAAGCTGATCAGACAGATCTGTATCTGATTGGCTGCATTGGAGGTCAGAGGAGATATTTGGGGCCTAATAGACTCCAGATCTCTCCATAAAGAGGACCTGTCACGGCCCATGCTGTCATGAAGGGATGTTGTTCATCCTTTGTGATAACAATAAAGTTTTATACAAAAAAATAGTAAAAAAAAAAAATAATAAAAAATTTGTTTTAAAGCACCCCCATTCCCCTGTGCTTACGCACGAATGTGAACGCAAATATTACTCCCGCACGCATATGTAAACCATGATTGCACCACATGACATGTTGGATATCTAATAACTCCCCCCCCCCCCCCCCCCCCACACACACACACACACAAAGCTTTCTTTTGGTGGTATTTGATCACCTCTGCGGTTTTTAGTTTTTGCGCTAAAAAAAAAAAATTTGAAAGAAACAAACATTTTTTACTTTATGCTATATAAAACGTTGCCAATATAAAAATTGAAAATAATTTTTTTTCATCAATATAGGCCAATATGTATTCTGCTACATATTTTTGATTAAAAAAAAATCCTAATAAGTGTATATCGTTAGGTTTGCGCAAAAGTTATAGCGTCTACAAACTATGGGATACATTTATGGACTTATTTTGTTTTTTGTTTTTACTAGTAATGGCAAGGATCAGCGATTTTTAGCAGGACTGCGACCATTGCAGTGGAAAAATCTGATACTAAGTGACACTTTTTGGGGACCAGTGACACCAATATAGTGATCAGTGCTAAAAAAAAAATGCATTGTTATTGTATAAATGACACTGGTAGGGAACGGGTTAACACCAGGGGTGATCAAGGGATTAAGTGCTCCTATGGATTGCTTTCTAACTGTGAGGGGAGTGGATGCGCTAGAGCAGGTCTTCCCAAACTTTTTTTTACCGAGACCCACTTCTGAATACAGTTTATTTTTCGGGACCCACTTGCAGCCATTTTCACGTCATAGTGCTCCTTTTACACATCGCAGCGTCCCATTACACTGTAGCCATTTTCACGTCATAGTGCCCCTTTACACATCACAGTGTTATTCTAGTGCAGTATGACTTAACTGGTTCCCGACTGTCCATCACAGTTTTTATTTGTAAATTACGTTACTACTGCTTTAGGCCTGGTTCATATGTATCCGGTTTGGCGGCCCATATTTGCACAGGCATAGCAGCCCATTGATTTGAATGGGCTGTATGCCCTCGTTTTCCGCAGAAAAAAGGTGCATGCAGCATTTAAAAAATGCAGTGGCCTTGAAATCCATCATGCGACTTACCTGCAGTTCCTGCTCTTGCCTGGGCAGCTCTGACTGACTGCTCTCAGTAAAATCCGCCGGCGACCCACTCAAATGCAGCTCGCACAGTTTGGGAACTCCTGCACTAGAGGAAAAGAGCGATCTTGTATTTCAGCTTAGCTCAAACACCAGAGCTCTCTTTTCCTCCCTGACAGAAAAGCGGTCTGCCTTGTTTACATAAGCAGACCGCCATTCTGTCATTCCGCCGAACGATCGGCAGGTCCCGGTGGCCATCAAAGCCGCCGGACCTGCTGAATGGATCCCCCGCCATGTCCAATCAAAGGGGGAGCGCCCCGCCCCCCTTCCTCCCCCCCGAAATCTCTTGCACAAAATCACATGCAGCCAGGCAGCCCTGACGCAGTATATGGTGGTTAACCTCCGGAAGATTTACCCCCCTTCCTGACCAGACCATTTTTTGCGATACGGCACTGCGTTACTATAACAATAGTGGGGTCGTGCGACACTCTACCCAAATCAATTTTATGTGCTCCCCCCCCCCCCAAATAAAGCTTTCTTTTGGTGGTATTTGATCAACTCTTCGGTTTTTATTTTTTGCACTATAAACAAAGAACGACCGACCATTTTGAAAAAAAAAAGTTTTACTTTCTGCTCTGAAACACATCCAATAAAAAAAAAAATTAAAAATACAATTTTCTTTATCAATTTAGGCCAATATGTATGTATTCTGCTACATATATTTGGTAACAAAAATCCTGATAAGCGTATATTGATTGGTTTGCACAAAAGTTATAGCTTCTACAAACTATGGGATATTTCTATTTTTTTATTTTTTTTTTACCTATAATGGCAGCGAACAGTGACTTTTAGCGGGACTGCGATATAGCTGCAGACAAATCACACTGACACTTTTTTGGGGACCAGTGACATTTTTACTGTGATCACTGTACTAATGACACTGGCAGGGAAGCGGTTAACATCAGGGGGGATCAAAGGGTTATCTGCATGCCTAGCTAATGTTTGGGGGGGGGGGAGAGCTTTTACTAGTAGAAGGCATGCATCAGTGTTTCAGCTTTATAGGAATACAGTATCCACGCCTTCTGTACTGACAGAACGGCAATCTCCTTGTTTACATGGGCAGACCGCCATTCTGTCAGTGTACCCAACGATCAGCGGGTGCCGGCGGACATTGGATCCGTGGCATCTGCTAATCAGCTCCCGCTGTGAAAATTACAGCAGAAGCGAGTACCGGTGGCACGTTTTCGCGCCCGATACCTGAAAGTGTCGGATCACGTGTGTGTGTGTGTGTATGTATATGTATATATATATATATATATATATATATATATATATATATATATATATATATAATTAAATAAAGGAAATTTCTGCGCTAAAAAAATTGAAAAACAGTGCTAAGGAAGGGAAAAGCCGCTGACACTAACCTACAGACAATAATCCAATAAATACAAATGCAAAATAGAAAATAGTGTAGCACTAATCAAAATACATACATGAAAAAAACATAGTAAATAACATAACATAAAAATTGACATTGACATAAAATGTGACCATCAATATTGCATTTGATAAGTCCAAAAAAGAGGAAACCATGTGAAAAGTCCCAAGATAGTGAAGATGAAAAAATGTGTGTATTTTCCAAAGATGAACATCCAGAAAAGTGACACGATAAACTCCTTCTTGTGAAACCACAGGGAAAGTGTAGGTAGGGGACACCGCTGTGCAAAAAAATGGGAAGCAGCTTACCAGAACATGTTGGCTACTCAAATTAATGAGAAAGCCTTTGCAAGCATGATAAAGCAGATGAACTCCATTATCTCAAAGGAATCAGCAACAAGGCACATCCAAATCCTCACAGCAGGTCCAAAGAGGTCAAATGAGCATGTATAGGAATATATAACAAGAGACCATAGCGTAATCCCGTAATAAAAATGAACATTTATTGATAAAGGTACTCGCAAACAAGACGGTACAAGCAGGCACATCAAGGTAGAAAAAACTGAGGGTCCGAACCGCGGCGTCCCGCGTGTTCCCAGGCAGTATGAAAAGACTAGGCCGGCACAGAAGGGGGCGTGCAGACGTTGCGTCTGGTGCCGCCGACGCGTTTTGTCAACGTCTTTTTGATGACGAAATGTGTCGGCGGCACCGGACACAACGTCCACACGCCCCCTTCTGTTAAGAACTGATGTCTTAAAGAGCCCTTAGTGCTGGGTAGTTTTAGTTTTCTGCATACAGGGCAAGAAGCAGTCAGGAATACCCCAAGGTAGGGGAATTTGAATGGTTTCCAGCGAAAGTCCAATGTCTGTCATAAAGATCCGCTGTAGAATCTGGTAGGTAGATGCTCAGTTCTGTAGACTTACTGCTGTTGAACTGCATGCCTGAGACCTTGCCAAACTCCTGATGGGTTTTATGAAGATTGGGTAGAGTGGCAGTAAGATTTGTGATGAGGAGTAGAACATCAAAGATGCTTGGCTACTAATGTGTACTTGCCAAGTCTCTGCGCTGAATGTTGGAATTGCTTCTAAATAGGTGTGTCTGGTTCCATGGTAGGTGTAAGCAGTAGGGGGGCAGCAGGCACCCTTGTCTGGTACCTCATGATATTGATTTGAGTTCTGTGTATCTGAGCCATGCAGATAGTGTTAATGATTTAAATCTAATTTACTACAGGTCCTGAGGTATTGTAAAGGTGGAGATCCTCTCTGGCTGTCACTCCAACATGTTCCAGAAAAAGATGATATTCCGAAGTGTGAATGTGGAGCCAAAAGGATGTTTGAATTTCAGGTAAATAGAACCTTAGTACCCTTCAGTATATTGGATGGTGTTGCATTGTGTTATGACTTTTTTTTGTACATTTTAATTGTACATTAGTAGTACTCAATGACATCTTGGGTTCAGTCCTTGACTGACTGAACTTCTTTACAAAATGAATAAAATGCTTAAGCTGAAATTTTGAAAAAAAAAAAGCCTGATATTTTTTCCAGTTATTTGACTTGCTTTCTATGCTATTTCTGATTTTTTATAAACTAAAGGTGGCCACACATGGTTCGAAATGCGTCCTGTTCAGCAGACACTGGCCAAGATTTGAGCCATCTGTGGGAAAGCTGATTGTATCAAAGTTAATCCATCAATCAACTTGGGTACTACCAGCGTGTTGGATTTTTATCTGCGATTACTGCCAGCGGCTTTATTATTATGGTATGTATTAAAGCCACTAGCAGTAATCATTGTGTTCTGCCGGCCTGGAAGGCCCCCCCCCCCACCAGGGATTCTGAAGATATCTGGCTGTATTGTCTTGTATGCACATTGCTGGCTAGCAAAAAGCCATAAGCTATATACTTTATCCCCTCTTTGGATAGTGCATAAGGATCTACTTTCTGTTAGATCAGCAGGAGAGTATTGTGGAAACTTGTTCCTAGATTCATGTAGTTTCAGGTTTTATAACTGGGTACTCCTAACGCACCTGTAGAATCTCAACTACTATTGAATATTATAATGTTTATTCTAGGTAATGCCGCAGCTTCTTAACCATCTGAAAGTGGACAGCCTTGAAGAAAGCATTGACTGGGGTATTCTAGCAGTGTACACATGTGCTGCCAACTGCAATGCAGAGAAACATTATGTGGAGGAATTCCTGTGGAAACAAGATGTGCCAGGAAATACCATGTGAAATGTGCTCATTGAAAATACTCACAGCATTTTGGAGAATAATATTTATTTATGAAAGGTGGTGTTTAATATGACAAAGTATTTAACTGCACTTTATTTTATGAAGTTCTGTTTTTAAGCGTTACACCTGTACAGAAAGAGATGTTATCTTTGTATAGAAAGAAGTGTGCTTTTATAGAGTAAGGGCTTTGTTTTCATGAAGGCATCTCACTGGGAGCTAATGCCTTGGATAAAGAAGCTTTCACATAAAAAAGAAGTGTCATCTAATATTGCAAGGTGTAAACAAAAAAAAACCTCTTGCTTCTGCTACCCTCCCTGAAAAGGCTGAGAATCCCAAATCTGGCGAGAATGCCTCTGGAGAATGCAACATTTTTTTTGTTTACATTTATAGCCTTCCCACCTTCAAATATCCATCATATTTATGTTAAAAGTCCACTTTAAGACACAGTTATTCAGTTCTGCCATTTTAGTTGGCTGACAGTTTGGATATTCACAAAACAAACCACATTTGTTGTGCGCAGATGACTATCATTTTTTTAAATTTAAATACAAAGTGATAATCTGACATGCTAAATGAATGATTGTTATGGCTTTAAACATTGACCCTTAAAGTGCCTTATTTTGCATATTTGTACAGACATTTGCTATAGGGGGTGCCTGTAGCTGTCTGACCTGATCTGAGCAGGTGGCCATATATAGTCCAAATACAGCAAGTGACCTTCCATTTTGAACAATGTCCATTTTTGACATGGTTACCCATTGTTATAGATGCTTGTTGATGTACAGGGAGATTTTCCAGCCTATTACCAAAGCTTTCTGCCAGCTGTACCAGTTCTTTTATTTTTTTAGAGAGAAGAGTAAAAGAATAATAGTAGTATAGCTTGTGTATATTTGTTAGACTGAATTATAGCAAGGCCAAGGCCACCATCTTGCCGGAGGACAGGCAAATATATTGTAGCTTGTTGATCTCTGGTAGATACTTGGTTGTCTGTGGCTGCTTTTGGCACATCCAGAACAATATAGGAATGCATCATACAGTAGTGCTGGCTAGTGCAGGTGACAGAGGACACTGAATAGGGTCAGTAAGCTTAACACTTCTTTCATGTTTTTGGCAGCAGTCAGCTCATAATACTTGAGTTACACCAGGCACTATATGGGCACAAGCCTATATGAACCTTAAGATGATGATGCATCTCTTCCTTGACCTTTTGCTTTTCGAAAGCCCAGTTCTCATCCCAATGCCCTTGTTTTTTCTCAGTATGCATTAGTGTACTTTTCCTGCCTTATAATGCAAAATGTCTTAAAGTGGTTGTAAACCCACTCTTATAATTTTTCCCTATAGATAAGCCTTTAATAAGGCGCACCTATAGGTACTGTAAATATCTCCTAAACTTGCACCCTTTAGGAGATATTTACATTTCATGCAGCCTATGACGTCATCGGTGCATGCGCTCTGAAGGAACACATGCGGCATGTTCCTTCAGAGCCCTGTGCCGTGAACGGTGCAGAAAGTGATGTCATCACACCTCCGGCCAATCAGATGGCCGGAGGACAGGAACCAGGAAGCATGACGGCCGAACATGTTGGCCGTGTCACCGGTGAGCGGGCGGCACTGCGAGGGCTTCTTTCTAAGGTAAGTATTTCATAATGAGCTAGTATGTGATGCATACTAGCTCATTATGCCTTTTGTCTTGCAGAGTTTTTGTTTTGGTTTTTTCCATTTTTTGTTTTTTGGGTTTACAACCGCTTTTAAAGGGTTTGAAATATTTAATATGAAAAATGAACGAAGCCAAACTTTCTTCAGTAGCATGAGAAATTGAAATGAAGCCTTAATATGAAGATCTTGGACACTTTATGAGGCCCTTTGCAATTTCTATTGTGTTTGAGCTGGCAAGACTGTTCTACAAGGTCTGTGTAAAACATAATTGTATGTTTTTACAGACAGTGCAAATTGAACTACATAGAAAGAAGAGCCATGTTCCTGTGGTAATCGGAGAGAAAATAATTTCTGTCATATGCTTTCTCATGCTGCAGAGAATGCTGGAATAATAAAGCTATTGAGGACAAATGATACATACAGATAAGTTATATGTAAAGTTTGGACACCCTTGTACAGAAACCATATCCTCCAAAAGTTTCTTGAAGTCAGTTGTCTTCCTGCTTTTGCTTTAGATTTTTACCTGCAGAGTGCTTCGATTTCTCAACTATTACTAGGTTGTCTTGTATGTACTTCATGTTTAAGGTCTGTTTATGAAAATAATCTTTCACTTTTTAGGAAATGTGACAAGTTTTCTTAGGTCCCCCATTGATCCTCGCTTTCCCCCTCCTCTGTTGGAGCCCAGGCCCTCTAATCCTATCTGTAAGCTCCAAATCCATCTATGGTGGAGCTAATGTGGGGTCAATGACCACCTTCCCTGATCCATGCATCTTTATTCAGGCCTAGGCAGTGCGAAAAAGGCTGCATGATACCAATGAATGGGCAAGGTGCAGAAATATCATGTTTATTTTTTGTTACTTTTTTGCTTACTATTTAACAAAATGTGTAATTTGATTAGCTGTATCCAAACTCTTCTTACAATTGTATTGTGACAGCCCTGATATACTTTTTAGTTAGGTTGTCAGTTTGCATATTCCTAAAGGGCTTGTGCCTAGTAGATAAAGCATAATGCTTTTTAATTACTAATGGAACAGTCCTTGGTTAACTGTTTTGCATTTATTCACATTACATATTATATGCTTATAAATAGCTATTGTTTCTAAATACAGACTAGCAATTTCAGTTTAGTTTCATGGTCAAGTCACAGCTTGGCCGCTCCTTGACTTAGAAACATTACAGGAGAGTGACTAAATACAGCACCTGGGCTGTGTGGGTGTTCAGTTTGTCCTTGTTTACAAAGGGTATAAAAACCCAGGCACTACATAGCAATATAAAAATGGACATGTGAAATCTTATGTCTGTGTTCTCATCTGTTAGTGCTATTTCTTGCAGCTCTGTTTAAAGGCTTCAATAAATGTTCTGTTTTATCAGTTTTTTTGTCATTAATTTTTTTAGTAACCTAAAATATACTATCAAGGTCCTTCCTTGCTTTGCAGGACATATACTAAAGCAGTTATAAAGAAAATACACCTACTACAAATCTTAACTAGATTTTTTATTAAAATCACCACTGCACCCAGCCAAGAATGAATACTGTCTGGCCATTAGTCTGACATTGACGTTAACCTCAACTCAAAAGTGAGAAAGTACCTAGAAATTTTTTTAAACACGTAAATTATTTTAAAACCTAGCAGAGCACTGTTATGTGAGTGTCCATGCACCTGCAATCTCATAGCTATATTTCCAAAGTCATCCTCCAGGATGGTCACATGAGAGATAGGCTCCTCCTCCTACAGGAAACACAAGCACAGATAAGTTTAAAATGGCTGCCCCTCTGTTTTTTTTTTTTTTTTTTTTTTTTTTTGTGTTTCCTGTCCTGCTTACACAAGCTTGATGTACATTCATCCCGTTTGTTTTCTTCCCTGTCCACGGCAGGCGTTCCTGGACACCTCCCTTCCTCCACCTGTATTCGGCTGGTGAGGTCACCATGCCCCAGGTGCCTCTTGGGGGTTGAGGGTGGGGGATTTCTTTAGGGGGGGCTACCTGCACTGGACTCCCCTTCTGGACCTTGCTCTATAATGCCTATACTGTATCGGGGGACATGGAGGTGGAGCTTTTGGAGGATGTATTCTCCCTAAAAGGTTTTTTCCGCTTACCTCTGCCCAGGGGGGTTAGATTCTGCGGCTGCCATGGAAGGTCTTTTTCAAGCCAGCTGGAGGTCTATGCAGGGCTGTCCACCGCCCCTCTTCTGATGGCTTTGCATGCAGGGCTCCGGGGAGAGTCTCTGCGTGCTTCACACCAGCCGGCCGCGCCAGTGGCGCGGCAGAAGTGAAGTATTCAAGATGGCGCCGAAACTGGAAGTAGCGCGGCAGCCATCTTAGACAAGGGCACTGCCGCACGTCGAGCAGCGAATGAGGTGAAACAGCTAATTGAAGGGGAATGGAGGCCGGTATCTTTTTATATATAGATAGAGAGATAGGATATACAGAGAGAGAGACAGATATCCACCTTTTTCTTGAGAGCGATACACTGTTTGCCCGGCGACTGGCATGATTACCTTCCCTCCAAACGGTCCTAATGGCGGAGGACCTGGCCCCATTCCAGAGTCTGCTGATTCAGGCCCCAGCCTTTCAATGGTTTGTGGAGGAGAGACGCTTTAGGGGGGAGCTGGACCCTGCAAAATGGGGGGGGGAAGGAGATGTTTTTTTCTTTGGAGGGGAGGGCTTTTCTGGCGGTACCCTTCCCTTTTGCTGACTATGCGCCCCTCCTGAATCCTTTTTTCTTTCTCTGGCCAAAGTCCTCAGAGGTTACAGAACCGGTGGTTAAAGCTAAAAAGTATTGCTGCACCTGCCCTCTACTTCAACAACTTCTCGGGTGGTTCCCGAACAAAGATTACTAGACCAGCAACTGTGCCTCCAGTACGTTTGACCTCCTCCGACTCAGATTCACCGGAGGAGGAGGGGGGAGGTCCTATTTCAGGATAGCTCTGATTCTGAGGACCCAAACAAAGCGATGCCTCCCAAGATAATCAAACATTTGTTTCCAGCAGAGGAAACGGAGGAACTCCGAAAGGCCATTTACATCACCGAGGACCTGCAGGAGGTCGAGGTCCCCAACTGAGTGCGAAGACAGTTTTGTATAAGGGCCTACAAGAACCCAAGACCAGAACCTTTCTGGCCCATCAATCCTTGAAGAGGATAATCAAGAAAGAATGGGAGTGCCCAAAAAATATTTTTACCCCAAGGCAATAAAAGGAAGATTCCCCTTCGAAGAGTCGGAAGGAGTGTCACCCAAATGCCCCAAGCTTGATGCATCACTGGCAAAAGTCTCTAAAAAGTCGGATTTGTCCTTCGAAGACATGGGCCTACTTAAAGATCCCATGGATAAAAAGATCGACGTGACGTTTAGAAGGGCATATGAAGCAGGGGCGGCAGCATTTCAACCTAACATGGCTAACATTTTTGTAGCCAGGAACATGGCCTTCTGGTTGGAGCACCTCAGGGAGCACTTAGAAAAAGTCCCAGGTACAGAGGAAGCGCAGGACTCCCTACTTATTGAAAAAGGAGTAGCTTACATGACTGATGCGGCTGCAGAGGCGTTCAGGATATCAGTCCGCACCACAGGCCTGATCAATTCGGCCAAAAAAGCCCTCTAGCTCAAGCTTTGGGATGGCGACTATGCTTCAAGAAGCAAGCTATGCAATATACCTTTTTGACGGATATCTTCTATTTGGTCAGGAGCTGGACAAGGTTTTAGTGAGATCGGCAGACTTAAAGGTTTCCAATCTAAAAGAAAACCAAAAATGTTTTTTGTCGTCCAAGAGGAGAGGCCCAATCCAGAAGCCGAACTCGCAAAGGAAAAATTGGTCTTCAATAAGTACAAAGGCAAAGCAAATGTTCTTCTTCCCAACACCAGAGGCAATGGTAGCAAACCCTAGTGACGCTAGCATACCAGTGGGGGGGAACCTTTGTTCAAACCCCTTCATCTTGCAAATCATCGAGGGGTACAAAATAGAATTCACTGCAAAAACCTTATCACAAATTCCGGACCATATCCCATTCAGAGCCACCCTATGCAAGGGAAGCCACGGAGATGGCAGTTGAAAATCTACTAGTCGAGGGCGTGGTCAAGGAAATTCATCTTTCTCACCACTCGTCAGGTTTTTTTCTCTCAGATCTTCCTCCGGCCGAAGCCCTCGGGCAAACCACCATTTAATCCTGAATCTCAAAGACCTCAACCGATTTGTGCGGTACAGGAAATTCAAAATGGGAGTCCATTTTCTCAGCAAGAACCTTTCTCCTGGAGGTGCCTCTCCTGGTAACGTTGGATCTGAAGGACGCTTACCTACATTTTCTGATCCATCCAGGCCATCAGGGGTTTTTGAGATTCGCCATCCGTTCAGGAAGGCAGATCCGCCTGTTGCAGTTGCAGGCTCTCCCTTTTTTGTTCCCTTTGGAATCTCTTTGGCTCCCCGGATTTTTACAAAAATTGTGGTGGAGGGAATGCAGGAACTCAGACTGAAAGGGGTACATATAGTCCCCTACTTGGACGATTTCCTCATCTACGGTCGAACAGAGGCAGAGGTACTGGCAAATCGCCATACAGAGAATTTTCTCACCTCCTTGGTCAGAAATCCAACAGAATCCCATCAGAGAGTGGTGTTTTTGGGCTACATAATAGATACTGTAGCCAAAGAATCTTACTGGAGGAAAAAGTGACGAAGCTCACAAAGGCGACAAAACAATATCTCAGTACCCAAGGAGGGACATTATGGTGCTGTTAGGCCTTATGTCGGCCTCCATCCCAGCAGTCCAGTGGGCTCAACTCCACATGAGACAGATTCAGTGCCATCTCTTGGGTCACTGGGATGGGAAAACATCCTCACTAGACGGACAGATTGTGATCTCCCGGGTCATCCGCTAATCTCTAGTGTGGTGGTTATGAGAGGACTCCCTCTCCAGCGGGAGACTCTGGTTGCCTCCCATCCAAATCAGAGTTACCACAGAGGCAAATGCCTTTGGTTGGGGGACACACATATAGCACCAGGTGGGACAAGGTACTTAGTTCCACTCTGGGGCGAAAATCTCTTCAAACGTAAGGGGGCTGGCAGCAGTGCGGGAAGCCCTTCGTGCATTTCAGGAGGAAACAGCCGGCAGACATGTTCAGATAATCCGACAACGTTAGGACGGTAGGCTATATCAACCACCAAGGGGGCACATGTTCAAAACAGCTTATGAGAATAGCATACAACATACTTTCAGGGGCAGAAACCCACCTGCTCTCTCTATCCGCCATCCACATAAAAAGGACGAGCAATGTTCTCGTGGACTTCCTAAGCCGCAAACAGCTGGATCCAGCAGAGTTGGAACTGAATAATCTGATTTTCAGAGTGCTCACTCAGAGATGGGGAGTTCTGGACATTGACCTATTTGCCACTGCAGACAACAAGAAGGTAACAAACTTCTCACTGCACAAGGAAAGGAATGCTCTATGAATAGACGCCTTGGGGTTTCCATGGCAGTTCAATCCTGATTACGCTTTTCCCCCTTCCCAACTCATTCCCAGAACCACCAGGAAAATCTGGTTGGAGAGAGTAAGGGTGATTTTGATAGCTCCGTACTGGCCGAAGCGAGCATGGTTCACACCCTTGAAGAAGATGGTGGAGGAGGACCCCTGGATCCTCCCAATCCAGAGCGACCTCCTAATTCAAGCCGAAGCCCATCATCCACATATTTGAACATTGAATTTAGCAGTTTGGATCCTGAACTGTGCCTGCTACTAAACAAAGTCCTCTCTACCAGAGTTATGGATACCTTTCTCCAAAGCAGGAAGCCGGTAACCAGAAAAGTCTACAACAAAGTATGGAATGTATACAGGGCCAAAACTCAGCCCAAAGATAGGAATTTGGAAGACATTGGCACCATCTTAGATTTTTTACTGGACGGAGCAGAAGGGGGTCTAGCCGTGAGTATGCTCAGGGTACAGGCAGCCGCCTTGTCAGTTTTTCTTTTAAGATATCCTGGTTGGAGACAATCCACTAGTTAAACGGTTTTTCAGATCTATTGAAAGATCTCGTCCCAGTAAACACTTAGAGTGGCCCCCTGGGATCTCTCATTAGTGCTTCAGGCCCTCACAAGGGCCCCCATTTGAGCATCTAGTACTCTTCCCTGAAACATCTTACTTTAAAACTAGCACTCCTGGTCGCCATCACTTCAGCCAGACGTATGAGTGAGTTGCAGGTACTTTCCATAAAAGAACCCTTTTTGATTGTCTTTCTGGATAAATTGGTGCTCAGAACAGACCCCCCCCCCCCCTCTTTCTTCCAAAGGTGGCTTCAGCATTTCATTGCTCACAGGAGGTGGTCCTTTCCATCCTTTTGTCAAAACCCGTCTTCCCAGGGGAAAGAGCCTCTCCCCACATTGGATGTTAGAAGGTGCGTTTTACACTATTTAGAAGCTGCTAAGTCGTTTAGAAAAACTTCCAGCTTTTTTGTACTGTTTGGAGGTGCTCAGAAAGGTAAAGGAGCCTCAAAGACCTTCATAGCCAGATGGATCAAGTCGGCTATTAGTACAGCCTACGTAGCTCAAGGCCAGGCAGGACATTCCGTCGGATATCAAGACACATTTCACCCAGTCAGTATCTACCTTTTGGGCAGAGAAGGCTGGGGCTTCTGTCGACCAAATCTGTCGAGCAGCCACCTGGTCCAGTGATTTGACTTTCTCAAAGCACGGGTCAATCTGGTCTCCGCCCAAGAGCTATCCTTTGGATGCAAACCTCTACAAGCTGTAGTCCCACCCTAGGTACGCATAGTTGGGGTCTCATGGGAGCGTCTTGGAGGATGACTTGGGAAAGTGTGAGTTATTACCTGATAACTCCCTTTCCAGGAATCCTCCAGGACGGTGGACCCCCGCCCTATTGTTTGGTTTAATTATTGGTGTGTTGTTTCAGGCTTAAGCCTAAGCTGTTCAGTTCATCTTTATACAACTGAGGGGCAGCCTAGGGGTGGCTATTTTAAACTTAACTGTGCTTGTGTTTCCTTTTAGGAGGAGGAGCCTAGCTCTCATGTGACCGTCCCGGAGGATTCCTGGAAAGGGGGTTATCGGGTAATAACTCAGACTATCTGCACTGTGAGAGTTAAAGCGTTTAACCCAAAAGAAAAAAAAAATCCTGTTCCCTTAAAGCATGTTATACAGCATAGTGCCTATTCATTTACATGAGTAAATCCTGTCAAACAGGATGGGGGATCATTTTTGCCGTGCATGTGTATATCCACACACAGTTAAGGAAGTGGGAGGTAGTAAAAACACGGCTCAACCTCCTGTTTCTACCATCCATCTCGACTGAACAGCAAGTGTAAGCAAGACTTTAGGGTTCGTTCACATGGGTGGTAAAAGCAAGCAGTTGAGCCATTTTTTCCACCCACCTGTACAAGGAGATGCAGCTGCTCAGGGCTGTACACACGCCATGGTCTGATGGTTTGCTTCACAGTCGTGGCAAAAATGATTGGAACAGGGGCACACTGCAATTGCATGCAATGCAGTCAGCTGCAGCACAGTGGGTCAGTGAGGTTAAAACAGGCAGCCAGGAGGTGAAATATTGCCTCTTCGCTGCCTATTAAACACCCTCTGAGAAGTGAACTGCCATGGATCATTTTCAGAGGAGCAGGAAATCAAATCTGCACACCTGAATGAGCTTTTTCAGCCCCCTATCCTGCCTGAGCCTCCCTAGATTCTTATAGTTCTATGCACCCCTCAGAGCCTACCTCTCCATCCGAGCAACCAGACGGCGTGTCTGCTGGCTGGTTGAAAAGCCGAACAAAGCCAGGATCGGATTTGATTGGCTCTGACCTGACATCACTTTCAGTTTACCCAGATGTAAACGACACCGTTTTAAAATAGTCAACAGCATTCAAAAACACCAATCTTGGTGTTTTCAATGCTTTTAAGGGCAGAAGAGGGATTTGGGGTTCTAGAGACGCTATATTTCTACATAAAGAAGACCTGTCACATGCCTAGTGCGGTTGCAAGGATGTTTATTTTCTTTGTGACAGCAATAAGCCCCCGTTCACACTAAGGCGACCTGGTCGCCTCACAGGTTGTCGTAGGTCGCCTTCCATAGGGAAGCTGCGGACCCGTTCTAATAGGAGCGACACAAGCCGCGCCGACTTAGAAAAAGGGTCCGGAACTTCTTTGGGGCGACCCGGAGGCGACCGTTATAGACTTCAATGTTATGAAGTCCGTGGCGGCCGCTCCGAGGTCGCGGCGCGCTGCTCGCACCGCGACCTCGGAGGTCGCCCCTCTAAGTCGGATCTCCCCTATGTGAACGGGGCCTAAAAGGGATAGAAAAAACAATGTAAGCAAAAGTGTAAACAGAAAATAAAATAAATGAATAATTCAAAATTAAAGCGTTTCGTGCTCACGCGCAAAGACGAACGTGCGCGTTGGCCATGCACGCACGCACGCAAACAGCGTCCCACACATGTTGGGTATCACCGCAAACCTCAGATCATGGGCAGTAATTCTAGCTCTAGATTGTCTCTGTAAATCTAAAGTGGTAACCTGTAAAGGTTTTAAAATGTCACCTATGGATAGTAAAATTTACATAATTTGTGGCTGTTGCATGGGCGTGTGTGGCAGTTTGGTACCTGTTTACACAGCATAACATCATCTTTTTTTATATTTTACAAAAAAATGGGTGATCTATTGAGATCTTTTGCATTAAAATTTTTAGAAAATTAAAAGAAAAGTGTACCCCCCCCCCAAAAAAAAAAATAACCGCTATGCAAATATCGTGTGATTTTTTAGGAGGTTCTAAGTAATTTTCTGATTGTCATATGTAAACAGTGCCAGGAAAGGCCTGCTCTGGAAGTGGTTAACAGTGGTTATAACTCTTCTCCAATCTGCCTAAGGCTAAGAAAAAAAGTTAACTTTTTTTTACTCTTTACGCTTGGCTTGACAACATCATGCTTGACCTATTATTCCAGTATACTTCCTGGCCTTCAGAAAAGGCAGAATGGGGGGCAGTGTGGGGGATGCACTATGATCTGAGCATGTTCAGCAGAAATGTCATTGCTAAATGTTGGCAAAAAAAAACTTTGGATGAGGGAGAAATGTGACAGACCCAACAAGGACAGGACTTTTGGAGGGGACTGCAGGCAGTTCAAGATAGCTTCTTGGCTACTGACTATGGGCCTTGGCTTTTGAGGGGGCTCTGTTCTTGGTAGGTGTGTGCCTGGGAAACCCTTGGAGTGGTCTTGCGTCAGATTTAAGTTCATGTCTCCCCGAAACACACATACTCTGGGAATCTACGCCCGGGGATACAAGTTTTGGGTCCTTTGTGCCCATACCAGCAATGACTGCTTTAGACTGTGAGACTAAGGGCAGATGTTAATATAATCAGCTCAAACCAGCCTGATACTGGGGTCCCCTACTATAATCTTTTTAAGGTGTTACATGTGTCTTTGCCCCATTGTGTGCCTCGTAGGTGTGCATTCCCATTGTTAATTGAGTCACCTATTGTTTCTCTCTGTTTGCTCATCTCTTGGAGATGTGATTTAAATTTTGTCCACTTTACCTTCTTATCGAACCATTGTGGGATGTTATGTGTTTATGCATATAACAAGGTGTAATGTACTTTGAATCCAGGGTTGTGGGGTTGTTTCCAGTCTGGGCACCTAGGCTTGTTTAGGTGACTAGTTATTATTTAGTTTAATTACATCACTGTCCGCTTTTAGTTGCTAGATGGGGATTAGCATACTTTTTATGTTGGCTATTTCTTAGATGTGTTAAATGTCTAGGATAAGGTGATATAGCTCATAGGTGTGCGGGGTGTGTCTGTCCCACCCTAATCACCCAGTGCGCCAGGGCCCCTGATAAGGCAATACAGCTGGTCCTCCTGTACTGGGTCATCTCATGCCTTCCCCTTCAGAACTGCTGGCTTCTCTTCCTCTCCCTCCCTCTGCCTGTGCTGCAGTAGGATCAGTCCTAGTATCTGCGCCCCCTTGCTGTCCCTCCCCTGCAGCATTGCTGGATTCCCTCCTCACCTCTCTTGACAGCAACTGCTGCTGGCACACAGGTGGACATTTCAGTATAAAGAGTAGGGGAAAGGGCCAGTAGATGTGTCCTTTTCTGGATGAACACAGTGAGCAATCGGTACTGATCCTCTGTCCAGTCACAGAAAGACTTACACAAAGAGGCTACACCAAAACCTCTTTAAGAAAAAAGAACAAAGTAAAAAAGAGGGATAGACAGGAAAAATCTATTCAAAACAAATAAAGATGCAGAAATCTCGAAGGAACAAGAAAAACAAACCACACGAATAATTATGAGATACACAAATAAACACTAAAGGATTAAAAATATCCTCCAAAAACACTGGCCTATCCAAAAGAGGACCCCAGCGTAAAATATCGAATACCGAATCATCCACCTGTCCCATACAGAAAAGCAGGCTCAATTAAACAAGACCAAGTACACAATACCTAGTACACAGTGAGTTCAAGAAGAGACAAGAAAAGATCCTTGTAAAGATAAGGGCACCTTCCCCTGCGGGAGCTGTGCACAATGCAATGTCATTCAGAGATGTACGACCACAATACTCCCCAATGGAAAAAACTTCAAACTGAAACATTTCGTAAACTGCAGAACAAAAGGGATAGTCTATTTAATGAGATGCGAATGCTGAGCCTTTTATGTGGGCAAAATCAAACAAGAACTGGGAAAAATAATTAATAAACCCCTTCATAGCATACAAATGGGCAACTGTTACCTACCCCTAGGAAGACATGTTGCCTATAACCACAATTCCAAAATGCCAAAAACCACCTTTATGGCTCTGGAAAGGATCCACATCCCACACAGGGGAGGGGACTGGAACAAAAGACTTTTACAGCTAGAGATGCGCTGGATAAGACGCCTAAGAGCAACCACTCCTCCCGGACTTAACGAAGTAGAACGTTTCCGTCCATTTCTAGATGGTTTCTCATCAGGAAAAACTGATTGAAAACAATCTTAACCACTTGCCTACAGTGCACTTTCACCCCCTTCCTGCCCAGACCGATTTTCAGCTTTCAGCGCTCTCACACTTTGAATGACAATTACTCAGTCATGCAACACTGTACTCATAAAAAAATTGTGTCCTTTTCTTCACACAAATAGAGCTTTCTTTTGATGGTATTTAACCACTACTGGGTTTTTTATTTTTTGTGCTATAAATAAAAAAAGACTCAAAATATTGTGAAAAAACGCATTTTTCTTTGTTTCTGTCATAAAATTTTGCAAATTAGTAATTTTTCTTCACAAATTTTGGCCAAAATTTATACTGCTACTTATCTTTGGTAAAAATAATCCAAATAAGTGTATATTATTTGGTCTTTGTGAAAGTTATAGAGTCCACAAGCTATGGTGCTATTCATTGAAAATTGATCACACTTGATCACACCTGATGTACTGAAGGCCTATCTCATTTCTTGAGACACTAAAAAGTCAGGAAAGTACAAATACCCTCCAAATGACCACTTTTTGGAAAGTAGACATTCCAAGGTATTTAATAAGGGGCATAGTGAGTTTTTTGAAGTTGTAATTTTTTCCCACAATTTTTTTTTTGTACAAATTGACGTATTAACAGGTTATTGCTCTCACACAGCATATGTATACTTGGAACTACACCCCAAAACACATTCTACTACTCCTCTTGAGTATGGTGATACCACATGTGTGAGACTTTTTCACAGCCTGGCCACATACAGAGGCCTAACATCCAAGTAGCACCGTCCGGCATTCTAGGAGCATAAATTACACATATAATTTCCTGACAACCTATCGCACTTTTGAAGGCCCTGGAGCACCAGGACAATGGAAACCCCCATAAAATGACCCAATTTTGGAAAGCAAACACCCCAATGTATAATTTTTGAGGCATAATGAGTCTTTTGAATGTGTCATTTTTTTCCACAAGTTTTTGGAAACTGTGGAAAGAAAATGAAAATGCATTTTTTTTTTTACACAAAGTTGTCCATTTATGAAATATTTCCAACACATAGCATGTACATATCAAAAATTGCACCCCAAAATACATTCTGCTATTCCTCCTGAGTATGGCGATACCACATGTGTAACACTTTTTTACACAGCCTAGCCACATACAGAGGCCTAACATCCAAGTAGCACTTTACACAAAGTTGTCCATTTATCCACTTTTAAGACTGGGCCTATTTTTGACACTTGGTGTTTACAAGCTAAAATAATTTTTTTTTGCTAGAAAACTACTTAGACCCTAGAGAATAAAATGGAGATCGTTGCAATATTTTTTATCACACCATATTTGCGCAGCAGTCTTCCAAACGCAATTTTTTTGAAAAATATTCACTTTTTTTAATTAAAATATAAGAAAACAGTAAATTTAGCCCAATTTTTTTCCATAATGTGAAAGATAATGTTACGCCGAGAAATTAGATACCCAACATGTCATGCTTCAAAATTGCGCACGCTCACGGAATGGCGCCAAACTTTGGTACTTAAAAATCCCCATAGGCAACATTTTAAAAATTTCCACAGGTTACCAGCTTAGAGTTACAGAAGAGGTCTAGGGCTCAAATTATTGCTCTCGCTCTAATGATCGCGGCGATACCTCACATGTGTGGATTGAACACCGTTTACATATGTGGGCGGGACTTGCGTATGCATTCGCTTCTGCGCACGAGCTAACGGGGACAGGGCGCTTTCATTTTTTTTTTTTTCCTATTTATTTTATTTATTTTTTTATTTTACACAGTTTAAAAAAAAAAAAAATGTTTTGATCATTTTTATTCCTATTACAAGGAATGTAAACATCCCTTGTAATAGAATTAGGCATGACAGGTCCTCTTTATTGTGAGACCTGGGGTCAAAAAGACCTCACAACTACACTAAAAAAGAAAAAAAAAAACGGCCCTTTAAACCGGTTGCTAGGCAACGACTTTTGACGTAGCTCCGGTCCTCCAAGACCATAGAGTCGAGTTAGGGCCATCTTGCCCTAACTCGACTTCCTGTCTCTGAGGATCCGGGACCGGATAGTTTTCCCCGCTGCCAGCGGGTCCGGTAAGCTGGGAAAACGTCTGGGACGCGGCGGGAGGGGGGGGGGCACCTCTTCCCCTGCACCGTAAGGGTAATTCCGCGGCGATCCGCCACTGGGACCACCCTTATCTGAAAGCCAACCGCCCGCCGTTTAAAAAAAATACCGGGTTTATGGCAGCTATCTGCTGCCATAACCCCAGTATTTAGCTTTTAATGACCGACGTATATAGTCGTTAGGCGGTCGGTAAGTGGTTGCATGTATATAGCAAAAATTGCACCCCAAAATACATTGTATAAAGGAAAGTGTACAGGAATAATTCGAGTCCATCTCAGATCCGCTACTATTAGCGATTTCAAATTCCGAATCGGATTTGGATATGGATTCGGATACTGATGAGAGCTCCCCGGTGCTCTCATCAGTCATGGAGAGGACCTGAAGGGCCTCCTCGCTGCTGTACATCCTTTTTGACATGCTGGCTGTGATGGGCTGTGTGACGGTTGACTGCGGATGATCACTGATGGGTGGCAGGTGACAGTCACTGATGGGTTGAAAGATGACGATGACTGATGGGTTGACAGGTGACGATGACTGATGGGGTGACAGGTGACGATGACTGATGGGGTGACAGGCGACGATCACTGATGGGGTGACAGGTGACGATGATTGATGGGGTGAGAGATGACGATCACTGATGGGGTGACAAGTGACAATGATTGATGGGGTGACAGATGACGATCACTGATGGGGTGACAGGTAACGATGACTGATGGGGTGACAGGTGACGGTGATTGATGAGGTGACGGGCGATGGTCACCGATGGGTGACGGGCGATGGTGCACGGCGGTACTGATGGCAGTCTCTGGTGACAGGTGCACTTTAGGCTACGTTCACATGTGAGCGTAGCGATCATGGGCAGAATCACAGCGATTCTGCCCGCGATCCGGAAATCATTGCAAATTGCGGGGCACCTGTGCATTGCCGTGATTTGCAATAGCACCCCAAACGCTGTGCGATGTTGCCGCGATTTCCGCCTGCTGAATCGCGGTAACATCGCGCAAACAGCGCATGACGCCCCAAAGAAACTCTTGTACCTTTTTTGGGCGTCATGCGATGTTTGCGTGATGTTACCGCGATTCGGCAGGCGGAAATCGCGGCAACATCGCACAGTGTTTAGGGTGCTATTGCAAATCACGGGCAACGCACAGGCGTCCCGCGATTTTCAATGATTTCCGGATAGCGGGCAGAATCACTGTGATTCTGCCCGCGATCGCTACGCTCACATGTGAACGTAGCCTTATGGGTGTCAATTTCTGGGCACTGATGAGGTGACTGTTGGGTGACAGGTGCAATTTGGGGGGGGGGGGGCTGAGGACTGTGTGGGGACAAGTTTTATTTGTGTGATTTTACATTGTGACATGTTTACAGAGCAGTAACTCCCTGTTTCTAGCTCTGCTCTCCTCACACTGGAAACTGTATGAGGAGAGAAGAGCTAGTAACAGTGAGTTACTGCTCTGTGTTTACATTTTGTGATCGGCTGTGAATGGATTAAACAGTCACTGTCAGTGATATGACGGCGGGCGGGCGGCAAGTGGTTAAATAACATATGTTTTCAACCATACTATGGCAACTGTCATCCATTCACAAAAAAAACTTGGAATAGTGAAATAGGGTAAAATATAAAACAAAATGGAACATGAAGAAGTAACCGAACCCCCCCAAACTTAATCTAGGAACAAAAAATACCAAGCCAGGAATTACTAAACTATACCCTAAAAATCCCTATTCATTAATAAGCAGAAAAATGGACAATCATCTCCCTCCTTCACCACTCTTTCCTTTTGTATAAATACTTTTCAACCATAAAACGGTAATAAATAATTATCTCTCATCCAATCACCTAAATCCTTGTTCTATGGCCACATGTTTTCCCCTCAACTTCAAAGCAAATGTACCACATAGGAGACATCCACAGGCCCCCTGAATAAGGGGAGACAACTCCATCCTCTAAAAACCAAAAAATTAACCACACCCCCATAGAGGATCATCCTTTAAATACCCCCTTCTTACCGAGGTCCTCACTCTAAATTGATATCCCCTATCCTACATTTATATGTATTCTTTTTCTTCCAAATGTTTTTTCACTGCTGTTAAAACAAAAACAATGCTTTGCAACTATTATGAATGTATTAGTTTTATTAATATATACCAAATCTATTTTTGAATATATACTGTATTGTAAATGCCGCAACCATGCCAAGATCCTAAGTCACACTCTCCCACCCGGCACGGAAAGCCCCGGTCCAGAACCGGGGCTTCTTAGGAGCGAAAAGGGGCCCTACCATCTACAACCCGATCTGGTCCCCCATGTGGGATATCGGCTCCAAAACTCAGTGTCGGCGGCCAAAAGCACGCCCTGACAGCCACCCGATGCATGCGCAGCCTTGCGGCGCATGCGCAGAAAGGATGCAACCGCGTGATGGCCGTCACGTCCAGTTATGTGCTGCCCCTGTGCGCATGCGCAAACGGACATAAAAAGGCCAGGGAACCTCACTAGTCCTCACTTCCCTCGCAGAGAGGGAGAAGGAAGGACGCAGGAAGCGCTGGCCAGGACCCAACTAGGAGACCGCTCTAAAAGGACCTCAACTGTGAGTTTAACAGTGGAATCATGTCCATTCCTCTCCACCAACATGGAGAAAGTCTTTTTCAGCAATTGGCTGATACATTTGTTCACAATAAAATACTCACGTACCTAGATGTAAATTGTCTCAATTTTTGAACAGATAGAGATATTCATCCTCATTCTTTTATAGTGCCTTTGGCAACTACCCGCTGAAGACGGGAACTCAGGGGCTCCCCTTTCTGGAGCTTTACCAGCATAGCTGCATCCATTTGCAGCACAAGTCTGTGAGTTGAAAGTAATCACTTTCCTAGTACATAAATTCATCCATCTGTAAATACGCCGTATTTATCTACATTATGTACCATTCCAGGAACAGCACAGGTTCCCGCTGCGATTCAGTGACATAAAGAGAATCTTACATGGAACAGGCAAATAAAAAAACATTATGTATGTATATATATCTTTTTTTAGCACCAAACAGCATAATTTCTGTGGGTTGCATAATTATATACACTGAACCAGTATTTCATTACCGTTTCAGATATGGTGATTATAAATCCTTGATAAAGGCTTAGATAGAGCCGAAACGCGTAGGATATTGTCTGGGAAATTCTCTGCCTATATTCCAAACCCACCAAGCATGGAAGAACAGAGAAACACATCCCAATAAGTCACCATACCACTAAATGTCAAAAAAACTTTCCAAATCTTTATTCACCTATTCACCCTAGGTCTCTAACCCAACACTAATGAATGTAATGAATGTATAATTTATTTACTTTTCAAAATAAATTATTTTTATTTATACACCTGTATATAACCTTACTTGCCCACAAACTCCCCCTTGGTCTGAGGCACCAAACAACCTTACAATTTATATAAGGGACGGAGGCAAACACATACTTCTCCAGTTATCTAGAGATCAAAACCCTTCAAAAATTGGATTAAACATTACCTACACGTCATAAATTTTTCTTTATACAACATCAAATTATAGAGAGAAATCTCTAGGTCCAGGGACAATAAACTCTACATGACAGTGACACAGGGTCAACTATTGTTGGCCTTCGTAAAAAAAATGCTGGTTGCCTGACAGTTATGCTGACCTACTAAAGTTCAATGACTCAGGAAGCCGGCAACAATTATTTTTTTTTAGAAGCGTGATGATGCACTTTCACAGTTAAATGAGTGGGCGGGTCACAAAGGAGGTTGCGACAAGAAGTAGTGTTGTCACCTGCCTGGCTGTGCATTGTGGCAGGGGTTTGTGAATCATACCAGCTTATTAGACCTGAGACCAGCTAATATATTTGCATTGGCAGGGAGAGAAAACAACTGAATAATATAGTAGGAATATTTATGTATGGTTTGGGGGTGGGTTTATGTGGGCAGATGGGTCTGTCCAATCACAAGACTAATTCCCAATCATTGGTGGGGACCGACTGTTACTATGCTGGGAGTGTGCTAGCTGCACAGAAAGCTATGACGCCCATGGATGCATATGTGCTGCTTGTGGATGTTAAAGCCATTGTGCCGCACATATGCATACTTGCCAACTGTCCTGGATTTGCCGGAACGATCAAACTGTTTTGTATGCTGTCCATGATCCAAAGCTCAGTCCTGGCCTGTGTGTTTTATATTTGTTATATTTTTTTATTTAATTTTTCAATTTTAGCACAGTTTTAAAAAAAAAAATCTGATCACTTTTATTGCTGTCACAAGCATGTAAACATCCCTTGTGACAGTAAAAGGCAGTGACGGGTACTCTTTATAAAGGGTTAGGGGTCAAAATGTTGACATTTTTGAATACTGACAGTTTTTTAAACTTTTTCTTTAGCCGCCGAGTAACCTAGCTGTGACGTCATCACGTCGCTTCCTGGTTACTAGATCGGAGACCTGATCAAAGCTGAATTCAGCTTTGTTTGGGACTCCAACCTGCCGGCGGACGTGGCGGCTGGTTGCTCGGATCTCCCGGTGGGACGGGAGACCCGGGCAGAGCCGCGGAAGGCAGCAGGAGGAGGGGAATCCCCTCCTGCTCCCTGGAATAATGGCTGAGCGGCTCCCGAGCCGCATCCACTGTTATCACCTGAAAGCTGACCGCGAGATCTAAAAATATGGTACCGGGTTGATGCCTCTAGCTGCAGGCATTATCCCGGAACAACCACTTCTCTGAGCCGACGTAGGGCTACATCAATTCGTGGGAAGTGGTTGAAGTGATTGTAAAGCTTGTTGTTCGTTTTTTTTTTTTTACCATTATGTCAGAATGTTTATACTGCTCTGATAAACAGTGTCTATTTATGCAAATAAGCAAAGATCTGTCAAGTGAGGAGATTCTCAACTTATGTCCATAAATCAATAAAAATGCAAGATGGCTTTAAGTGACGCTAACTGAAGATAAGGAGAATACAATTCTGTGCAAAAATATATATATTTATGAAATACTTCAGTGCAAAATACAATGTCAAAAATCTAATTGGTGATGAACACAAAGTTTAGAATAAAATATATCACACAGTTAATATGAGAATATAATCAAAAAAATATTATCTCAGAATAGTAGGATAACCATAACCAATGACTTCTAGAATATGATTAATAGTCTACCAGGAGGACATAAAAGATGGCAACCAATATGACAAATTTGACACGTGACTTCTCTCATCCAACAGATATTCATAATTCCAATATTTTAAATAAAGTTACATGGATACAAATTGTTATACCGTGTACTGGGACTTATTGAAAGTCCAAAAATGTTTGGTAAAGTAAAATTCTATTTAGTCAATCTACCATAAATAATATCCTCATAACTGAACCATTTACTAAAGCCAAAATTAGCTCAAATTCCCAGATAAGAAGAATTAAACCAATCATACTGCAGTTAGCATCAAGATTTGAATTTAAATCATTCTAACAGTTTAGGTGTGAGAATGGATCAATTAGGATTATATAGATAAGGCAATTTAGATTGTATACTTTACCAAAATCTAGAGTGTCTGTTGAATGGGATGTTACGCTGTCTTGGCTTTCATGATCAAATGCCACCCATCAGTGTCCCATAGCTTCCTTCAAAGCATCTTATTCCTCTCACGATCTCTTCAAAATCTCTCCCTTCTCTCTAGCTGACTAGAACTTTATGCTACCTGAAGTGTGGGCGGGAATCTCATTACCATGTAATTCTCACGTCACTAAGGGATACAATTCCTAATTTTTAATGACTTGGACCCAAAATTAAGCAATCACCAGAGGGCAGTGTTGTATTACGTACGGATTTGTAACATAGAATATAATAACATTATTTTCCCAAAGATAACCCTTTGACCTTAGTCTGGTGAAAAGATCTAAATTTCACAGATATGTCAAACCCGTCAAGACATTATGGCAAGAGTAGAGTATTTATGGTGACCATAACAACTTACAGGACCTTGCATAAACATTTTCTCTGTAAGTGGGTAATTAATGCCACCTATACAAAAACAAAATATAGTATACAAAGCACTCTTAGAAATATGTAATGCCACACATGTATAATAATATTGTTGCTGATATTTTTCTCACACATAATCATAATGTTTCTTTAAAACTTGTTTTAAATGAGCCCTACAAGAAATATACTGAGCTATTGTTCATTGTTACACACAGATAAGATTATACTCTAACATTCAGTAGTATCTGGTATGGCGTCAGGATGATTGACTCTTATCTAAAAAAAAAGGCAGGAGACTACTTATTTATGATCTAAAGAAAAACAGAATTTTCTATTGAAACTCCAAGACTTTCTGTAAAAGACATTTTGTTTAAAAAAAAAAAAATATGAACTTTCATTCACCCCCAAAACAAAATGGATGCCAAGCTGCTCAAAAATGTCTATGTATATAACTGAATATATAAGGCCTTTATATAATTCCATTTTTTTTATAGTCTCCCCAATAATCCTGACGTGCATAGAGCAGGTAAAAGAAAAAACACAAGCTTTACAGTTAGTTTAAAGTATGGAATTGGTTTAATAGAATAGAGGGAATAGAGGAATCCTCTAATGGAGACACTAGTTATGGTGACAACCATCCCTTTGGAGGGATTTCCTCTCACTTCCTGTTTTGGCCATGGGACAGGAAATGAAGGGAAATCTCCTCAATGGGGACACAGATGGCACAAAAAGCTGACAGGGGTTATAACCCTCCCTTTTTCATTCCGAACTGAAAAAAAAAATACTATTTATTTAATTCTGTTTTACTTTTAGCTGGTATGCAGGGAATGATGGGTACTTAAAGTGATTGTAAGACTATATTTTTCACTTTTTTTAAACAACAATCTGGTACAGCCCTAATTCTCCTCTTTTAGCTCTCTCACTGGCGCTCCTGGCTCCTCCTCTTCGTCGGGCTCCCTTGACACAGACAGAGGGACTCAGCCCTGACCCCACTCCCCCGTCACTGGTTTTGATTGATATGAGCGGCAGCCAATGGCTCTGCGGCTTTCAGCAAACAAGAATAAAATGGACCTGCAATGCCATTTCATTTTAGAGTACACCTCTATCCCAATTGAATACATATAAAAGGAGAAGATTTCCCGGCGGGACTTTATATGAGGTGGACCCAATAGTCACAATACTCAAGTTGAAATTTATCTGGTTTATTGTTTAGAACCAATATACAAAAGTAATACAACATGAATATTTGACATACAACACAGGACACAAGACAGGACATGGTCATACAAATATATTAAAATATCTCGTAACAGTATGCACATCAATACAAATATCTTGAAATTCGACGCACGTTTCGTGGGTTGCATTGCCCATTCGTCAGGAATGTAAGTGTGCAGGCAAGTCTGAAAATAAATTATTATTATTGTATTGTAGACATGCAGGATTGATGGCTATTGGAGTATGAATACTCAAAAATAGAACCCATGTGGGGAGACAACATACTCACAAATATAGCCGTGTCATTGTGATTAAAACCAGTGCTTCCATACGGCGGCGGCCAAATAGTCCGACATGGGAGCTGAGGGGGCAGGATCCAGAGGCATTGTGTTCGACTCAAGGAGAGCAATGATAATGTGTTGCAAGTATATCAATAAAACACCTGGCCAGTCTCTAAATGATAAAGTATACATGTGGGTAAGTGAGCAGCTACTTCCTGTAGGATGGCAGCCAACAAATGATAATGGTCATATATATCAAATGTATCAGAGACATGAATATGGACCAGGGAATGAAAAGAAATAACCAAAGGGTAAGGAAAGTGCCCAGGTAGATAAAAGGATGAAAATATTTGTTGTAAGACTGAGTAAAACCAATAAAAAATGAAATCACCATAGAGTGCATATGTGAAGTGATGAAATAAAGACATGAGAAGAAAAAGAAAAGTGGAGAAAAGGGGAGAAAAAGAGGTGGAGAGTGAATGAAAAGTGCTGTGAACAAATATAGCAAGGTGGCTGTGTGCTTACCATAAAGAAATTATTGCTGTTGTTTGGTATCCACCCTGTGTTCAAAGATTGGACTGTCTGTGATCACTCATCCTCACCTTAAGTGTCTTACAAAGCATCATGGGTCCCCAACGTCATGTCTCAGGTGGTTTGATTGCAGACAATTGCCTGCCATACAGCATGTGGAGCCATATGAGGACACCTGCGAAAAACGCAGGCATCCATTCACCTGGGTGATGGTCTCTCCGCAAGTAACACTGCATGACGCCGCATAGCGGACATACTGCATGCATTGCGGGACCATGACCCCGATGAACAGGTGGCCCCACTCGAATTGTCAGGAGGGGACAGCAGGGGAGCGATGCTCCCCTAATAGTGCATCCCAGCTCCCGGTCAGGCTAGAGGCAACCACCATAGGGAGCACCTAAAGCCAAGGACTGTATCCCAGCATGTATGAATGACAATGTTGAACAATCATCATAATTGTTGATAGTATAATGATGCTAGTGTATGAAATGTCCATTTACCATGCTGGGGTGTGGCATGGCAAAATTGGGCAGTGTAGGACCAAAGGCGGGCATGTGGGTGTCTTCCACCCGAAAATGCAAACAAGAATAAAATGGACCTGCAATGCCATTTCATATTAGAGTAAACCTCCATCCCAATTGAATACATATTAATGGAGAAGATTGCCCGGTGGGACTTTATATGAGGTGGACCCAATAGTCATAATACTCAAGTTGAAATGTATCTGGTTTATTGTGTAGAACCAATATACAAAAGTAATACAACATGAATATTTGACATACATTCAGCAAAACTTGTGAGAGCGGGGAGAAGAGAGCGCTGCTCTTATGCACAGAGCTGGATTGAGAATGGGTTTAAGGAAGTACAAGGGGGGTGAGGAGGGCAATCTGCAACACAGAATGTTTTTTACCTTAATGCATACAATGCATTAAGGTAAAAAAAAAAAAACCTTTAGGCTTTAGCAGGGCCGTACTGTGTTGGGGGGGGGGGGGGGGGGGTGCTGGCTACATAGCCACTTGTGCTGCTTCTCACTGATAGGAGTGATTCACTTCTGTCTCATGGATCCAGCAGCCAGCTTCTGCTGCAGCAAGGGATTCAGCTTTTTCCTCCCTCCAGACTGTAGGGGGAGATAGAGAGTCTGCACTGAGACAAAGATCTCAAACTGCCCTTCTTCCTCTCACGTCCATGACTGGAGAGTACAAGGGGAAAGGGGGGGCATCTAAACTTTAGACCCCCCCTTTTCCTCAGATGCTCCTCTTTCTTACACTAGGTGGACGTGTGCATTGCAGGAACTTGCACAAAACACACAGCTTTTTTGCAGGTGTGCGATCATGGCCTAACAACAGGGGTGCCACACACTGGGGCCAGAGGCGTAACTAGAACCTTCAGGGCCCCGGTGCAAGAAACCATGAAGGGCCCCCCCTGGACCCCTGGCCAGGGCCCTTCCCTTCAAGCCCGGGGCTCCTCCCACTGATCCTGGGGCCCTTTACTTCCCTTGTGGGGCCCTTTATTACGGTCCCACAGCGGGTCCCTTTCACAAGTTTTGCAGTGGGCCCCCTTCCTGCCATCTTGGGGCCTCCCCACGGTGGTGGAATGCCAGGGCCCGGTTGCAAGTGTGACCTTTTGCGATCCTGGAAGTTCACCCACTGGTGTCAGTAGTTTTTATTTTTTGGTATTTTAATTGTATTTTTTTTTATCATTTTATTTTATTTTTTTACAATGTCACTGACTATGACTCTGTCCATTTAGAGAAGCAAGGAGCTGGTAAATTACATATTTACCGACCCCTTCCTGGTTCTCTATTGTGACACATCCCCTGCAGCACCCGGCAGGATAGGGAAGGGATCACAGTGGGGGGGGACCAGGGGAGCACACAGGGGCCCAGAGACAGCATAACACAAGTGAACTGGATAGGAGGAGTGGCGGGGACAGCATACAGAGGATGCAATCTCCTCCATTTTCTTTCTGCAGCTACAGGAGGAAAAAGGAGGACAGTGATTTCTCTACATGCTGCCCCCGCCGCCCCTCCTATCCAATGCCGGGCCCCCTGGAGCATTGGGCCCGGTTGCAATTGCAACCCCTGTAGTTACGCCCCTGACTGGGGCGGTTTCAAGCCAGTGCCGCCGGGCCAGCCCGCATGTCCATGTGAAAGCAGCTACGGTAGCTGCTTCTTCAGCCCTCGCTGCTCACCCCCATACTGTGAGCACATAGTGTTGTTCCCCTGTGACTCTACAGGTAGTAAATCATATTCCCTGGCCGGGGGGGCCACATCTCTCCATCCAGAGGGCCCCAGGTGCACACTGAGTAAAGGGAGAGGTGCACAGCCTCTGACAGGAGGAGTGACAGCGGTATGACTGCTGCTGTGGCTGGCATGCCTGGAGGGATGCTGGGGTAGCCACTGCAGTGACAGCTCAGCCAAATAAACAAAGAGCAATAGCAAAGGAAGACTTCCACCACTGGCTTCCTCTGCTGGACTCTGCAACAGATGAGTTATCAGTCAGAGCTTGGCAGAGAAGTTAGTAGAGGAAGTTTTCTTTTGCTTTCGGCTCTTTGTGAGATCGTCACTGCACTGTTATACCAGCATCCCTTCAGACAAGAAAAATCTGCAGACAATAAAAGTGAGGGGATGAATCTTCCACAGGATTCCAGATGGATCAAGCAGCCAGGTATTGAGTACCAGTGCCCCCAATCTGCCCCGACTATAAGGTGACCAGATTTTCTAAATTAAATCTGGGGACACATTTTTTTTTAAATTGGCGAATAGTAAATTTTATAAGCATATTTCCCTACCATTACGGTACAGGATCTCTGTCATCTCTTTCTTTACCATCCATTATTATTCCCATTACTGTCCATGACAGTCCTTATCACCATCCTCGCCATCACTTTCTTACTCTCCTTCCATTATCTCCATTATCTTCCTTACCGTCAGCCTCATCCTCATGACGATTCTTCTCTCCTACTCTCTTCTTACTTCACTCCTTATCCTTATTACTTTACATTGCCATTCATAGGTGTGCGCAGCTCATTGCATTAGGGTGTGCACCACCCCAAAGCTCAAACACACACACACGTGATTGTGACGTGACAGGATCGTGTGGCAAACTGCTCCTTTAACCATTTTATAACCCCGCTATAGCCGAAATACAGCTACAGAAGCTCTGTTGTTTCAGGAGGTGATCCATGGATGTCCCCCCGAATCTACGCCCCCCGAGTGCCCGCTGGGGTGCACATCTGGGGGGGGTCCGTGACCGAGCGGGAGCGTGCATCCGGCGGCGGCGCGCTCACTCCCAAAACCCTTACAGGCTAGCGACGTAGCCTTACGTCGCTCTGCCTGTGAGGGGCTGACTGCAGTTGTAAATAGTCGTGCGGCAGTCAGCAAGTGGTTAAAGTTCATCCCAAGGGCTTCCTTTAACCACCTCCCACCTGGGCCATTGTACATATACGGCCGGGTGGGAGTCTCATCCTTCTGATCGGACGTTCCGGAACGTCCTTCAGAAGGAAAGAGATCGCGCCGCTGCGGGCACGCGCAGCGGCGCAATCTCGATGTGCCTGTGTCCCTAGGACACAGAGCAACAAGATGCGGCAGGAGGGCCCTGTGATTGGCCCTCCTGATCACATGACGGCTGTGTCCAATCACAGCATTCATGTAATGTCAATACAGCCGTTGTAACGGCTTCGATCTCTTCTCCTCCTGACAGATCCTGTCAGTGAGGAGAAGAGGAGAGGATCGGTGCTGCAGCCGGGGGGATCAGTGAGTATTTCTAATTACTCACTGATCACAGGGGGGGTCTGTGCTGGTAATCAGATGATTGATTACCAGTGCAGCCCTGGGGGGAGGGGGTGCCACTAGAGCCACCAGGGATGCCCACCCATGACCACCAGGGATGCACACCATGGCCACCAGGGATGGCAAACAGGGCTCAGAGAGCCTGCCAGTGGTGCCCCCCTATCAGTGCTGCCCACCAATGCCATCTATCAGTGCTGCCCACCAGTGCCCGTTATTGCCATCTATCAGTGCCGCCCACCAGTGCCCATTATTGCCCACCAGTGCTGCCTATCAGTGCCCATCAGTGCCGCCGATCAGTCCCCATCAGTGCTGCCTATCAGTGCCCATCAGCGCTGCCTATCAGTGCCCACCAATGCTGCATATCAGTGCTATCTATCAGTGCCACATATCAGTGCCCATCAGTGCTGCATATCAGTGCTACCTATCAGTGCCCATCAGTGCTGCATATCAGTGCCACCCCATCAGTGCCACCCCATCAGTGTCTCCTCATCAGTGCCTGTCAGTGCGGCGTCATCAGTGCAGGAAAAAACGTATCTATTTACAAAATTTTATAACCTAAACAAAAAAACTTTTTTTTTTTTTCAAACTTTTCGGTCTTTTTTTATTTGTGCACCAAAAAAGAAAAAACCTGGCGGTGATCAAATACCACCAAAAGAAAGCTCTATTTGTGGGGAAAAAATGACATAAATTTGGTTTAGGTACAGTGTTGCATGACTGTGCAATTGTCATTCAAAATGCAACACCGCTAAAAGCTGAAAATTGGTCTGGGAAGGAAGGGGGTTTAAGTGCCCAGTATTGAGGTAGTTAAGTACAGATGCCTGGATGGAGCAATGACTCTGATGCGGGGAGAAGCCTGCAGATAAGCTCCCAACCTGAACTGCGAGCAGGTGAGGGAGAAAAGAACAAGAAACAGCATTCTTCTCTCTTACACAGCTTCATGCACTGTACTGTGTTTAGATGGTGACTACAGCCAGAGAATTCCACAGGTCTGAAGTGCAACATAGTTACCAGCTACATCCAGTGCACATAGCTGTGTGAGAGAGATTTAGATTTCATCTCTATGCTATGAGTAGCCGAGGAGGAGATCTTGCTGTCTGTGCTTAGCCTTTGTATGTACAGTGCAGGGATGGGAGCTATGCTGAGTGCCCTGCCAGCGGTGACCCCTGTCCTCTTTCCTGCCAGCGGCGACGCCCTGTCCGCTTTCCTGCCAGTGGTGACCCCTGTCCTCTTTCCTGCCAGCGGTGACCCCTGTCCTCTTTCCTGCCAGCGGCGACGCCCTGTCCGCTTTCCTGCCAGTGGTGACCCCTGTCCTCTTTCCTGCCAGCGGTGACCCCTGTCCTCTTTCCTGCCAGCGGCGACGCCCTGTCCTCTTTCCTGCCAGTGGTGACCCCTGTCCTCTTTCCTGCCAGCAGTGACCCCTGTGTTCTGCCTTGGCAACGGTGACCCCTGTCCTCTCTCCTGCTAGTGGTGACCGCTGTGTTCTCTCCTTCCAGCGGTGACCCCTGTGTTCTCTTCTTCCAGCGGTGACCCCTGTGCTCTTTCCTTCCAGCGGTGACCCCTGTGCTCTCTCTTTCCAGCGGTGACCCCTGTGCTCTCTCTTTCCAGCGGTGACCCCTGTACTCTCTTTCCAGCAGTGAACCCTGTGCTCTGCCCTTCAAGCAGTGAGCCCTGTGCTCTGCCCTTCAAGCAGTGACCCCTGTGCTCTGCCCTGTGCTCTGCCCTTTCTATTTCCAGAAGTGACTCCTGTCCTCTCTCTTTCCAGCAGTGGCCCCTGTCCTCTTTCTTCCCAGCAGTGACCCCTGTCCTCTCTCTTTCCAGTGGTAATCCCTGTCCTCACTCCTGCCAGCGGTGACCCCTGTCCTCCTGCCAGAGGTGACCCTGCCCCTTAAGCCTCTCCCACTGGTAATAGTTTGACTATGCCTTCTTTGCTTTCCCTCATTGTCAAGTTCTAAAGTTGGGAAGTATGATACTGTGTTCCAGCAGCAGGATGCAGACTTCCCATCATACAAAATTGAGTCAGATTGAGTGCTCAGCCATTCACAGGACACCTTGTATTTTATCAAGGAATACAAAGCTTCCTTTGATTAACTAAGGTGAGTGGAAAATGGCACAATCTCCATGTCAGTTAATTTATTCATTGATAAACTACAAGGTGTCCTGTGCATGGTTAAGCACTCAATCAGACCTTATTTGGTTCTGAGAGCAGGGATGGAAGTCCCCATCCTGCTGCTGGAACACAGTGCTTTATCCTGTATGTAGCTGATTCTACATACAGTTTAGCTAGCTCTAACAGCAAGCACATCTATTAGTTAAGAAATTAGTTAATTTGTGCCACACCCACAATTTGTCACAGCGTGGCAGACGTGCTGATTATTGTCCTCGGGGTACCCAAGCCTGAACCCCCCCCCAGGGAAAAAAATTATCTACAGCCCTGGCTATCACCTAAATGTGTTCCCACATTTACAAGATAAAAATATATATGTGATAGTGCTGCTACATTATTATAAAGATTAAAACAGTGCTAAACATACGATGACATAACCTATATTAACCTCTTGCCGACCGCCGCACGACTATATACGGCGGCGGTCAGCCACTCCTGGGCAAAGTGACATATATATATATACGTCACTCGCCCACGAAGCCAATAGGGGGCGAGCGTGCGCCGCTGGAGGCGCGCTCCCGCTCGTTCTCGGACACTCCAGCGCGAGTGACCGGTGGCTCGGATGTCCGCCGGTCACTCGCGATCTTCCGCTGCAGAGGGAGAAAGGCAGGTGGCTGATGTAAACAAAGCCACCTGTCTTTCTCCCCTGTGTAACTGCAGAGATCATACGATCCTGCTATTTAGGATCGTATGTCTCTGTGGTTACATGAAAAGCCATGCCCCTTTACAGTAAGAAGCACGCCCCTAGGGACACATTTAACCCCTGCCTCTCCAATAAAGTTAACCCCTTCCCTGCCAGTGTCATTTTTACAGTAACAGTGCATATGTATAGCACTGATTACTGTAGTAATGTCACTGGTATCCCCAAAAGTGTCAAAAATGTCAGTCAAGGGTGCAATCTGTCCGCCGCAAAGTCGCAGTCCCGCAAAAAAAATCCCAGATTGCCGCCATTACTCGTTAAAAAAAAAACACCAAAAATGACAGAAATCTTTCCCTTAGTAAACGCAATAACTTTTGCGCAAACCAATCAAAATACGCTTATTGCGATTTTTTTTTACCAAACACATGTAGCAGAAAACAAATTGGCCAAAAATGTTAAAAAATTTTGATTTTTACATTTTTTTTTGGGGGGGGGGGGATTTCATATAAAAAAATGTGAAAAATATTGTTATTTTTGCAAAATTGTCACTCTTTTTTTGTTTATAGGGCATGATCAAAAAATCGCACAGGTGATCAAATACCACCAAAAGAAAGCTCTGTTTGTGGGAAAAAAAAGGATTTCAATTTTATTTGGGTACAGCGTCGCACGACCGCGCAATTGTCCGTTAAATTCATGCAGTGCCGAATCGCAAAATAGGCCCTGGTCAGGAAGGGGGCAAAATCTTCCGGGGCTTAAGTGGTTAAATATATAAATAACAAATAATGTGCAATTCAAACAAAGAAAACCTGGTAAAGTGCAATAATAATGCATTGACTGTGTCTCTGATTGAATAAAGTGCAAGTGAAGAAAGCACTTCAGGACTTATTACTTCACTTGCACTTTCTCATAGTTTTTCACTATCACATAGTGTTATCTATTTCTATCCCTAGGGGGGAATTGTGGTGGGGGACACAGTGGTTATTTAAATAATCGTCTATTGGCACCTCCCCCAAAAAGAACAAAAATTGTATGTAGGGAGTGAAGGCATGTGCTGGTCTACACACAGAAAGGGTGCAGTCCAAGCATCAGGCCTGGGGGTTTAAATGTGCCACATATACTAACAAAGGAAATTATTTTCACACTTCCAAACCATGTAAAAGGTAAAAAATATAATTTTATTGGGTTTATGTTGACAACAATAGGAAATGTAAGAATAAAATGTGGTACAGCAATCATAAATACATATTATTACATTACATAAAGCCCCAAAGTGTCCGGGCTACATAGATAGAATGAAGAGCTGGAACTACGCGTTTCGCATGAGATGCTTCCTCAGGTTCCAGCAAGGTAGAAATAACAATATGTTCTATGAAATAAGCAACATATACATTAATTTATAAATAAACAAAGATATATGTTAATATTATTCATACATGTGGAATATATAGAATTTTAAAAGAAAATTGCCAACTTTACATTGTTTAGATCTTATCAATATATCAAAAATTATTTATCTCTATAAGATTAAAAAAATATTTTATACCTTTATTCTGACCAGTCTTATATCAATGAATATTTATTTCATATTTTCTAAGTTCTATATTCTAGAAAAAAATAAATTAATGTTATTTCTTTAATTAATATACTCAAAATAATAAAAGAAAAAAAGGAAAAATAGAATAAAAGTAAGAGGAAGAGAGAGAGAAAAGAAAAAGAGAGAAAGAAAGAAAAAGGGGGGAGGGGTACCTATTAGCATATATAGTAATCCATCGGAGAAACTTAAGGGGGGGCATATTAGCCATATCCCCGGTCACCCCTGGATGGGAAATCCGGGGCGTCCTGGGGAAAGGGCCAGACAGGAAGAGAGATGAAATACAGATATTGTAGAAAACTGATTTGTAGATGTTTTTCACACGATAATGTATATAAATGGCAAAGATAGCTTACCTATATACTTTTATTAGCGTTGGTTCTTACTGAATATATAGATCTCAATCAGCTGACTGAAGATCTATCCTTCCACATAGCATTAGAGTGGGGGGGGGGAAGGAAAAGGAGAGGGGCAAGTTTTGGAAAAAACGGAAATAACAAGGATGTTTCATTAAAAACCTAAAAATAAAGAGACAATTATACTAACATTAATTATTTCTTAATTTAACAAACAATGTGTAAATAAATAGAGAGGATAAGATATCCAGTATGTTGACAAGTGAAAGTATACTATCCCAGCTAAAAAGGGAAAGGGTTACTAAAGAAGCTAGGCAGTGTTACAGAATTCCAAAATGGTATGTCAGGGAACAGTGCTGCTTATAAGTAAAGGAGTAGTGATATAAGTGCAGAATGTGCATAATAGAGGAAAAAGGAAAAGAAAGGTGATTAAAAAGTGCTTAAAAGTGTGAAAGTGTTAATGAGGGTACATGCTTGAAAAGAATTTTTTTTTTTTTTTTTTTTTTTTTATAATTTGTTTTTTTAAAAAAACCAATTGTTTAAAGAGAGACTTACCCAATGAAGCTGGGATGAAATATAACGGATATATATATATATATATATATATATATATATATATATATATATATATATATATATCAGGGTATAGATGAATTACCCAAGGAAATAGTGAATATAGTGTATTTAAAAGATATAATAAATCACCGGGATATAGACTTGGAAGGATATGACCATATCTCTCAATAGCGCTGTATGGGGATGCTTATGACTAAGAAGTCAATTGTAGACATCCAATCTAAAGGAAAAAAAAGGGGGTTTTGTATAGAAAGATTTATCAACTTTGTCCTTAAATGAAGCAAAGAAGGTCAAACAAGACCAAAAATAGAATTTCTAAAGTTTTTTTCTTTTTTTTCTCCAAAGAGGAATGGACTAGAAAGTGTATTTAAAATTCATAAGTTATTACCTGGTTCCATCAGCGTTCAATGAGAGAGTATGTCCATCGTAGAGTATAAAGGTTTGCAGGTAAGTATAGTCCCGTATGTTACGCTGGCCATATTTATTTGCACATTTGTTTGGTGGTTAAATAGAGGTCAGTTTGGCGCCAATTTCAGCCCTCTTGCGTCTCCTGCCCCCCACGTCCGCCCGTCAATTGTCCAGAACGGACTTGCGGGAGGACGTTCCTGTGTATCCGATGCTTGCGTCAACTTCCGGTCATGTGGACCGGAAGTGACGGTAGTGCTCCACCTATAGTGTCAGCAGAGATGGTACCTTCAAGGAGTAAGCAGCGAGCCATCAAGTTCAAAGATTGTATATGAACCGATTTAGCAGATCGCTCCAAGGGCGGCATTCGGCTGCGCTATATGCATAAAGTTTAAAAGATTTGTCACAGGAAACAGCAAAAAACAATTAAAGTTTCTAAAGAATAATCCGAGGGAAGCTCGTTTCTCATTTGATCATCAATTGTTTTCCAAAGAGAAAATGTATCTGTAATAGATCATTTAATATTATTAAAGAGATTATATATATATATAAAATAAATGTTATAAAAATTCAAAGGCAGAATAATATGTTTAATTCACTAGTATTAAATTAATTTATATATCTTTTAACCTCTCAAAGGTATATTCATTAATACATTTAATACTCTGTTGTTTGTAAATATTATGCATAGAAGAGCCTTTGTATCTTAAGATTTCAAGAAGTATAGGGTGGATTTGAAGGATAACAGGACAAAAGGTACCCCGATAGTTAATTATATGCAAAATGGGAAGAAAAAAAAAAAAAAAAAAAAAAGGGGAAGGGATGGGAAGAAGGGGAAGGGAAAAAGGGGGGAGGAAAGGGAGAGAGGGATAACTTTTTATCCCCAGGAGCATCATGACCGACGAGCCAGGGCAGGAAGTGGAAGAAATAGGATGGGGTTTAATCCATCTACCGTTATAGGTGGTTAGCCTCTCAAAGTTACCCCATAAAGACAGGGACAATGCTATTTTTCCAAGAACGGTGCGTAGCTCAGATGATCGTTTAGGCCTGGGGGACTACAGGCCTCTAAATTGAAAATCCAGCGAGATTCTCTTTGAAGAATAACATTGTCGAAGGGTCCTCCCCTGGGGCCTGGGTGGACCCTTTCTAGGGCAAAAAAACTAAATTTGGGCCGTTTATATCTGTGTACATGGGCAATGTGACGAGCTATGGGGCTTTCAAGATCCCCTCCTTTTATGTATGTCACGTGGTCTTTAATGCGTTCCCAAAAATGACGTTTAGTTTTGCCTACATAAAAGGCTGGGCATTCGCATTTCCACAAATAAACAACACCAATTGTCTCACATGTGACAAAATGTCTCGATATGAAGATTTTTCCATTTGGTAGTTTCTGTTGCGTTTTAGTGGCTATGAATTGGCAGTATGTGCAGGAACGACATGGAAACGTCCCATGTGGTAATTTTGCACATGGGTCCTTTTTTTTTTTATTTCTCTCATAGTGGCTAACTGTAACTAAGTCACCAACCGATTTATTCCTCCTAAATATAAGGTTGGGTTTGGTTTGTACAAAGTGATTTAGAACCTTGTCTTCTGTTAGTAAATGCCAGTGTTTTTTTACAATTTTTTTCACCTGGTCCGTTTGGGAACAGAATTTAGTTATTATCCTAGTTTTATTTGGAATTGGAGTGGGCTCTCCTTGGAATAACAGGAGATCCCGGGGGCTGTCTCTTGCTTTTTTGTATGCCCTTTTTGTACTTTTTTTGCTATAACCCCTATTGAGAAATCTTGTTTGAAGTTGTTTGGCCTCTTGTTCAAAAGTTGTGTTCTGTGAACAATTCCGTTTTATTCTGTAGTATTGGCCTTTAGGGATTCCTTCAATGACGTGTTTGGGGTGACTGCTGTTAGCGTGCAGTAAGGAATTAGTCGCTGTAGGTTTCCTATAAAGAGTTGTAGCAATTGTATCGTTGGAATCTCTATAGATCTCCAAGTCTAAGAACGGAATTTTGTATTTATCGAAGGTGTATGTGAAATGCAAATTGAAGGTGTTAGTATTTAGCATTTCTGTGAAGGCCTTGAGTTTGTCAAGGGGACCCGACCACAGAACAAAAATATCATCGATATAACGTTTCCAGATTTCAATATATTCCATGTATGGTAGAAGGTGTTCTTGGGAGAACAACCATCGTTCCCACCCCCCCAGGTACAGGTTAGCGTAGGATGGGGCACATTTAGTCCCCATCGCTACTCCCTGTACCTGGAGGTAGTGGGACCCATCAAAGACAAAAACATTATGTGTGAGAATGAAAAATAATAAATCTAAAATAAATTTATTCAAACGTCTGTGGTCGAGTCCCCTTTCGTCAAGAAAGGTCTCCACTGTTTCAACCCCTAATACATGGGGTATATTTGAATACAAGGATTCGACATCTATGGAGACTAGGAGTGTGTCTTTGCCTATTTGGATCCCTTCGATTGTTAATAGCATGTGCATCGTATCCTTAAGGTATGATGGTAATGCTTCTACGTGTGGACGTAGATAAGCGTCTATGTACGAGCTAGCATTTTGTGTCAGACTATTAATACCGGACACAATGGGGCGTCCGGGAGGATTCGTTTTACCCTTATGCATTTTTAGCAACGCATAGAAGGTAGGGGTGGTCGGTTCCTTAATGATAAGGAAGTCAGCTAGTTCTTTAGTAATGATACCCCATTGGAAATATTGATTGATAAGTTGTGTGAATTGTCTTTGATTTTTCTGTAATTCGAGACAGCTTACTCTCGAATACCAGGCTTGATTGTTGAGAATATCCATACACATTTCTGTATATTGTGTATCGTTTAAAATAACTACATTGCCGCCTTTGTCGGCTGCCTTAATAATAATATCATTTCTCGTCTGCAGATCTTTTAAAGCCTGGTATTCGGTTTCAGAAAGATTTTTAGTCTTTTGTTGAGGTTTCATTTGTTTTATGTCTCTAGTTACTAAGTGCACAAATAAGTCTACTTTTGGATGAGTTTGACTTGGAAATCTTTTTGATTTTTGTTTGAAAGATTGTAATGTATTCTGCTTAGTTTTAACAATCTCTGCTGATTCAGAGGTGGAGGGTTCATCCAAAGAGGGACCTGATTCGTCCTCTAGTTCGGTGAGGATTTTTAAGGCCTTATAGTCTTTTTTTGTCCAGTCCCGCCAATTAGATAAGAGGCCTTCCATTGGGGCCTCTTTTTTCTTTAGATCTGGTCCTTCTATTAAGTTTCTGAAATTTAGTTTCCGTGCAAAGAGATTCATATCTTTAATGAACTCGAATTTATCGAGATCATTGGATGGACAAAAGTTGAGTCCTAATTCCAATACTTTGATTTCCTCAGTTTTGAGTTCTATTCCAGATATATTGATCACCTGTAGGGTGTCTTTGTCTAGTTTTTGGTGTTCTCCTCTGGTTGTGCGATTTTTATTGGACCTAGTAGTCCTAGTGTCATTTGCTCTAAAAAAGCACTGTCATGTGGTTTTGTGGAATGACTTTTAGGAATGGCTCCTCCTACTGCCCCTTGTGTATTGGGTAGAGGGGTGCCATTTATATCTTTTGTATTGTTGGTTGCTAGTGTTGCCATATTAGATGCCAATCTAGGGGCTTTTGCGGTGTGTGTGGTTTGATTAGAAGTTTTTGGGTCATTATAAGAATCTCTAGCCTCATCTTTCCTTTTATCAATTCTATTTTTAGTGGTCTTCTCGGAACGTGGATCGTAACGAGTGTTCCAAAGGTTGGATGAGGTTGAAGATGCGGCAGAGGAATCTGACCAGTTGCCATCTTCTTGAGCTTGGGGATTAAAGGTTCTAGGTCTATTATATCTGTTGGAATTTTTATCCCATTTGTAGGCTCTGCCTGATCTAAATGCTTGTTGGTCTCTATCCATTTTTTTGTCTTTTCTCTTGATGATCTCGCCGCTGTGTTTTTCCACTGCATTTTTAATTTCTAAATTTTTTTCTCCTTGAATATTGGTTTGTTCTGGAAAACTGCTAACTGATTAACAATCTCAACAATTTCCTTGTCTAAAATTAGAGCTTCGGCCTCATAATATTCTTTTAATATTTGCATCATTTCGATCGAGCATCTTGTTAGACTATCCTCCCATCTACCTCTCATTTCTGAAGAAATAGAGTGGATCGTAGGGAAGATCTGAATTCTAAGACCAAAAGGAACGACTTTTGACTGAATGTATTGAGAAAAATAAGTAGCATGCCAGAAAAAGGTAGTCTTACGAATTAATAGCTGTTTCAGGCGATTTGTAATTTGTGAAATCTCAGAATCTTCTTTGTTGGAGCCTCTGATTTCTGTTTGAATTTGTAGCATATAGTTGGACCACATATTGCCCAGGTAGTCAGCCATGATGATCCTAGGGAGAAGAAGAAGGGAGAGAAAAAAAAAAAAAAAGGGGGGAGGGGGGGAGGGTTGGAAGGAGAGGGAAGGGAGGGGGAGGGGAAGAAGAAGGAAAGGGAAGGGGGAGGAATGAGGAAAAAGTAAGGACCTGCACTTAGAGTAGCGTATAGAAAAAGGTGAAAAGCGAAAGTTTAGAAAACAAATAGAGAGTTTAAAATATACATAAGTATTTCAATAATAAGAATTTCGAACATTTCATATTAGTACTAAACTCGATTGTCCCTAGTTGGAAGGGGCGATTATTAGTATCGCATCCCTGCCAAGGGAGAAAATTCTATTTAAAACTATACCTCTATATATGACAATTAGTTTAACAAACAGGATTTCAAAAGTCTGAAAGTGTGAAAAACTTTAGACCACCGTCTCCGCCCAAATACAAATGGGAAATTATGAAATAAATATTCATTGATATAAGACTGGTCAGAATAAAGGTATAAAATATTTTTTTTAATCTTATAGAGATAAATAATTTTTGATATATTGATAAGATCTAAACAGTGTAAAGTTGGCAATTTTCTTTTAAAATTCTATATATTCCACATGTATGAATAATATTAACATATATCTTTGTTTATTTATAAATTAATGTATATGTTGCTTATTTCATAGAACATATTGTTATTTCTACCTTGCTGGAACCTGAGGAAGCATCTCATGCGAAACGCGTAGTTCCAGCTCTTCATTCTATCTATGTAGCCCGGACACTTTGGGGCTTTATGTAATGTAATAATATGTATTTATGATTGCTGTACCACATTTTATTCTTACATTTCCTATTGTTGTCAACATAAACCCAATAAAATTATATTTGTTACCTTTTACATGGTTTGGAAGTGTGAAAATAATTTCCTTTGTTAGTATATGTGGCACATTTAAACCCCCAGGCCTGATGCTTGGACTGCACCCTTTCTGTGTGTAGACCAGCACATGCCTTCACTCCCTACATACAATTTCTATTTCTATCCCTATCGGTGTTCATCAGTGAAGGAGAAAAAAAACCTTTTTACAAAATTTTAAAACAGAAACTCACCTCCTCCTGGCATGTGACCATTACATTCTTAGTCTGTAAACTCAATTCATCAAGGCAATCCCGCCCCTCTGGACTACATTGCCCCTAATTCCTTGCACTGCTTGTCATACATCATCAAGGAGGGAGGGAGAGGGAGGAACACTGCTCTGCTCTCTCTCTCCCATCTCCCCTATGTATTGCCACTGCACAGATAGAGATGGGAGGAGGTAGCAGAAGTAGGAGGAGAGGGGCGAGATGCTGAGAGAGGGCAAAGACATGTCACAGGGCAGGATCGCGCTGACAGATACAGAGAAGGAGTGTGTCTCACACTGTGAGACTGACAGTGCCTCCGCCCACTAGGAAACTGCCTGGCCAAGTCTGAAAAATGGGGACGAAACCGGGGACAGTGTCCTCATTCCGGGGACTGTCCCCGGAAACCGGGGAGTCTGGTCATCCAACCCTACTAAGCATCAGGACCCCCATCTCCCCCACTAGACGGCAAGACCCCCATCTCTCACCATAAAGAACCAGGACCCCCATCTCTCTCCACTAAGCACCAAGACCCCCATCTCTTTCCACTAAGAATGAGGACCCCCCTCTCCCACACTAAGCACCAGGACCCCCATCTTCCTCCTACTAAGCACCAAGACCCCATCTCTCTCCACTAAGAACCAGGACCCCCCATCTCCCACACTAAGCACCAGGACCCCCATCTCCCCCACTAGACACCAGGGCCTCCCATCTCTCTCCACTAAGAACCAGGATCCCCTATCTCTCCCACTAAGCACCAGGACCCCCCATCTCTCCCCACTAAGCACCAAGACCCCCCATTTCCCCCACTAACCACCAAGACCCCCATCTCTCCCCACTAAGCATTAGGACTTATGGCTATAGCCATCATAAAATTCACTTTCTAGATTTGGAGATAGAGATGAAGGAGCTGTGTTTTTCATTTAAAACTTATTTGAAACCTACAGATCGCAATAGCTTCATTCCAGTAGAAAGTTGCCATCATAAAACTTGGTTGCAGTCGGTCCCCCAGAGTCAATTCTTGCGTCTAAGACGGAATTGCTCCAACACTCTAATCTTTTTACAACAGTGTCAAACTTTGAAAGGAAGGTTTGTAGCTAAAGGGTATGATCCAATTAAAGTAAATCAGGAAATCATTAATGCCCTTAATGTTGATAGGCTTTGACAACCAGAGTAAAAAATAGGGATGATGAAGGTTATAAATGGGCCTTTTCTACTTCCTACTCAATTAATTATTTGTTGTATGTGTCTGTGTTGAATAGACATTGGGATGTTTTGAAAACGTATTGATCGCATTCTGGGTCCACTTTTACCAAATAGAGCTAAAGTAATTTACAGAGATGTACCGTCATTGAAAAATAGAACTGCTCCCAATGTCATTTCCCCGGCTATTATCCATGCAAAAAAGCAATACATGTCTACACAACACAAGAGTGGAGTTAAAACACAAAGTTTTACATCAACTGTTACCAACCATACATACCCCATTAAGCAGTTCCATACCTGTTCAACCAAGGGCGTAGTTTATTTGTTGACCTGCCCATGCAAGAAACAGTGTGTTGGTAGAACCATCCATTCTTTTAACGTTAGGATGAACGAACACATTGCAAACAAAGAAAGGGGAGACCAATCATAATATTTCCAGACATTACCGGGAATGCCACAACAAAGATCCACAAGGTACAGAATTTACCATTATTGATCGTTAATTGGCCCCATGGAGAGGAGGAGACGGAATTAGAGGGGTTTCATGTCTTGAAACTTTTTGGATTTACAAATTACTGTCCCATTCCCCATATGGGTTAAACATAGAATGGGACATCAATGCCTTCATAAAAAATGCGTATTTTTAGGCCTTGTTATACCTGCATTTATCAAACCAACCATTTTGGTTCTATTCTCACATATCTGATACTACAAGGTTAGGAATGTTTTTATAATTTATTTTTTATTTTTCATTCATTTATCATGCTCCAGTTACTTTTATACTCTTATGTATTGTATTTTATTTTTGAATCTTTTGTTTGAATTTGTAGCTTTTTATGTCCATTTGATGTTAAGTTCCTTTCGGGTGTCGTTTTCATAATGAACATTATTTTCACTAAACATATGTAGATTTTAATTACAACATATGAGTCATTATTCACATACTCTTTCAAGGAGTTTAGAATTCATATATATTTCCTTGTTCTTTGTTCTGTCGATTTATTTATCATAACTGGTCTAATTGCCAGTCACTGGTGCTATTTCCACCCTTACTAAAAGATGGGTCGGTCTATTTTGGAGACGATAGTTCTGATGGATTATTCACGTCCGTTTTCTATCACTCCCATAACGAGGCTTGGCTTGCGCCTCCTCTCTGTTGTCCCTTATCGTGACCGATCGAGAGGTTTGGAACGCATGTCTACAGCCAGTGTTAACTTCCTATGTTCTCCAAAATGAGGTTTGGAGAGCATGCACCGCCCCCATCTTGATACACACAGGAAGTGTCAGTAGGCACACGACAGAACCAAATTCAGGTGTTACAATTTAGTCTGATTGTGGGAGCCCCCCTAAAGATATTTATTACAGCAGCACCAGTAGCTTGACACCCTAGATGGTGTCTTATGAGACGAAATGCGTCAGTTCAGCTACAGGTGTTGCCTTTACTTTGTCCAGGATTCTACATACTACTTACAAGCGCTTTTTCTTTTTGGATACTGTAAGTGTTCCTACTTTTAACCATTTGCCGACCACCGCAAGTACATATACTGCGGTGGTCAACCCCCCCTGGGCAAAGTGACGTAGTGGTACATCACTCGCCCGCGAGCCAATAGGGGGCAAGCGCGTGCCGCCGGAGGCACGCTCCCGCCCCCGCCCGTTCACTGCCACTTCCGCGCGAGTGACCGGCGGCATTGGTACATCAAAAGACATGCCCCTTTACAGTTAGAAGCACGTCCCTAGGGACACAGTTAACCCCTTGATCTCTAATAAAGTTAACCCCTTCCCTGACAGTGTAACTTTTACTGTAACAGTACATATGTATAGCACTGATTACTGTAGTAATGTCACTGGTACCCCCAAAAGTGTCAAAAATGTCAGTCAAGGGTCCGATCTGTCCGCCGCAAAGTCACAGTCCCGCAAAAGAAATCACAGATCGCCGCCATTACTAGTTAAAAAAAAAAAAACAATAAAAATGACATAAATCTTTCCCGTAGTTAGTAAACGCAATAACTTTTGCGCAAACCAATCAAAATACGCTTATTGCGATTTTTTTCACCAAAAATATGTAGCAGAAAACAAATTGGCCTAAAATGTTAAAAAAATTTGATTTTGACATTTTTTGGGGGGGAATTTCATATAACAAATGTGAAAAATATTATTTTTTCAAAATTGTCGCTCTTTTTTTGTTTATAGCGTAAAAAGGAAAAATCGCACAGGTGATCAAATACCACCAAAAGAAAGCCCTGTTTGTGGGGAAAAAAGGACGTGAATTTCATTTTGGGTACAGCATCGCATGACCGCGCAATTGTCCGTTAAAGTCACGCAGTGCCGAATCGCAAAATAGGCCCTGGTCTTTGAGCAGCCAAATCCTCCGGGGCTTAAGTGGTTAAAATAAATGGTTCCTTTATTGGTAAACACTATGTGAGCTTTTTGTTTTATTGAGCTTATGTGGAGGACATCCCAGTCATGATCCCAAGAGGACATCCATTGATTTTTAAACATGGTTGATGAGAGGTGTTTGGGGGTTGTTCATGAGTTCTGAAGGCATTCCAGCGTCACAGACACAGTCAACTATCCATCTTTATATGCGTGAGTGACCTAAAGAGTGTAAGCTCTATTGGGTCCTATTTCTCTGGTAAGCCCCCTCCTTACCTTACACATCGGTGGTGGTCACACACACCAGTGATAACACTATTAATATTACATCTAAGGGAATTCTGCACTTTGGTGGATTTTCCATAAGCTACAGAGATCGTTTTATCAACTTTCTTTGAACTGGATGGACTTTATTTTATTATCATATTTATTAGCATCATGCATTTTAACGATCACGGAAATGGTTTATGTTACAATGCACTTTAATATAGATTTGTAATATTTTTGCACAATTTGCACATAGTGACTTTATTGTCTCGATTATTTTTCACATATTTTTTGTATTCATTTATTTATATTTTCATACTCAATACCAGCGTTGCACTATCTTTATTATTATAAGCATTAGGACCCCCCATCCCCCCACTAAGCACCAAGACCCCCCATCTCTCCCCACTAAGCACAAAGATGCCCCATCCCTCCCCACTAGGCACCAAGACCCCCATCTCTCCCCACTTAGCACTAAGAGCCCCCATCTCTCCCCACTAAACATCAGGATCCCCTATCTCCCCCCACCGAACACCAAGGCCCCCATATCTCCCCATTAAATACCAAGATGCCCCATCTTTCCCCACTATGCAAGGCATCTCTCCCCCTCTAAGCACCAAGACCCCCCATCTCTCTCTACTAAGCACCAGGACCCCTTATCTCCCCCCATGAAGCACCAAGATCCACCTTCTTTCCCCACTAAGCATCAAGACCCCCCCCCCCATCTCTCTCCACTAAGCTCCAAGACCCTCCATCTCTCCTCACTAAGCACAATCACCCCCAATTTTCCCCCACTAAGCACCAGGACCCCCGTATCTACCCAATAAGCACCAGGGCCCCCCATTTCTCACTAATATGCACCAGGACCACCATCTCTCCCCACTAAGCACCAGGGCCCCCCATCTCCCCTGATTGCATTTTTTTAGGCAGGTATGCAGGGTCAGGGAGTGGGTTTAGGGGCCCCATCAGGTAGGCTGTAGGGGGCCCCATGATATCTAACAGCGGCCCTGCCGAGGAGGGGAAAATGGCTAATTAGGCCCAATTGGGACGTTTTAACTTAGGGGTGTACTCACGTTTGTTGCCAGCGGTTTAGACATTAATGGCTGTGTGTTGAGTTATTTTGAGGGGACAGCAAATTTACACTGTTATACAAGCTGTACACTCACTACCTTACATTGTTGCAAAGTGTAATTTCTTCAGTGTTATCACATGAAAAGATATAATAAAATATTTACAAGAATGTGAGGGATGTACTCACTTTTGCGAGATACACTATATATATATATATACATACATATATATGTACACACATATATATTTATACATACATACATACATACATACATACATACATACATACATACATAGGTGTATCTCCTAAAACTAGAATATCATCAAAAAGTTAATTTATTTTAAGTAATTCAATTCAAAAAGTGAAACTCATATGTTTTCATATAGCTGTGTTACACACAGAGTGATACATTTCAAGCATTTCTTTCTTTTAATTTCGATGATTATGGCTTACAGCTAGTGAAAACCCAAAATTCAGTATCTCAGAAAATGTGAATATTACATAAGACAAATTAAAAAAAGTATTTTTATTACAGAAATGTTGGCTTACTGAAAAGTATGTCCATGTACAGTATAGTATATATGCACTCAATACTTGGTTGGGGTTCCTTTTGCATGAATTACTACATCAACGCAGTGTGGCATGGAGGCAATCAGCCTGTGGCACTGCTGAGGTGTTATGGAAGTCCAGGTTGCTTTTATAGCGGCCTTCAGCTCGTCTGCATTGTTGGGTCTGGTATCTCTCATCTTCCTCTTGACAATATCCCACAGATTCTTTGTGGGGTTTAGGTCAGGCGAGTTTGCTGGCCAATCAAGCACAGTGATACCATGATCATTAAACCAGGTATTGGTACTTTTGGCAGTGTGGGCATTGCCCCCTACAAGAGTAGGACACTAGGCATAAAATAATTCTGGCTACCCCCATTGGCAGTCCCAGGGGGTATACCACCACTCTCTGCTATAGCCACTCAGTTTTTTTTCTGCCTAGTCACGAGTAAGGACCTAGTTCCTTACTAGGATCTTTGGTCCTGGCAAAATTTTTTTAGATGGAAAATGTTTTTCTCCTGGATTTTTCCTGTGAGATCTACAATCAACTGCCAGACGGGCAGGATAATCTCGATCCAGTGAGCACCCCAGTCTGGCCAGCGAGGGCGCATGCAGGCCTCAGCTCCACACTAGGTCGGCCGTGACATAGCCCCACTGGACAGGGGCTGGCCCTGCGAGTTAAACGTCTCGCGAGGTTGCATATGACCTGGCTTTGGCCCATTTTGATGGAGAGGAAGATCTGTCTGGAGCAGTGCCTGCCTGGTTCCTGGTATGGTGAGTAGCTGTCCCCCCTCCTTCCCCTGGAGGGTTTTGGTGTGGATGTGCGTTCTCCTCCTTCCTGAAAAGTGGTATGAAGGGTGCACTGATGTGTCTGTAAGCCCAAATGAAGGTCCTATTTACCTGGTATGGAATAATGTGTGAATAAATTGTCTGGTGGGCTATAGATAATAAATAATATTCAAATGTGGTAAACACAAATAAGGTGAAAACACAAAAACAAACTTGTGTTGATCTATACACAGAAATCGTTGCCCTGCATATATATAGGGTATATGTGTTAAATGTGACTGATATTCAAACAAAGTCCATAAGTGTCCATAATGTATAAATATAGAAAATGATGATGGATCCAAAACGAAAAGCAACAGGTGCTCAAAATAATTCCAAAAGAAACATCTGTGATCCCACCACCTGTGAGGTATCTTCCTTACCAGAAGGGTAAAAGTAAGGTGCAATAATCTCCCCAAAATCTCTGTGAGGTGAAAGAAATCCAATGCTGTGTTTACCACGTGAAAAAAGCCAAATATCCAAGCCTCTTACTCTTAGGGATGACTATATTACTCGGTGTGTTCTCCTTCTCCCCTCCGAGTAATATAGTCATCCCGTATGTAGATGAAGTGTCCGTGGTTATAAGGAGAACACACCGAGTAATATAGTCATCCCTAAGAGTAAGAGGCTTGGATATTTGGCTTTTTTTATCATTAATCTTAACTTTTGTCCTTGGGTTGGTATATAGCAATTTCACCCATTTTATATGTAAGTTTTTTTACACTTACTGTATTCTGTGGATCCCCCTGGTGGCTAATAGAGTCTTTGGAGCACATCTCCCCACCTGATCCCCTCTCTTGAAGCTGCCAGGCCCTCCGGGTCCCGACCATCCATTCATGCACTGACAGCAGTTCTGGAGTCCCTTCCAGAGGCTACTAAGGGCAAGGACCCTTGTCGCAGATGTGGGCCCTCCTTTTCGGCTCATAAGATGTTTTTTCGTCCCTCAGGATCGACTGACAAGGGATCAAAGCCTTTTGGGGCCTCCTCTGATGGATCCAAGTGAACTTGGTCTGGCAAGTCGAGAGCAGGCTTTTCCAGACCCGCAGACAAGGCTCCTTCAACATGAATGTGCGCCCTCCCCCGTATCAGGGGTGGGGGGACGTCTTAGCTGGTTCTCGGGCTCATGGACTTCCCTGGTACTTGACAAGCGTGTCCACAAAGTCATACGATGTGGATACAAGATCGAGTTTCGTGCTCGCCCTCTGGAAAGGTTATTTTTCTTCCAACGTGCGACTGTTCTCAGTCTGCTTACAGGTGCTCTTTGGGGCGGTGCAAGATCTTTTGCTTCGAGCAGTGATTGCCCCAGTTCCAATTGCAGAACATTTTTCAAGGGTTTTTATTCAACCTGTTTACAGTTCCCAGAAAGGAGTGCAAGGTGTGTCCAATCCTGGACCTCAAGGTGCTGAACTGCTTTGTGCAGAAGTTCACGATGGAGTCCATTCGCACAATGGTAGCTTCCCTGCATCAGGGTGATTTTCTTGCCTCCATAGACATCAAAGAAGCCTACCTTCACATTCCATCATGTGTGGTCACTAACGCTTCCCCCGCTTTGCAGTGGGAGAGGAACATTATCAGTTTGGGGCGTTACTATTTGGTCTCGCCTCCGCTCCCCGGGTCTTCACTACAGTGTTGGCCCCAGTACTGGTATGGTTACGCCAGCTGGGGAAGTCAAAAATCCAATTTTTTTTTCATTTAAATCAGCTCTCAAAATTTGGCGAGTGGAAATTTGTTGCGGGCGAGTGAGCAGCCGTATCAGAGAGGTAGATGGCGGACACTGCTCGCAGGCGGGGTTAAATGGAAGCTGATCCTGTGATTTGCCAGAAAACTGTGGGGAAGGGGGAAATAAGGAGAGGAGCGTCGCTGGATTACACAGAGGAGAGGAAGAGGAGCGCCGCTTGATCATACAGAGAGGCGAGGGCTGTCAAAGTCCCACCTCCTGCACTGGCTCCTATGACAGACAGCACACTGGTCCAATGCCGGGAAATTAAAGTAGTGTGATGTCTATCATAGGAGCCATTTTAGGAGGCAGGACTTTGTTTGACAGGGGAGATGCGCTCTCTGTGTGATCCGGCAGTGCTCCTCTTCCTCTTCTCTCCCTTCCTATGAGGCTACATTGATGGGCACTGGTAGGCTGCATTGATGGGCACTGATAGACTGCATTAAAGGGCATTGATGAGGCTGCATTGATAAACTCTGATGAGGCTGCATTGATAGACTCTGATGAGGCTGGACTGATGGGAACTTATGAGACTGCACTGATGGGCACTAAAGAGACTGCACTGATTGGCACTGATGAGGCTTCACTGATGGGCACTCAAAGTTGTTGTTGTTAATATTATTTTATTTCAATTAATTCTGCATAAAAAATTTAACAGTGTAATTTTGCAAGATAATTTATAAGAGCGTGTTTTGGGACGTAATTAGGGGCCGGGCAGGGTAGGGGTTGGGTGGAGCAACTGGTGGTGAGTAACTCTTAAGGGCTAGCTGGTAGACCAGGACTTGAAATTTTGAGCCCTGACTTAAATTATATATTGCTCACATGTGCCATGGGTATATGTAGAATTACACCCCGAAAAACACTTTGAAAAGATCTCAATGGGGGAAAAATATCATGCTGGATTTCTATACTGATATGGACTGGGTAATGTGTTAGGAATGAAAGGATGCCACATCGTTTGATGGAAATTAATATTATCAACCAAGAGAGGGCTGAATTCAAAGATACCCAGAAAATCAAAGTGAAAAATGATGCAGCAGGTTAGTCCATTTTGCTGAAATTTCATTGCAGCAACTCAAAATGGTACTCAGTAGTTTGTATAGCCCCCACGTACTTGTATGCATGCCTGACAACATCGGGGCATGCTCCTAATGAGACGACGGATGGTGTCATAGGGTATTTCCTCCCAGATCTGGACCAGGGTATCACTGAGCTCCTGAACCGACTGAGGTGCAACCTGGTAGCATCAGATGGACCGAAACATAATGTCCCAGAGGTGTTCTATTGAATTTAGGTCAAGAGAGCATGAAGGACATTTATTGGTATCAACTCCTTCATTCTCCAGGAACTGGCTTCATACTCTCGCCACATAAGGCTGGGCATTGTCGTGCACCAGGAGGAACCTAGAGCCCACTTCACCAACGTAGGGTCTGACAATGGGTCCAAGGATTTCATTCCAATACCTAATGGCAGTCAGGGTGCAATTTTCTAGCCTGTAGAGGTCACTGCTCCCCAGACCATCACTGGCCACCAAACCGGTCATACGATGTTACAGGCAGCATAACATTCTCCCCGGCTTCTCCAGACCCTTTTATGTCTGTCACGTGCTCAGGGTGAGCATGCTCTCATCTGTGAAAAGCACAATATGCCAGTGGCAGACCTGCAAATTCTGGTGTTCAATGGCAAATGCCAATCAAACTCCACGGTGGCGGACAGTGAGCACGGGGCCCACTAGAGGACGTTGGGCCCTCAGACCACCCTAATGAAATCTGTTTTTGATTGTTTGGTCAGAGACATTCACACCAGTGGCCTGCTGGAGGTCATTTTGTTGGGCTCTGGCAGTGCTCATCCTGTTCCACAAAGGAGAAGATATCAGTCCTGCTGATGGGTGAAGGACCTTCTACATCCCTGTCCAGCTCTTCTAGAGCAACTGCCTTTCTCATGGAATCTCCTCCATGCTCTTGAGACTGTGCTGGGAGACACCGCAAACCTTCTGGCAATGGCACGTATTGATGTGCCATCCTGGAGGAGTTGGACTGACTCATCGCCTCATGCTACCAGTAGTGACACGGACCCTAGCCAAATGCAAAACAAGTGAAAAACAGTTAGAAAAGATGAGTAGGGAAAAAGTAGTAGGGACTCCTACTACCTCCTCCACCTGTAAAACCATTCCTGTTTTGGATGTCCTCTTGTTGTTGCCAATCTGCTACACCTGTTGTTAATTTCAACACCAAAGCAGCTGAAACTGATTAACAACCCCCTCTTCTACTCAACTGACCAGATCAATATCCCAGGAGTTTAATTGACTTGATGTTATACTCTGATTTAAAAGTGTTCCTTTCATTTTTTTGAGCAGTGTCATAGATGGTATAAGTGGAATTACCCCCCAAAATACATTCTGCTACATCTTCGGATTATGGGGATACCACGTGTGAGACTTTTGGGAGCCTAGCAGCGTACAGGACCCCGAAAGCCAATCAACACCTTTAGGCTTTCAAAGGGTGTAAATTGCTCATTTCGCTTCCTGACTACCAATCACAGTTTTGGATGCCCTGAAAGGCCAATATAGCACTGCCCCCCAAATGACACCTTTTTGTAACTAAGACACCCCAATGAATTTGATAAAAAAAAAAATGTCACAAGGTTTTGAAAATGAAAAAAGAAAACAAATACATTTCTGTTTCTTTCTTCATTTTACAAAAAAATGTGGTAACAAATGAAATATGCAAAATACTCCCCATGCCTCTTACCAAATACGTTGGGGTATCTACTTTCCAAAGAACGGTAATTTGGGGGGGGGGGGGTTCTGCTACCTTGGCATTTCAGGGCCTCCAAAACTGATAGTGAGGAAGTGAAATGAGCAATTTACGCCCTTAGAAAGCCTAAAGGCGGTGATTGGATTTCGGGGTCCTGTACGCGGCTAGACTGACAGAAAGTCTCACACATGTGGTATCTCCATACTCAAGAGAAGTATCAGAATGTATTTTGGGGTGCAATTCCACATATACCATATGTGAGCAATATAAAATAAAATATTTCATGGACTAAACATGCCTCCCAGCAAATATCTTAGGGTGGTTTTTGAACTGTCATGGCCTTTTATGCCCAAAATTAGAAGCTTATGCCACACATCAGCCACTCATCTAACCTCTTGAAGGCCAAGGCTTTTCTAACTTTTTGTTTACATTAAATTTTTTTTTTTTGCTAGAAAATCACTTTGAACCCCAAAATATTATTAATATTTGTTTAAAGCAGAGGCCCTACAGAATAAAATGGTAGGTTCTGCAATACTTTTTATCACACAGTATTTGTGTAGCGATTTTCCAAGCGCACATTTATTGGAAAAAATACACTTTTTTTTTAATTTTAATTCACAAAAGCACTATCTATTTCTCAATTGTTTGGTAAAATATAAAAGATGATCTTACGCTGAGTAAATAGATACCAAAACATAATATGATAGTGGAAATCCACCCAAATAGAAAGGAGATAGACTCAGATGTCAGAGCCTATCAACCAAAGATACAGTGGAGGAGAAAGCCTCAAAGAGGAAAGAGAGCAGAAGGAAATGTATGGGAAACAAATGAGGGCTGTATGGGATTTTTGAATGGTACCATACCAGTTCATATATATAGGGACACATAACCAAAAAATAAAACATATAGAGTTTATTTATACAAAGGTTAAAAACAAGGTACACATGACACAAAAGACATTGTAAAATACATAGGAGAATCCTCAGTGCTTAGTACATCCGATATAAATACAGAACATTTGACCCAACTTGTTTCGTAGTTATATCGAACTACTTCTTCAGGGGTATACAATGTACTGTAGCAAAGTTGTCCTGAGTTTCCTATATAACAAGAAATAGGATATGTTATCAGGAAATAACAAACACAGGTAGTATATCTGCATAGGGATCTGATGTCTCAGTGCATATCCCAGACCAGTGTTGGGGTTAACTAGTTACAAAGTAACTGATTACAGTAACTACATTACTTTTTTTGGTAACTAAGTAATGTAACTAGTTACAATACTAATATTGGTAACTAGACTACTTTACTAGGCTATAGGAGGTAACTACACTACTTTACTAGGCTATAGGAACGCGCTTTCCTGCGTTACCCAAGCCGTGCGATACAATCGTTATTTCAAAGAATAGAGAGGGATGAACTTTATGAATTTTTGTTGCACTTTATGTTTTATTCTGTTTTTTCAGCTTTTGTTCTCATGTTTCCCAAAGCCTCTGTTTATACAATAAACTCTATGCAGAAAAAGTGTCATGTATCTTCTTCTACACGGTCAATTAAGAAAGAGGAAGGTAAAGTAATAAGTAGTGAAGTTACTTTTCAAATGCAGTGATTAGTAAAGTAATCTCGTTACAATTTACAGAAGTAACTAGTAAATAGTAACTAGTTACATTTTTTAGTAACTACCCCAACACTGTCCCAGACCCACCTGACACACCTCCGTGGACAGGGAGAGACAGGTGCCCAAGCTACGCCTCACCGACGGGTGTGGAAGTGAAAACAAGCAAAGCAGCAGGTTTATGGTGGATATGTAGGTAGAAAAAAAGGTATCTGGTTTGTGAAATTTTTTTTATATATATATCATGCAAACATTGCGCCTGAGGCGGCCAGAGTGCTGCGTCACCAGGGAGAAGATCATTGCCAAGTAAGTAGAGCAGCTCAGTAAAGATTTTAGCATGGATAGGGGGAAAAGATAAAAAAGATTTTTTTATATAAAGCAAAAGCCCATACCCAACGCCGCAACAGAGCCTAGGAGCTGGGACTGATATAGATGATGTATATCCTATATCACTTCTTGTCATGCATTGGATTATAGCTGGTACCTTAATCGGTAGCTACCATTTCTATGGAAACACAAAGAGAGAGAGAGGCCAAGTATATTTTTTATGTATGGGAAGGATCAACCATTTCCCAGGTGTCCCAAAGGTGTCTATCGGTATCACATACCCATTCAAAGGAAGATGTTTCAAAAGGGGTTGTTAGCAGTATTACCCATTCAGATTGTTTGGGCTAGGAAAATAGTAGTCCGTGTTTAAAGAAGGGACAAGAAGTGAAAAGGATTCCCTATTAATGTCCCGCGCTAGAGGGCAGCATCAATCAAGGAACCTGAAATAACCAATAAAATACCAAGAAAAGTATAAATATAAGTATATATATATATATATATATATATATATATATATATATCTACAGAGACAAGAGCACGCATACATGGAGATATGCTGTTGTTCTACAAATTTGCCATGAAACCTACCCTTTTTTTTTTTTTTTTAAAGCCCGTAGCGTGTGAAACACACTCAAAAGACTTCACCCGGTGCATAAAAAAGTGCACACACACAAACGTGAGGAACACAAAAAGTGCACAGGGTGTGCAAACTAATGGTCTTCCCTCCGAAGAGGTAGGACCCGAACCTCGATCCCCCGGGGCGCAAGACTCCTGACAGGGATTTAAGGTACTCATGGTCTGTCTGGCCGAAACCAGACTGACCCCGTTCTTCAGGGGGACTGCCGAAACAGCCCCCACCGAGTACTAAGTGGGGCTCCCCCGAAGAAAGACCCCATGAGAGAGGGCGGACCAAGCCAAAAGGCCATATCCACCCCCTCCCAAGACTCAAGGTAGGGCCCGAGGACCCACACCCTACAAGTCGTGCAAGTGAAAAAAAAGGTGATAGAAAGTGACAAACTACAAAGAAAAAAGCACACACAAACAAAAAGGTGGGGGAGGGGAAGTGGAGAGGTGAATTAGTGCCCTTGTGAAAATACAAGGGCAGGCCTTCCGGCCGGAATAAAAATTCCTCTGGTCGAAGCCAAAAGGCCTTGCCCAAGAGGCAGGTGCTTAAAAAAGTGTGCGTAGGTGCAGTGACTATGAAACCTACCCTGTTATTCATCCACGTAGGGAGAGCTCCCGCAGTCTGAGGCTGCGCGAGTACACTGCCGCTTTATATATCACTTCAACCCGGCGTGTGACGTCTGCCGGCACCGGAAATGACGCACACGCCGGGTCAGGTCCCCAACTGCGCACGCTCCGAAGGCAGGGCATGCGCAGTGCTACAGTCAGTGCAGCCGTATAGAACGGCTGCATGTAGCCACACTGCCGGTGAGAGAATTCTGACCAGCGAGTCCGGGGACCACACACCCGTCCGAGGCATTAAAGGCTCCCGCCCCCCTGTGGCCAAAAAGGGGAATCAGCGCGCCAAGGGCATACACAGAGACAATAGAGAACATTGTTCCATATGCAGCCATTCCTATATCAAATCATGCAATTAAATTGGTATAAGTATTACCGATTTTTATAACACACCTTTATAATGATCAAACAATGAACATGCATATCATATAATGTGTATCATGTTAGAATAGTCATGCAAACACATGATAATTAAATTTGTAACTATATAAACTTGTGCACGGTTATATAGAAAAGAGAATCCTCACACCATGCACATAGTTTGAAAAATATATCATACTGGAACGGATATAGACGTAATTAAAGAAAACAACACAAAATGAAGGAACAAAAAGGATAAAGTTAGAGTCAAAAAGACTACTGTATGCATTATTACTTTTTTTCTTCTTTTTTCTTATCTGTACATTGAGCTCAAATTGTGAGGCCGCCAGCCAATCACCCACCAGTAAATGATCACATGCAGCTGTTTCATCTAGCCATCCCTATCTGGACCAATAATATCGAAGTAATCGGGATTAGTGAACAAGAGTCATTGTAGCAGTTGTAAAATGGATCAGATAATGCAAGTAGCTGTTGTGTCCTGCATGCAAAAGGGAGCATCTGGAATTGGGTATATGCATGTGAGAGTGTATGTAGTTAGCCCAAAAAGGGTTATTAAGACAATGCTTCATTAATCCCAGGAGGTCTTGTGGCTTCCAAGAGCTCTATCCAAAGGGTTTCCTTTTGAAGTATGCGTTTATCCCAATCCCCCCCACGGGGGGAGTAAGTTTATTTACAAATATTTTTGGAGCAAGTTTATTTACAAATACAGGGGGTTGCGATGGGCACTTGCTGCGCACCCTCCTACGCTAACCTATTTCTGGGTGGGTGGGAGTGTATGATATTTTCCAATGAGGATATGGATGAATGGATGCCCTATATACTTATTTTGCAACGATTCATCAATGACCTACTAATAATTTGGACCGGTTCACACCATGACCTACAACGGTTCATTGCTGCTTCGAATAATAACAATTACAATTTGAAATTCACCTATACGATTGACAAAAGACAGATCTCCTTTTTGGATCTAAAAATCAGCATTCTACCGAATGGTCAATTGGATACGGATCTATACCGCAAACCGAGTGCGGGTAATACTATTTTATGCGCAGCAAGTGCCCATCCCACCCCCCTGATTAAGAGCATTCCCTATGCCCAATACCTTAGACTTCAGAGAAATTGCTCGACTGATGCAAATTTTCAAACCCAAGCTAATCAATTACAAACCCGCCTCTTGGCAAGAGGGTACTCTAGGACCCTGCTGAGAAAGGCCTATAATCGAGCAAAGTCACGTCCCAGGGTGGAATTGCTCTACAAAACCACTATTAAAAGAAATAGTGACAGTGTAAGATTTATCACCAGGTTTTCCTCACACGAAAATTTGTTGCGTAACATTCTAAAGAAACACTGGCCTATTTTGACTCAGGATTACATCCTGACCAAATACCTAAAGCCACAACCCAATCTAGTTTTCAGAAAGGCCACCTCTTTGAGAGATCGCCTTACCAAAAGTCACTACACTACTGGGGAGGGACATACACTCTAAGAAGGGGCACCTATCCCTGTGGTTCATGTAACAAATGTCCTTGGGTCCAAACGGGAGCAGGTGTCAATTTACCTAATGGCAAGTGGCACCAGTCAAAACAATTTGCTGACTGCAATACCCAAGGTTTGGTTTATCTTATGACATGCAAATGCGGAGCGTTTTAAGCCGGCAAAACCAAACGTAAACTCAGTCAACGGATAGGAGATCACACCTATTATTCCGAAGGGGGCACTGTTCAAACTAGTGTTACTCGACATATAGGTTTGTACCACAGGTACAATAACACAGTGGTCTCTTTCTTTGTCTTGGAGGTGGTACCCCCAGACCCCCGTGGGGGGGATTGGGATAAACGCATACTTCAAAAGGAAACCCTTTGGATAGAGCTCTTGGAAGCCACAAGACCTCCTGGGATTAATGAAGCATTGTCTTAATAGCCCTTTTTGGGGTAACTACATACACTCTCACATGCATATACCCAATTCCAGATGCTTCCTTTTGCATGCAGGACACAACAGCTACTTGCATTATCTGTTCCATTTTACAACTGCTACAATGACTCTTGTTCACTAATCCCGGATTACTTCGATATAATTGGTCCAGATAGGGATGACTAGATGAAACAGCTGCATGTGATCATTTACTGGTGGGTGATTGGCTGGCGGCCTCACAATTTGAGCTCAATGTACAGATAAGAAAAAATAAGAAAGAATGTAATGATGCATACAGTAGTCTTTTTGACTCTAACTTTATCCTTTTCTGTTCCTTCATTTTGTGTTTTTTTCTTTAAATACGTCTATATCTGTTCCAGTATGATATATTTTTCAAACTATGTGCATGGTGTGAGGTGTATATAACCATGCACAAGTTAATATAGTTACAAATTTAATTATCATGTGTTTGCATGACTATTCTAACATGATACACATTATATGATATGCATGTTTATTGTTTGATCATTATAAAGGTGTGTTATAAAAATCGGTAATACTTATATCAACAATTTAATTGCATGATTGGATATAGGAATGGCTGCATATGGAACAATGTTCTCTGATGTCTCTGTGTATGCCCTTGGCGCGCTGATTCCCCTTTTTGGCCACAGGGGGGCGGGAGCCTTTAATGCCTCGGACGGGTGTGTGGTGCCCCGACTCGCTGGTCAGAATTCTCTCACCGGTGTTCCGTGAAAAAACCATACCTGTAAAAAATCCATACCCTTGTCACTTCCGATGCACCTACGTCATTGAACAGCTAAGAAGCGGACTAGTGCGCATGCTCGGAGGATATGGATTTTTAACGGTAGTGTGTGTAACGTTACACCGCCTCAGCTGTTGCGGCGGTTACATTAAAACAGCTCGGCAGCAATATGAGTCATCTCCGCTCTTATCCACGTCACTTCCCTGATCTCGGCTAGTAAATATAAAAGGCAAAGCCTGTTCTGAGTGGAACCTGTTCTGTTAAACCGCTGTATGGTCTTGGCTACCATGCTACAGCTCAGTTTTAGGATCTTTGCAATCTTCTAATAGCCTAGGCCAGCAATTCTTTTTTTTTAGATCCTCTGAGAATTATTTGCCATGAGGTGCCGTGTTGAACCTCCAGTGAACAGTATCAGAAAGTGAGAGCGATAACACCAAATTTAAAACACCTGCTCCCCATTTACACATGAGACCTTGTAACATTAACGATTCACATGACACCAGGGAGGGAAAATGGCTAATTGGACCCAATTTGGACATTTTGACTTAGGGGTGTGTGACGGTGGCGGGTATCAGACCCCTGGCCTTCTCATCCACCTCATGACCAAAGGCCAAGCAATCTCACACCCTGCCCGTCACTTATGTAACAATACCACTCTCAGCTGCACCCAGCACACAGATTGTCCAGCTTGAGGGACCACAATCTAGATGCCAGCAGACAGAGCGATTGTCACCGGGTTAATTAAATGATTAACCCTTTCTCTGCCACCACCTCTACGTTATAATGAGCGGAGAGGACGCTCGTGATTTTACAAATATCAATTATGACTTTAGAATAACCATCTGTAACACACCCACTGTCACCTAAGACAAGAATGGTTCAGATAGGTTAGCCTAAACAGTACAAATATCAATTATGACTTTAAAATAACCGTCTGTAACACACAGTAGCGCGCTTTCAGGAGGCAGGTTCGTTTGGGTCAAGTTGCGTTTAAGAGCTTAGAGACAAAGTTAAGACTTTTCAAAATAAGGTTTAATTATAAGAAAGGTTAAAATTAGTGCGAATAAAAATATTTACAGAAAAATGGGTTACAAAGAAATAAAGACACAATACAGCAATTCAGAAATAGGAGAATAAAGAATGGAAATACTTGCATTAAAACGGTCCTGGTATTACCTTAGTTTCGGAAGCTGAACATGTGATATTTGGTTCCACTTGAGCGATGTTATGGCCTCGATGTTAGGATCAGAACTGAACTCTCTCTCAGTTCCTGTGTTTTTCTCTGACCCTCCAGGGGGTGTCACCAGAAGTACTCAGCCAATGGCTCTGAGTCTATAAACTGCTAAGTGACCTCCCGCTTTGACAGATTCATAAAAGCACTCATATCTGGAGTATTGAAATGGTTACATACTTGAAACCGATATTTTATGGTACGTTTTTGAATGTCCTATCTTTAGACACTAAACATGGGTTATCACGGAATAACCCCCGACCGCTAAGGCATCGGATCGCTAGCTTGTCTTTCCTAGGCATGAAGGTGTCTGTGTTGGGTCTTAATTTGATTGGTATTTTATGGGGCACCCAAATATCTACTTTTTGTTAATATGTTATGTTTGGGTAAAAAGATATGATTTGAGCACGGATTGTGAGATGTAACTTAACAGTTTGGCTTTGGGAATTTACAAGGCAGCTTTACTAGACATCTGCTCTGACCCCCTGCTGTCCTCGGAGACACAACTCCTGCTTGGTCAATCTGCTTGTGTATAGTAAAGGTGTGAAAAATGTCAGCTGTGCAGGAACCTGGCATTCAGTGACCCAGGGGGTCATTACAGTGCCAAAAGGCTGGGGGGATGATGCTGGTAAGAATGTCCATTTCCAACACTGTCAACTAAGCTCGCAATACAAGATGGATGCTTGCGACAGCGTTTGAACGAAATGGCGGCCTGACAAACTAGAGTGCCAATGCACAATATCAATACAGGGTGTACTCACTTTTGTTGCCAGCAGTTTAGACATTAATGGCTGTGTGCATTGTAGCAAAGTGTCATTTCTTCAGTGTTGTCTCATACAAAGATAGAATAAAATATTTACAAAAATGTGAGGGGTGTACTCACTTTTGTGAGATACTGTATATACATTCATATAGCAGGTAAAATAGGTATTGAACGGGTCACCATTTTTCTAGGTAGATATATTTCTAAAGGTGCTATTGACATGAAATTGTCACCACGTCTGTAACAACCCATTCAATCCATACATACCAAGAAACCAAAACAAATACGTTCAGAAATTAGGTTGTGTGTAATAATATGAAATAACACAGGAAAAAAGTATTGAACACGATAACTGAAATTTTTTTAATACTTTGTACAAAATCCTTTGTTGGTAATGACCGCTTCAAGACACCTCCTGTATGGAGAAACTAGTCGCAAGCATTGCTCAGGTTTGATTTTGGCTCGTTCTTCCACACAAAGAGTCTTCAAATCTTGAAGGTTCTGTGGGCCTCTTCTATGAACTCTGATCTTTAGTTTCTCCATAGATTTCCTATTGGAGCTGGCCGTTCTAGCAGCTTTATTTTCTTTCTTTGAAACTAATTAAGAAATTCCTTGGCCTTGTGTTTGTGATTAATGTCTTGCTGAAATGTAAACCATTGTTTCATCTTCATCATCCTGGCAGCAGATTTTTATCAAGAATGTCTTGGTACATTTTTCCTTTCATTCTTCCTTCAATGACATGAAGTTTGCCAGTACTGTATGCTGAAAAAACAGCCCCACACCATGATGTTCCCATCTCCAAACGTCACTGTTGGTATGTGCCTGCGACCAACCGAATTAACTTACTATTACATTTATTAAATACTTTCTTCAGCTCTGTATATACAAAGGAGCATGGGGGAGCTCATGACCATAATGAGGATGGTATTGACAAAGCCCCAAATGATCCACAATGGCTCAAAAGTGATATGGTCCAGAAATATTTAGACAGAATAAGGGTGGATAAAGCGCCTGGACCCGAGTGACATCCACCCACGCATCCTATAAGAATTGAGCGATGTAATTTCAAAGCCTTTGTTTCTAATTTTTAGGGACTCATTAAGGACTGGAATAGTACCACTGGATTGGCGTAGGGCCAATGTGGTGCCTATATTTAAAAAGGGATCAAAGTCTTTGCCAAGTAACTATAGACCTGTTAGTTTAACTTCTATAGTCAGGAAGATAGTGGAGAGTTTAATAAAAGACCACACAGATGAGTTCTTGCTGGAAAAAAAAGGCGAAACCTTGGGATCTAGTGATCACCAGTCAGTGTGGTTTAATATAAGAACTGTGAAAGAGTCACACCACACAAAAACAAAAGTTTTAGATTTTAGAAAAACAGACTTTTCAAAAATGAAATTAGTCATAAATGAGTCCTTATCAGACTGGAACGGATTACATGGAGTCGAGGAGAAATGGGACTACTTAAAAAGGTGCATTATTGAAGGCAACAGAAAATTGCATTAGACTTGTCAGTAAAAGCAAAAAAAGGAAGAGACCACTGTGGTACTCATCAGAAGTGGCCCAAATCATTAAAAATAAAAAGCTAGCATTTTGTAATTATAAAAAAACCCAGAGCAATGAAGATAAGGAAATCTACAAGATTAGGCAGAAAGAGGCCAAGCAAGTTATAAGAACTTCTAAAGCGCAGGCAGAAGAAAAACTAGCTCAGTCTATGAAAAAGGGGGATAAGACATTCTTCAGATATATAAATGAAAAAAGGAAATTAAAACAAGGAATAACTAAATTAAAAACAAAGGACGGAAGGTATGTAGAAGAGAATAAAGGGCTATCCGACTGCCTTAATGAATACTTCTGTTCAGTTTTTACAGAAGAAAAAGAAGGAGAAGGACCTCCACTTGAAAGGATGACTAATGAATCGTTTGATGCATGTGTCTTTACAGAGGAAGACGTTCTAAGATTGCTGTCTAACGTGAAGACAAATAAGTCACAGGGTCCTGATGAGATACACCCAAAATTATTAAAAGAGCTTAGTGGTGAGCTGGCAAAACCATTAACAGATTTATTTAACCAATCATTAGTAACAGGAGTCGTCCCGGAAGATTGGAAATTGGCAAATGTCGTGCCCATTCACAAGAAAGGTAGTAGGGAGGAATCGAGCAACTATAGACCAGTGAGTCTGACATCAATAGTAGGCAAATTAATGGAAACCCTATTAAAGGATAGGATTGTGGAACATCTTAAATCCCATGGATTGCAAGATGAAAAACAACATGGGTTTACTTCAGGGAGATCATGTCAAACAAATCTTATAGATTTTTTTGACTGGGTGACAAAAATAATAGACGATGGAGGTGCAGTAGACATTGCATATCTAGATTTTAGTAAGGCTTTTGACACTGTCCCACATAGAAGACTTATCAATAAACTGCAGTCATTGAGCATGGACTCCCATATTGTTGAGTGGATTAGGCAGTGGCTGAGTGACAGACAACAGAGGGTTGTAGTCAATGGAGAACATTCAGAACAAGGTCATGTTACCAGTGGGTTACCTCAGGGATCTGTACTGGGACCAATTTTGTTTAATATCTTCATAAGTGATATTGCAAAAGGCCTTGATGGTAAGGTTTGTCTTTTTGCTGATGACACAAAGATATGTAACAGGGTTGATGTTTCTGGAGGGAAACGCCAAATGGAAAAGGATTTAGGAAAACTAGAAGAATGGTCAGAACTCTGGCAACTGAAATTTAATGTGGATAAGTGCAAGATAATGCACCTGGGGCGTAAAAACCCAAGGGCAGAATATAGAATATTTGACACAGTCCTGACCTCAGTATCTGAGGAAAGGGATGTAGGAGTAATTATTTCAGAAGACTTAAAGGTGGGAAAACAATGTAATAGAGCAGCACGAAATGCTAGCAGAATGCTTGGATGTATAGGGAGAGGTATAAGCAGTAGAAAGAGAGAAGTACTTATGCCGCTGTACAGAACACTGGTGAGACCTCACTTGGAGTATTGTGCGCAGTACTGGAGGCCATATCTCCAGAAGGATATAGATACTCTAGAGAGAATTCAGAGAAGAGCTACTAAACTAGTACATGGATTGCAGGAAAAAAACTTACCAGGAAAGGTTAAAGGACCTTAACATGTATAGCTTGGAAGAAAGAAGAGACAGAGGGGATATGATAGAAACTTTTAAATACATAAAGGGAATCAACTCGGTAAAGGAGGAGAGCGTATTTAAAAGAAGAAAAACTACCACAAGAGGACACAGTTTTAAATTAGAGGGGCAAAGGTTTAAAAGTAATATGAGGAAGTATTACTTTACTGAGAGAGTAGTGGATGCATGGAATAACCTTCCTGCAGAAGTGGTAGCTGCAAATACAGTGAAGGAGTTTAAGCATGCATGGGATAGGCATAAGGCTATCCTTCATATAAGATAGGGCCAGGGACTATTCATAGGATTCAGATATATTGGGCAGACTAGATGGGCCAAATGGTTCTTATCTGCCGACACATTCTATGTTTCTTTGTTTCTATAAAAAAAATATCTTAAGCAACAGACAGCATGGATTTGTGAAAGACTGAAGTTGTCAAACAAACCTGATTTCTTTTTATGAGGAGGTAAGTAAAACCTTGGACAGAGGGGTGGCTGTGGACGTAGTATACTTGGATTTTGCAAAAGCGTTTGACACAGTTCCCCACACACGGCTAATGTGTACGGTAAAGTCTACTGGCTTGGAAAGATAGGTTTGTAATTGGATAGAAAATTGGCTAAAATATAGAATTCAGAGAGTAGTGGTTAATGATTCTTACTCTGAATGGTCTAAGGTTATCAGTGGTGTACCCCAAGGTTCAGTGTTGGGACACTTACTTTTTAATATCTTTATAAATGACATAAGGTCTGGGATTAAAAGTACCATTTCAGTCTTTGCAGATGACACCAAGCTTTGCAGTGGAATAACTTCCTTACAGGATGTCTCCAACTTACAAGCTGACCTCAATGCACTATTTCATTGGGCAATTATCTGGCAAATGAGGTTTAATGTTAATAAATGTAAAGTTATGCACTTTGGGGCATGCATCATACATACTAGGAGGAGTAGAACTGGGGGAATCCATAGCGGAGAAGGATCTGGGTGTTGTGGTTGATCATAAGCTTAATAATAGCATGCAATGCCAAGCTGCGGTTTCCAAAGCAAGCAAAGTCCTTTCTTGTATTAACAGAGGCATGGACTCCAGAGAGAGAGATCATTTTGCCCCTGTACAAATCATTAGTGAGACCTCATCTGGAATATGCAGTTCAGTTTTGGGCACCAGTTCTTAAAAAAGAATATCGGGGAACTGGAGAAAGTGCAGAGAAGGGCAACAAAACTGATAAGAGGCATGGAGGAGCTCGGCTATGAGAAAAGATTAGATGAACTGAATTTATTCTCTCTTGAGAAGAGGAGAGTAAGGGGGGATATGATCAACATGTATAAATACATAAGGGGTCCATATAGTGAACTTGGTGTTGAGTTGTTCACTTTAACCACTTCCCGCCCACCCTATAGGCAAATGACGGCGGGAATGTGGTTGCATTATCCTGACCGGACGTAATGATGGCGGCAGGGTAATGCGCTCTGCGCGCCCCCCGGGGGGGCACGCAGAGTGGCGATCGGTGATGCAGCGTGTCAGTCTGACTCCCCGCATCTCTGATCTCGGTAAAGAGCCTACTGACGTAGGCTCTTTATCATGTGACCAGCCGTGTCCAATCACGGCTGGTCACATAGTACACAGGAAGAGCCGTTGATCGGCTTTCCTCAGTACGTGCCTGACAGGCACGAGTAAAGGAGGGCCGATCTGCGGCTCTCCTGATGGGGACGGGGGGGGGGGGGGTCAGCACTGGTAATCAGATCATTGATTACCAGTGCAGACCCTCGGGGGGGAGGGGGTGCCACTAGAACCATCAGGGATGCCCACCCATGACCCCAGGGATGCCCACTATGGCCACCAGGGATGGCAATCAGGGCTCAGGGTGCCTCCCAGTGCCCTCCCCATCAGTGCTGCCCACCAGTGCCCTCCCCATCAGTGCTGCCACACAGTGCCCATCATTGCCATCTATCAGTGCCGCCTATCAATACCCATTAGTGCCCATCAGTGTCGCCTATCAATGCCCATCAGTGCCACCTATCAGTGCCCATCAATGCTGCCTATCAGTGCCCAGCAGTGCCGCCTATCAGTGCCCACGCATGCTGCATATCAGTGCTACCTATTAGTGCCACATAATCAGTGCCCACCAGTGCCGCCTATCAGTGCCACCCCATCAGTGCCTCCTCATCAGTGCCTGTCAGTGCAGCCTCATCAGTGCAGGAAAAAACGTATTTATTTACAAAATTGTATAGCATAAACAAAAAAACTTTTTTTTTTCAAACTTTTCGGTCTATTTTTTTATTTGTTTAGCAAAAAAGAAAAAACCTTGCGTTGATCAAATACCAGCAAAAGAAAGCTCTATTTGTGGGGGGAAATTGACATAAATTTGGTTTAGGTACAGTGTCGCAATTGTCATTCAAAATGCAACAGCGCTAAAAGCTGAAAATTGGCCTAGGCAGGAAGGGGGTGAAAGTGCCCTGTATTGAAGTGGTTAAGGTCAACACAGAGGACAAGGGGGCACTCTTTAGGTCTAGAGGAAAACAGATTTTGTCTACAAATACGGAACGGTTTCTTCACCGTAAGAGCTGTGAAAATGTGTAATAGGTGGTTCTGGCTAGCTCACTAGATTGCTTTAAAAAAGGTCTGGATTCTTTCCTGGGTGTACATAATATAACTGGGTACGAAATTTCTTTTTTTTTTTAGGTAAAGTTGATCCAGGAAATATCCAATTGCCTCTAGGAGGATCAGGAAGGAATTTTTTCCCCTGCTGTAGCAAATTGGATCATGCTTTGCTGTTTTTTTTTTTTTTGCCTTCCTCTGGATCAACTGCGGGTATAGGATTGTGTACATGGGATTGTATGGTTGGGTTTTCAATACTGTTTTTTTTTTTCTTTTTGTTGGTTGAACCAGATGGACTTGTGTCTTTTTTCAACCTGACTAACTATGTAACCTGTCCAACAGTATGCATTAAAAACGCGTTTAGTTGCACACATTTGCAAATACATGCATAAGCTGCAGGCCCCCGGCAAGGCACCCTGATATCTGCAGACCCTAAAGGCCTGTACACACGTACCGATCGTCGGCATACAAACGTCGGCGGACGAAAGATCTGCCGATTGTACGCTTGTTAGTATGGTGCCTCCGACAGCTGTCTGCGCACATTCTGCGGACAAGTCTTTCTTGCAAGCGTTTAAATTTTTGTATGCCGACACCAGAACGGATGATTGTTCGCCAGTCAGTACAGAATTCTGCCGACAGACCGCAGATTTGCATGACTGGGCATGCTCAGAAAAGAAAAAACACAGGGAAAGTTAACCATTACATGACATCACTTCTGCAGTCGGCTGTAGTCGGCGGACAAAATTCTTGGGCAGTCTTTGCACTTTTCAACAGACACCGACATCCCAGGGAGAAAAGACGAACGTTTGTATGTCGACGATCGGTACGTGTGTACGGGGCTTTACTCTACCTTTAAAGAGTATGCACAGTGAGAGCACATGTATTCTGATGGATAGATGCAGGACAGGTGACCGGAGAGAGCCTACACCTCCTTAAAGGCGCAGAGTCACACTGAACACCCAGCACATTGCACAATGGCAGCAAAGGTGTCAGTGCGTTGCCTGATCAATATACACTAAACAAAATTATAAACCCAACTCTTTTTTTGCCCCCATTTTTCATGAGCTGAACTCAAAGATCTAAGACTTTTTCTATGTACATAAAAAGCCTATTTATCTCAAATATTGTTCACAAATCTGTCTAAATCTGTTTTAGTGAGCACTTCTCCTTTGCCGAGATAATGATTTTTGCACAGGTGTGCCTTAGGCCTTAGGCTGGCCACAATAAAAGGTCACTCTAAAATGTGCAGTTTTATCACACAGCACAATGCCACAGATGTCACAAGTTTTAAAAGAGCGTGCAATTGGCATGCTGACTGCAGGAATGTCCACCTGAGCTGTTGCCCGTGAATTGAATGTTCATTTCTCTACCATAATCCGTCTCCATAGGTGTTTTAGAGAATTTGACTGTACATCCAACCGTCCTCACAACCGCAGACCACGTGTAACCACACCAGCCCATGATCTTCGCATCCAGCATCTTCACCTCCAAGATCATCTGAGATCAGCCACCGGGACAGTTGCTGCAACAGTTGGTTTGCATAACCAAAGATTTCTGCACAAACTGTCAGAAACTACGTCAGGGAAGCTCATCTGCATGCTCGTCATCCTCATCGGGGTCTCGACCTGACTGCAGTTCGTCGTCATAACCGATTTGAGTGGGCAAATGCTCACATTCGATGGCATCTGGCACTTTGGAGAGGTGTTCTCTTCCTGGACGAATCTCAGTTTTCTTAGATCTTTGAATTCAGCTCATGAAAAATGGGGGCAAAAACAAGTGTTGCGTTTATAATTTTTTTCAGTATAACAATACAAAAATTGGTCACTTCCCCCACCTATAACTGGTCTTAACAGCAAGGAGCACTGGAAGGGCAAGCGTATGTCTAAAAAGCCAAGGAGTTTCCAGCCACAACTTACCAAGCAACCTGCGACCAACTGAATTAAGTTAACAGTATGCGTTAAAAACAGGGGTTTAGTTGCACACATTTGCAAATACCTGCGTAAGCTGCAGGCCCCGGCAAAGCACCCTGATAACTGCAGACCCTAACTCTAGCTTTAAAGAGTCTCCACAGTGAGAGCACATGTATTCTGATGGATAGATGGAGAACCGGTGACTGGAGGGAGCCCTTCCCTCCTTAAAGGTGCAGGGTCACTGTGAACACCCAGCACATTGCACAATGGTACGAAAGTTGTCAGTGCGTTGCCTGACCATGGGACCTCCAAATATGGTGTGTATTATGGCACCCAAAGAGATTAATTTTGGTTTTATCTGACCAGACTATATTCTAGTATTTCACAGGGTTGTCTAAATGTTGTGCAGCAAACTTTAAACAAGCTTCAACATGCTTTTTCTTCAGCAATGGAGTCTTGCATTATGACTCTGCCTACAGGCCATGGCAGTTGAGTTCACTACCTATGTTTTTTTATTTTTTTTTCTAAACGATTGTACCTGCCAATTTCTTGTCTTTCTGAAGCTCTCCACATGTGGTCCTTGGCTCTTGGACAACTCCGGATTCATAGATTCATTACACACAGTGATATATTTCAATCATTTCTTTTTTTAATTTTGATGATTATGGCTTACCACTAGTGAAACTGCAACATTCAATATCTCAGAAAATGTTATTTTTACATAAAACCAGTAAAAAAAAAAAAAATAATAAAAGTAAAAGATAAAGGCTTATATGGATCGGCGGCGACTGTCAGAGGACGTAAGAGAAATGTTAGCTTACTGAAAAGTATGTCTATGTACAGTATAGTATGCACTCAATACTTGGTCGGGGCTCCTTTTGCCTGAATTACTGAATCAATGTGGCATGGCATGGAGGCGATCAGCCTGTGGAATCACTGAGGTTTTATGGAAGTCCAGGTTGCTTTAAAAGTGGTCTTCAGCTCGTCTGCATTGTTGGGCCTAATGTTTCTTCCTCTTAACAATACCCCACATATTCTCTATAGGGTTTAGGTCAGGTGAGTTTTCTGCCCAATAAAGCACAGAGATACCATGATCATTAAACCAGGTATCTTAAACGGTCTCTCAGTCTGGTTCAGTAGGTTACACAATCATAGGGAAGACTGCTGACTTGACAGTTCTCCAGAAGACCAACAATGACACCCTCCACAAGGAGGGTAAGTCACAAAAGGTCATTGCTGAAGAAGCTGGCTGTTCACAGAGTGCTGTATGCAAGCATAACAATGGAAGGTTGAGTGGTAGGAAAAGATGCACAAGCAACAGGGATAACTGCAGCCTTAAGAGGATGATGTAGCAAAGGCCATTTAAGAATTTGGGGGAGATTCACAAGGAGTGGACTAGGGCTAGTGTCACTGCTTCAGCAGCCACGACACAGATGTATCCAGGACATTGACTACAACTGTTGTATTCCTTGTGTCAAGCCACTCCTGAACCAGAGACAACATCAGAAGCGTCTTACCTGGAGAAAAAGGACTGGGCTATTGCTTAGGTGTCCAAATCCTCTTTTCGGATGAAAGTAAGTTTTGCATTCCATTTGGAAATCAAGGTCCCAGAGCCTGAAGAGGCACAGAATCCAAGTTGCATGAGGTCTAGTGTGAAGTTTACACAGTCAGTGATGATTTTGGGAACCATGTCATCCGCTGATGTTGGTCCACTGTTTTATCAAGTCCAAAGTCAGCGCAGCCTTCTACCAAGAAATTCTAGAACACTCCATGCTTCCCTCAGCTGACTAGCTTTATAGAGATGCTGATTTCATTTTCCAGCAGGACTTGGCCCCTGCCAACACTGCCAATAGTACCAATACCTGGTTTAATTGATCATAGTATCACTGTGCTTGATTGGCCAGCAAACTTGCCTGACCTAAACCCTACAGAGAATCTGTGGGGTATTGCTAAGAGAAAGATGCGAGACACCAGACCCAACAATGCAGATGAGCTGAAGGTCTCTATCAAAGCAATTTGGGCTTCCACAACACCTCAGCCCCTCCATGCCATGCCGCATTGGTGCAGTAATTCATGCAAAAGGAGCCCCGACCAAGTATTGAGTGCATACTATACTGTACATGGACATACTTTTCAGTAAGTCAACATCTCTGTATTAAAAACAGTTATTACCTGTTAACTTAGTTTCCAGGAATCTTCCATGACAGCTTACAGAGAGAGAGGCTCCTCCTACCTTGCACAGGAAACGCATAATCCACATGATAAAAAAGGCCACCATACTGACAGCCCCTCAGTAATACCAAATAACCAAAGGCTGATATAATGAAAATGATTACTTTACATGGTAAAACATTAAAGTTTATTCAAATATTATATTAGCCCCCCCCCCCCCTACCAAAAGAAAAAAAAAATGTCCCCAGACACATCAACAAACAAGGAAGGGGAATTGGCACCATCTTGGAAAATTCCTGGAAAGTGAGTTAACAGGCAATAACTGTTTTCCCCAAGTCATCCTCCAGGATGGTTACAAAGAGGATAACATAGAACTACCTGCTTAGGGCAGGACTACTGCTTGGAGCACTTTCCTCCCAAAGGCCTGGTCTTGGCTCGAGAGTAGGTTTAACCTGTAGTGCTTCACAAACGTTTGTAAATTGGACCAGGTTGTGGCTTTGCAGAGCTGGAGTGGTGATGCACGGGCCTTTCTGCCCAAGTACCTACTGCTCTGGTAGAATGAGATTTAATACTAGTAGAAGGTGATACCTGATATACTTCACAGATCGCTGCCTTCATCCATCTGCCAATGGTATTTTTCAATGCCCTCTTACCTTGTAGGGGCCAGAGAAGGGAACAAACAAACCAGTGGAAGATCTCCAGTCTTTCAATGTATGCAATCATGCACCTTCTAATGTCCACATTATTAAATTTGGCTTCCTTAATGTTTGTTGGGTTTGCACAGAAAGAAGGGATTAGAATTTCTTCTGTTCTATGAAAACTGCTTGCTACTTCTGGGAGAAAAAAAAAAAAAAGCAGGGTCCAAAAGATAAGATGATTTTGTCGTAAGAAAGAATACAAAATGAGTCAGCAAAAAAGAGAGCCTGAATTTCACAGATTCTCCTAGCCGAGACCAACACCACTAGGAGTATTGTTTTAAAGGTTAGGAATCTAATAGAACAGTTCTCAGGAGGCTCAAAAGGTTCTCTACAAAAACTTTCAGGCACTGTGGTCGAGTCCCAAGATGGAAACTTAATGATGACTGGAGTGAGTTTATGTTCAATTGCCATTAAGAATCTTTTGATAAAAAGTTCTGCTAATTTAAAACTCTAAAAAATTTGAAAGGGCCGCCACTTGGACCTTGAGCGTGCTAATGCCCCATACACACGTGCAGATTATCTGCAGACTTTTGTCTGCAGACTTACCTTTTCTATGTAGTGCAAGGGCCTGCCGGATTGCATACAAATTGAAAGTGTTTAGGTTTGACCTCATATTATATGGTGTTGGTAAGTCTGCAGACAAAAGTCTGCAGATAATCTGCACGTGTGTATGGGGCATAAGAGCTAACCTTATGTCTGCTCCATCTTGTAGGAAGTTTAACACTCCCGGAATAATATGACCTTTTATCTTGTTAGTTATTTACACCCCAGCTGCAGAACGTCTTCAAAATCCTATTATACAGGTGCATCTCATAAAATTAGAATATCATAAAAAAGTGAATTTTAGTAATTCCATTGCAAAAGTGAAACTCCTATTATATATAGATGTGTTACACACAGAGTGATATATTTCAAGCATTTCTTTTGAAGATTATGGCTTACAGCTAGCGAAAACACAAAATTCAGTATCTCAGAAAATCAGAATATTGCAGAAGACCAATAAAAAAAAAACAAAGATTTTTAATACAGAAATGTTGGCTTACTAAAAAGTATGTCCATGTGGGGTATAGTATGCACTCATTACTTGATTGGGACTCCTTTTACACAAATTAGTGCATCAATGTGGCGTGACATGGAGGCAATCAGCCTGTTGCACTGCTGAGATGTTACGGAAACCCAGTTTTCTTTAATAGAAGGTTTCAGCTCACCTGCATTCTTGGGTCTGGTGTCTCTCCCCTACTTATTGACAATGCCCCACAGATTCTTTATGGGGTTTAGGTCAGGCGAGTTTGCTGGCTAATGAAGAACAGTGATACCATAATAAACCAGGTATTGGTATTTTTGGCAGTGTGGGCAGGTGCCAAGTTCTGCTGGAAAATGTAATCAGCATCCCCATAAAGCTAGTCAGCAGAAGGAAGCATGAAATGCTCTAAAATTTCCTAGTATAGGGCTGCACTGACTTTGGACTTGATAAAACAGTGGACCAACACCAGCCGATGACATGGCTCCCCAAATCATCGCGGACTTTGGAAAATGTTGCATTACATTTGGAAATCAAGGTCCCAGAGTCAGGAGGAATAATGGAGAGGCACAGAATCCAAGTTGCATGAAGTCCAGTGTGAAGTTTTCACTGACTGGTAGGAAAAGATGCAAAAGCAACAGGGATAACTGCAGCCTTAAGAGGATGGTGAAGCAAAGGCCATTTAAGAATTTGGGGGAGATTCACAAGGAGTGGACTAGGGCTAGTGTCAGTGCTTCAACAGCCACCACGCAGACCTATCCAGGACATGGACTTCAACTGTTGTATTCTTTGATTTTTGTTAGAGAAGAATCTATGACGTGGCCAAAGAAAACCACTTTTTGTGCTGGAGGAAAAAAGTCTGACTTTTCTCGATTGATCAGCCAGCCCAGATTTTAACCACTTGCCGACTGCGCACAGTATATTTACTGCGGCAGTCGGCCCCGGCCAGGCAGAGTGACGTAGGTCTACGTCGCTACTTCCTGCCGGTCCTGTGCGCGCTCCCGCGCGTGCCCGCCGACACCGATGGCTCGATTGGGTTCAGAACCGATCAGTCATCAGGTCCAGGCCAATCATTTTTGGTCTGGACCTGTTGATCGGTCCTGCCCAATCAGATCTCCCTCTAAGCCTGTGAAATGTAAACACAGGCTTAGAGGAGATGTGCCCTCCCCCCACAACGGTCTTTTTGGATCCAGCGTGAGAGGAGAGCACATCTTACTGTGAGTACTGCACCAAGCACACCCACACACAGTTAGATAGGCACATTTCACCCCCGATCGCCCCCCCGATTAACCCCTACAGCACCTGACACAACACACACTATATACAGCATATAGCATATACCTATATACCTGTATAAGTGTGATTTGTGAACAGGTGTAACACTTGCGACCCCCCCTTTTCCACTTGAATTACCCCCCACCCCCCCCTAATAAAGATTTGAGCCCCTGATCTCCCCTGACCCCCCCCTGATCACCGCTAGTTAACCCCTACACCCTCTGTCACATCAGCACTAATACAAACGCAATATACGGTGTTATTGTATTTTTGTATTAGTGTGATTGTGATCAGAATTAGCGCAGGCGACTAAGTTTCTGTCCCAAGAAGGTTTAGGGTCCCCGCCACCCGCCCAATAAAGATTTAAGCCCCTGACCCCCCCCTGATCACCCCTACACCCCCTGCCATAACACACACCGTATACAGTATATAGCATTTTGCTATATACCCGTATAAGTGTGATTTGTGGTCAGGTCTAGCGCTTGCGACCCCCCTTTTTCCACTTGAATTACCCACCACCCCCCCCTAATAAAGATTTAAGCCCCTGATCTCCCCTGACCCCCCCCTGATCACCGCTAGTTAACCCCTACACCCTCTGTCACATCAGCACTAATACAAACGTAATATACAGTGTTTTTGTATTTTTGTATTAGTGTGATTGTGATCAGAATTAGCGCAGGCGACTAAGTTTGTGTCCCAAGGAGGTTTAGGGTCCCCGCCACCCGCCCAATAAAGATTTAATCCCCTGATCCCCCCCTGATCACCCCTACACCCCCTGCCATAACACACACTGTATACAGTATATAGCATTTTCTATATACCTGTATAAGTGTGACTTGTGACCAGGTTTAGCGCTTGCCACCGTTCCTTTTATCCTTAGGATACCCGCCAGCCCCTTCCAATAAAGATTTAAACCCCTGATCCCCCCCTGATCACATCCCGTTAACCCCTACACCCTCTGTCACATTAGCACTAATACACACATAATATACTGTTTTTACTGTATTTTGTATTGGTGTCATTGTGACTTGAGGTTGCGCTAGCTAGCTAGTTTCTTTCCCAAAGGAGGTTTAGGGTCCCCGCCACCCCCCCCAGATCCCCAGCGCATAGTTTAGAAGTAACCCCTTGATTGCCACACACGCACGCACGCACGCACGCACGCACCTACACTTCCCTTTCTAGTATAGTGTTTGAACAGATCAATATCTGATCTGATCAGAACTATACTAGCGCCCCCATAGTTTAGGGTTCCCAAAACGCGGTGTTTGCACGATCAGTACTGATTCCGGCCAGCACCTGCGTTTAACCCTTTCACCCAGGCAAGTGTAGTAATCAATAGATTACTGTCACTTGCAAAAAAACACAAGACACAAAACCGCTGTGTTAGCAGAGTCAGGCCTGATCCCTGCTAGCATTAGCAGTTTTTTTTGTAGCGCTTGAAATAATCTTCGACAACCAGGTGCTTTTATTACCTGTGAGTCGCATCACTGTACGAGTAAATTTAGTTGCCAAAATGACCAAACGTTCGTACAGGGATGAAGAGCTTCTCAGTTATATGCTGACCGAGTCATCTGATAGCGAAGGGGAAGCTACAATGACCGAATTAGTGTCAGTATATGAACCTGATGACGGCAGCGGCTCCCTGACAGATAGCTCCGACGACAGATGGGTCCCTGTTAGACCCAGGCGTACCCGACCCCATTCTGAAGTTGTTGAGATGCAGGAATCGCAGGGTGCTCGTATGGAGCAGAGTGTGGGTACTAGTGCCGCTCATTTTTCTGGCGACCTGGCAAGCGCCAGCGGCCTAGTACAACCTGGACCTAGTACAACCAGCACTGCAGTAAGACCTGGTGACGTGGCGAGTCCCCTAAGTGCAGTTGAAGCTGGTGCGGTGGCTAGCACAAGTAGTGGCCCGCAGCCACCGCGTATTCGTAGACAGGCCCGTAGAGCCCATAGTGCCCTCCCTGATGCGCTGGCATATCCTAATTGGCAACCCACCGATACTACAGCGCCAGTACTTCCCCCATTCACCGCCCAACCTGGAATCCACGTGGAGACAGCTGGTTTTACGCCCCTAAACTTTTATGAGCTGTTCTTCACGGAAGATCTTTACAGATCGATTGTGGATCAATCAAATTTGTATGCACAACAGTTCATCGCCGCCAACCCAAATTCACACCTTGCCAGACAATTCGGCTGGAAACCTATAACGGTTTCCGAATTTAAGATCTTTCTGGGCCTTTCCCTCCACATGGGCATAACTAAACAGAGTGAATTGCGGCTATATTGGTCCACTAGCCCAGTTCACCATATGCGCATGTACTCTGCCTCCATGTCCAGGGGGAGATACGAGCAAATTCTGCGATTCATGCATTTCAGCGACAATGAAATCTGTCGTCCTCGGGGAGACCCTGAATACGATCGGCTCCACAAAATTCGGCCCCTCATAGACCACTTCAATCAGCGGTTTGCAGCCTTGTTTACCCCCGAACAAGTTGTCTGCGTTGACGAGTCCCTGATTAAATTTACTGGCCGCCTTGCTATGAAACAGTACCTCCCCAGCAAGCGTGCCAAGTACGGGGTCAAACTGTATAAATTGTGTGACAGGGCCACAGGCTATACAGTTAGTTTCCGGGTCTATGAGGGAAAAGATAGCTGTGTGGAGCCCCCCAACTGCCCAGACTACATAGGGAGCAGCGGTAAGATCGTTTGGGACTTGGTGTCACCCTTATCCGGAAAGGGGTACCATTTGTACGTGGACAACTTTTATACAAGCGTGCCACTATTTAGTCACCTTCTCGATTTACAAATTGGCGCATGTGGCACCGTGCGACCTAATCGCCGGGGCTTCCCCCAACGGCTTGTAAATTCCCGTCTTAGTCGGGGGGCGAGAGCCTGCTTGAAAACGGACAAATTGCTTGCGGTGAAGTGGAAGGATACACGGGATGTTTATGTTCTGTCCTCCCTTCACGCAGACACGACGATCCAAATCACTACGGCAACTGGCGTTGTGGAGAAACCCCTCTGTGTCCACGAATATAACCTTAACATGGGAGGGGTGGACCTTAACGACCAGCTTTTGGCGCCGTATTTAGTTGCCCGTAAAGCCAGACGCTGGTACAAAAAAGTGTCTGTTTACCTTTACCAATTGGCTATGCTGAACGCCTTTGTCCTATACAGGGCGTCAGGACGAACTGGATCTTTCCGGGAATTCCAGGAAGAGATCATCCTTGCCTACCTGTACCCAGGAGGCATGCCTGCCCAACTTCCCCTTCCAGATGCAGTGAGCCGGCTGCATGAGAGGCATTTTCCTTATGTCCTCCCGAGTACCCCTACCCAAAGATACCCCCAAAAAAGATGTCGTGTCTGTAGCAGGCGCGGATTTAGGCGTGACACCCGTTATTATTGTCCCAAATGTCCTGACCAACCTGTTCTCTGCATCGGGGAATGTTTCGAGCGCTACCATACACTAGTGGAGTATTAGCGTAGGGTACAGCACGACACAGTGTAGGGCACATAAACACAGGGTCTCGAAAGATGTTGGATGTCCATCGACATTTTGAGAGACCCAAGCTGGAAGAGAAGATCGCAGAAGATCGCAGTCCCAAATCAAGAAACAGTTAGAAAAATAAAAGGATCCAAAAACTGTTGTGTCAGTAATTTTATATGTCCTTCTCCTTCCTACTGTACTTTTTTCAATGTCCTTAGTTTGTTTTTTCATTCTTTTGTGACCTGTTTCTCTTGCAGGTCCCTCGTCGGCTACCACGCATTGATTTTATATATTCTGACACAAACAGCGTTTGCGCTCAGCATATATGGATACCTTTGCTGATAGCAGCTGTGGTGATTTTCTGATTTCAGCACTGCAGTTAAAATCCTATTTTGGTATACGTGGATAGCGCCGTGTATACCCATCATTAAATTCAGTGGGTGGTTGTTTGGGCGGTTAATGATGAGAATCCAAAAACTTTTGTTGTGTCAGTCATTTTATATGTCCTACTCTTCCTACTGTACTTTTTTTTAATGTCCTTTGTTTTTTCATTCTTTTGTGACCTGTTTCTCTTGCAGGTCCCTCGTCGGCTACCACGCATTGATTTTATATATTCTGACACAAACAGTGTTTGCGCTCAGCATATATGGATACCTTTGCTGATAGCAGCTGTGGTGATTTTCTGATTTCAGCACTGCAGTTAAAATCCTATTTTGGTATACGTGGATAGCGCCGTGTATACCCATCATTAAATTCAGTGGGTGGTTGTTTGGGCGGTTAATGATGAGAATCCAAAAACTTTTGTTGTGTCAGTCATTTTATATGTCCTACTCTTCCTACTGTACTTTTTTTTAATGTCCTTTGTTTTTTCATTCTTTTGTGACCTGTTTCTCTAGCAGGTACTCGTCGGCTACCACGCATTGATTTTATATATTCTGACACAAACAGTGTTTGCGCTCAGCATATATGGATACCTTTGCTGATAGCAGCTGTGGTGATTTTCTGATTTCAGCACTGCAGTTAAAATCCTATTTTGGTATACGTGGATAGTGTCGTGTATACCCATCATTAAATTCAGTGGGTGGTTGTTTGGGCGGTTAATGATGAGTAATACTACGCATTATTCCTGTGCTGATTTCTGATAGGTTCTCTTTTTTTCCGTTCAGCCCACAGGCTGCATGAAAAAAAAAAAAACCTATATGCCAAACAAGGACCAGCAATGTACTGGTACGTTGCTGGACTTTGAGTGGTTATACCAGGATGATGCCTGCAGATTTAGGCATCATCTTGGTATCGTTTTTTACAGCCAGCGGTCGGCTTACATGTAAAAGCAATCCTAGCAGGTAATTGGCCGCTAGACTGCTTTTACATGCAGTGGGAGGGGCCTCCCCCCCCCCACCGCCGCCTTCCGCAGCCTTCCGTGGTTTTTCTCGGGCTCTCCTGTCCCACCGGTTAACCCGAGAGTGCAGCCGGTGGTTCAATTGTCTAACCATAGAGCTAATTGGAGATGAGAATGGCTCCAATCATCTCTATGGCCTAAGATGCCGGAGGCTACGAGCATTTCATGACTTCTGTTTCGCCAGAAATAAGCAGGGCCATTGGGAAATTGGGAAAGTATTTTATCACACCAATTTTGGTGTGGTCAGATGCGTTAAGGTCAGAGGAGAGATCTAGAGTCTAAAAGACCCCAATTTTTTTAAAAAAGAGTACCTGTCACCACAGATTGCTATCATGGGGGATATTTAAATTCACTGTGATAACAATAAAAATGATTTAAAAAAAAAAAAATGAAAGGAAAGGTGTCAAAATAACATAAAAAAGCAAAAGAAAAAAGAAAAAAAAAAAAAAAAAATTGAGCCCCCCCCCTTTCCCCCGGTGCTTGCGCGCAATGGCGCACACAAGCGGTGGTCTAGTGTCATATGTAAACCGCAATTGCAGCATGCATGTGAGGTATCGCCGCGATCGCCAGATCGAGTGCAGTAATTCTTGCAGTAGACCTCCTCTGTAAGTCTAACGTGGTAACCTGTAGAGACTTTTAAAGGTTTTTAAAAATGTACGTATGTTTTTGCCGCTGCGCAGGCATGCGCAATTTTTAAAGCATGTCATGTTAGGTGTCTATGAACTCGGCATAAGATCATCTTTTAAATTTTACCAAAAAAATTGGAATTATATAGTGTATTTGTGCAATAAATTAAAAAAAAATGTATTTTTTTCACAAAAATTGCGTTTGGAAAATCTGTGCGCAAATACCGTGTGACAAAAAAATTTGCAACATCCACCATTTTATTCTATAGGGCCTCTGCTTTAAAAAAATATATAATGTTTGGGGGTTCAAAGTAATTTTCTAGTAAAAAAAAAATATTTTTTCATGTAAACAAAAAGGCACAGAAAAGGCTTGATTTTCAAGTGGTTAGAAGAGTGGGTGATGTGTGGCTAAGATTGAGCATAAAATGCCGGGACAGTTCAAACACCCCCCAAATGACCCCTTTTTGAAAAGTAGACACCCAAAGCTTTTTTTCTGAGAGGCATGGTGAGTCCATGGAGTATTTTATATTTTGCCACAAGTTTCGGGAAAATTATTATTATTTTTTTTGTTGTTGTTTTTTTACAGAAAGTTGTCACTAAATGATATATTGCTCATGCATGCCATGGGAATATGTGAAATGACACCCCAAAATACATTCTTTTGCTTCTCCTGAGTACAGGGATACCCCATGTGTGAGACTTTTTGGGAGCCTAGCTGTGTACGCGACCCCGACAACCAGTCCACATCTTCAGGTTTTCTAATGGCGTAAATTGCTGATTTTACCCCTGACTACCTGTCAGAGTTTCAGAGGCCCTGAAATTTCAAGATAGCACAAAACCCCCCCAAATGACCCCATTTTGCAAAGTAGACACTCCAAGCTACTGGCTGAGAAGCATGGTGAGTCCATGGAATAGTTTATATTTTGCCACAAGTTTCGGGAAAAAAATTTTTTTTTATTTTTTTATTTTTTTTTACACAAAGTTGTCAGTAAATGATATATTGCTCACACATGCCATGGGTTTATGTGAAATGACACCCCAAAATACATTCTGCTGCTTCTCCTGAGTACAATGATACCCCATGTGTGAGACTTTTTGCCAGTCTAGCCGCGTACAGGACCCGGAAAACCAATGCGCACCTTTTGGCTTTCCAAGGGCGTAAATTGTTGATCTCACTCCTTACTACCTATCACACTTTTGAAGTCCATAAAAAGCCAAGATGGCACAAAACCCCCCCAAATTACCCCATTTTGCAAAGTAGACACTCCAATCTATTTGCTGAGAGGCATGGTGAGTATTTTGCAGCTCTAATTTTTTTTGGAAAATGAAGAAAAAACAGAAAAATGCATTTTTTTTCCTCTTTTTTCAATTTCCAAAGCTTTGTGACAAAAAGTGAGATCTGCAAAATACTCAACATGCCTCTCTGCAAATAGCTCAGGTTGTCTACTTTCCGAAAAGGGGTCATTTGGGGGGGGGTTGTGCTGTCTTGGCATTTCATGGCCTCCAAAACTGTGATAGGTAGTCAGGAGTGAAATCAACAATTTACGCCCTTGGAAAGCCTGAAAGTGGAGGTTGGTTTTCGGGGTCCTGTACTCGGCTAGACGGCAAAAAAGTCTCACACATGGGGTATCCCTGTACTCAGGAGAAGCAGCAGAATGTATTTTGGGGTGTCATTTCACATATACCCATGGCATGTGTGAGCAATATATCATTTACTGACAACTTTGTGTAAAAAAAACAAAAAAAAAATAATAATAATATATTTCCCGGAACTTGTGGCAAAATATAAAATATTCCATGGACTCACCATGCCTCTCAGCAAATAGCTTGGGGTGTCTACTTTCCAAAATGGGGTCATTTGGGGGGGTTTTGTGCTATCTTGGAATTTTAGGGCCTCCGAAACTGTGATAGGTAGTCAGGAGTGAAATCAACAATTTACGCCCTTGGAAAGCCTGAAAGTGGAGGTTGGTTTTCGGGGTCCTGTACTCGGCTAGACGGCAAAAAAGTCTCACACATGGGGTATCCCTGTACTCAGGAGAAGCAGCAGAATGTATTTTGGGGTGTCATTTCACATATACCCATGGCATGTGTGAGCAATATATCATTTACTGACAACTTTGTGTAAAAAAAACAAAAAAAAAATAATAATAATATATTTCCCGGAACTTGTTGCAAAATATAAAATATTCCATGGACTCACCATGCCTCTCAGCAAATAGCTTGGGGTGTCTACTTTCCAAAATGGGGTCATTTGGGGGGGTTTTGTGCTATCTTGGAATTTTAGGGCCTCCGAAACTGTGATAGGTAGTCAGGAGTGAAATCAACAATTTACGCCCTTGGAAAGCCTGAAAGTGGAGGTTGGTTTTCGGGGTCCTGTACTCGGCTAGACTGCAAAAAAGTCTCACACATGGGGTATCCCTGTACTCAGGAGAAGCAGCAGAATGTATTTTGGGGTGTCAGTTCACATATACCCATGGCATGTGTGAGCAATATATCATTTACTGACAACTTTGTGTAAAAAAAACAAAAAAAAAATAATAATAATATATTTCCCGGAACTTGTGGCAAAATATAAAATATTCCATGGACTCACCATGCCTCTCAGCAAATAGCTTGGGGTGTCTACTTTCCAAAATGGGGTCATTTGGGGGGGTTTTGTGCTATCTTGGAATTTTAGGGCCTCCGAAACTGTGATAGGTAGTCAGGAGTGAAATCAACAATTTACGCCCTTGGAAAGCCTGAAAGTGGAGGTTGGTTTTCGGGGTCCTGTACTCGGCTAGACTGCAAAAAAGTCTCACACATGGGGTATCCCTGTACTCAGGAGAAGCAGCAGAATGTATTTTGGGGTGTCAGTTCACATATACCCATGACATGTGTGAGCAATATATCATTTACTGACAACTTTGTGTAAAAAAAAAAAAAATATATATATATATATATATATTTCCCGGAACTTGTGGCAAAATATAAAATATTCCATGGACTCACCATGCCTCTCAGCAAATAGCTTGGGGTGTCTACTTTCCAAAATGGGGTCATTTGGGGGGGTTTTGTGCTATCTTGGAATTTTAGGGCCTGCGAAACTGTGACAGGTAGTGCAGAGATGACATGAACAATTTACGCCATTAGAAAACCTGAGAGTGTTGATTGGCTTTTGCGGTCCTGTACACAGCTAGGCTCCCAAAAAGTCTCACACATGGGGTATCCCCATACTCAGGAGAAGCAGCAGAATGTATTTTGGGGTGTCATTCCACATATACACATGTCATGTGTGAGAAATTTATCTTTTAGTGACAACGTTGTGTAAAAAAAAAAAATTAAAAAAAAAAATTGTAATTTTCACAAAACTTGTGGCAAAATATAAAATATTCCATGGACTCACCATGCCTCTCAGCAAACAGCTTGGGGTGTCTACTTTCCAAAATGGGGTCATTTGGGGGGGTTTTGTGGTATCTTGACATTTCAGGGCCTCCTAAACCGTTAGAGGTAGTGAGAAAATGCAATGAAAAATGTACGCCCTTTGAAATTCTGATGGTGGTGATTTGTTTTTGGGGACCCCTACACAGCTAGGCTCCCAAAAAGTCCCACATATGTGGTATCCCTGTACTCAGGAGAAGCAGCAGAATATATTTTGGGGTGTAATTACACATATACCCATGGCATGTGTGAGCAATATATCATTTCAATGACAACTTTGTGTAAAAAAAAAAAAAAAATTTTTTTTAGTCATTTTTCAAACACCTGTGACAAAAAAATGAAATATTCAATGAGCTCAACATGCCTGTCAGGACATTCCTTAGGATGTCTACTTTCCAAAAAGTGGTAGTTTGGGGGGGTTTTGTACTGCCCCGCCATTTTAGCACTTCATGAAATGAGATTGGCAGTCAGAAATTAAAGCTGCGTAAATTTCACTATTTACACCATAGTTTGTAGACGCTATAACTTTTGCGCAAACCAATAAAAATACGCTCATTGATTTTTTTTTTGTCAAAGACATGTAGCTAAATATATTTTGGCAAAAAAAAATGACATAAATTGAGTATATTGGATATTTTTTAAAAGACAAAGTTGAAAATGTCATTTTTTTGCAAAATTTTCGCTCTTTTTTTATTAATATCGCAAAAAATAAAAAGCGCAGAGGCGATCAAATACCACCAAAAGAAAGCTCTGTTTGTGAGAAAAAAAGGACGTAAATTTCGTTTAGGTACAGCATTGCATGACCGAGCAATTATCAGTTAAAGTCACGAAGTGCCAAGTTGAAAAAAGGGGTCTGGTCTTTAAGCTGCAAAATCCTCCGGTGGGAAAGTGGTTAAAAGGTGAGGTCTGACGAAGGAGCTGAGCTCCGAAACATGTAACCGCCCACCACCCGCTCTATTGGACACCAGCCGCTGCGTCCACACCCTGCCTTCAGGAAATCTCATGCCAACCAGGCTGAGACACAGACGAAAGGACGCATCTACAGGAAGTGGATCACCGGATGGCCTCATTGCAAACACTCAGCACAGCAGATAGGAAGACTCCAACCAGATCTTTGCTATGGCCATGTCACATTTACCAAATGTGAGTGCTTTTATACTTTTAACCTAATAAATACTCAGAGCCTACTGCACTTAGAGGCGCCTTGTCTTTTTATCTTTATCACTTTCAGAGCAGCTTCTCCTCTCCAGTGCTGCCGAAGTGCAGTGTCTCACCTAAAGCCTGCTGTATTCCACGGAAACGCCCATACAACAAACCCTTGTTCTCAGATTTTAAAAAGGTGCTCTATCACCCAGGTCAGATTTTGCGCCACCTCCTCCGCCGAGTCTCCCTGGATCCCTTTCGACCTTAGAACTTGTAGGGCTTCCGCTAAGACTTTGGTGAAAATCCATAGGGCAGAAGCAAGTCCGAAAGGCAGCATATTGCACTGAAATTAAAAGGTTTTTCACAGTTTTTTTTTTTTTTACTGCAAACCTGAGAGATTTAATGGACTCTGGTCAAATTGGGATGTGTAAGTAGGCATCCCTTAAATCTAGAGAGATCATGAAGACTCTTGGGGGCAGTAGCTCTTTGGTTGCGTAAATCGATTTCATCTTGAATCTTTTATATTTTACATGCATGTTAAAATTCTTCCGATTAAGGATGAGTCGGTGTTTGCCAGATGGCTTTTTCCTGAGAAATGAGTAAAAACCATCCCCTGTCTGGCTTGGAGAAATGTAACCGATTACATTTTGATCCAGCATTTCTTGAAGAGGAGAGGACATTGCCCATGCCTTTACAAAGTCTCTGGGTATGTACGTTACGATGAATTTTACCTGGGGTCTGCCATTCATTTCTATCCTGTATCCTTATTTGATTAGGTCCAGGATGTATTTGTTATTGGCGATGGACTGCCATTGTGGAAGGAAGGAAGGACCCCAGTCTTCCCCCCACTTGGCTGACAGAGTCATAAGGGGTTTTGTTTTGAGTGGGAGGGCCTAACCACCTGCTTACTGGACACATACCCCCTTCCTGCCCAGGCAAATTTTTATCTTTCAGCACCTTTACACTTTGAATGACAAGTGCACGGTCATGCAATACTATACCCAAATGAAATTTTCTCTTTCGTTCATTGACGGACACAGCACCGGTCATTCTTGACCATTGGGTTATGCTACCGCCTACAGGAGTAGGACACTAGGCAGAAAAAAAACTTCTGGCTACACCCATGGGCAGTCCCGGAGGTATACTCCCTCTTCCTGCTATAGTCACTTAATTTTGTTAGAAGCAGTGTCAGGAGAACTATAACTCCACAGAGGGGTGGGGGCTGTGTCCGTCAATAAACATCAGAGAAATGGATTTTACAGCAAGTCAAAAATCCCATTTTCTCTTTCGTTCATTGACTGACACAGCTCCTGTCATTCTTGACTATTGGGATGTCCCAAAGCAGTGTCAAACATGAGGGGTGGGGAACCACAAAAACTTTTTTTTTCTGCCTAGACAGGAGTAAGCACCTAGTTCCTTGCTGGGATATTTGGTCCTGGCAAAATGTTTTAGATAGGAAATTTTTTCTTCCTGGATTTTTCCTGTGAGATCTACTATCAACTGGCAGACTGGGTGATGGGTTGGATAATCTAGATCCAGTGGTCACCCCACTCTGGCCAGAGAGCGCGCGCAGACACAGTTCCACTGGCCCTATGAGTTTAACGTCTCGCGAGGTCACATCCGACCTGGGTTGCAGAATTCCTCCTGGCCAACAGCCCCCTTTTCGATGGAGATAGAACCTGTCTGGAGCGGTGCCCGCCTTGTTCCTGGTATGGTGAGTAGCTGTCCCCCCCTCTACCCCTGGAGGGTTTTGGGGTGGACGTGAGTGGGTCAAAGGCCCCAGGTTCCCCTCCTTCCCACAGACACTGCCCCTTGCCAAGTTCCTCATCCTGCCCCCCCCCTCCACATACGCTGAGGATGTATTTTGTTGGGGTGATCTGACCACTTTCCTGAGGTGGAGGCAGGGAGCTAACTGGCAATGGGGGCGGGGGGTTGCACCGCCAGCGACCGGACGATCGGTTGGCCAGGGGGCGACCTGTTGGGCAATATTGCCTGGATCTGTCCTGGGTCCCTGTAGGCCTCGGGGAACCACCATTTTGGTGTAGCCTTGTGTATTCCTAGACACTGCAGCCATGTTTGTGTAGTTCTGCGGGCATTTTCTTGTGAATGAAGACATTGTGTTACCTTCCTTGTGTCCCAGGCCTAAACATCTGAAGGAAATTGCCTTGCATGTGGCCCGGGCAATTTGAGTGTACCTGGCAGTAAGGGAGTCGTTCAGGAAGACAGACTGCTCATGAATGGACCTCGCAAAGGGTTGTCTGCTTCCTCTGCAACCATTTCCAGACAGACAGTGGTTCAGGCCTATTCCATCAAGGGTCAAGTTCCTCCTTTCCCTGTCAAGGCACACTCTACTAGGGCGATTATTGCCTCCTGGACCTTCCGCCATCAGGTATCAGTGATGCAGATGCTTCTTTTGGCCGAAAGGTTTTGCAGGCTGCGGTTAAGAGGACCTGATCCTCTTTGAGGATGTATTGTTTTTTTTCCAGGTAAGCTCCATTTGTTTTGGTTGAGCCCGTTGCCTGGTTGGCTACGGTTTAGCCTTGGGAATTGTTTGTAACATTTATTATTTTTTTTTGACATTTCACCCCCCCCCATTGGGTCATTTAAAGATCCTGCATCCTCAAATGCTAGCTCAGATTTTTTTCAATACCCTCCATAGTGTAGAAACCAGCTTGGAGCATTTTTCCCAATGAGCTGTATCTTCTTTGAATGGAACCTACCCATTCAGATTCCTGGAGAAGACTACTTTTTGCTGGTTCCTTCCATTCCTGTTGAACCGTCTCAAAGCGGCGCTCTGGGCAAAGTTTTTTTTGGGGATATAAATACCCCCAGGGCAGTCAGGGCTTGTACATTTAAGCAACGATAGCCTCTGAACTGTACCATTTAGCTTACCTGTAAGAAGAAAAACTTACCTTGAAAATTTCTTTCCAGCGCTGCCATCTCCGGTGTGGGCAGCTGAAGCCGGAGCATCCCTCTTCACGTCCCTCTTCCTGGATGTCGGAGTCCCAGAATGCCATGCTTCATCACTTCTGATGCAGGCGCGTCATCCCACAGCTCATTGCGCATGCCCAGAAGCTGTTCTCCATTAACTGGCAGAGAAGGACATGCTTGCACCGGAAGTGATGAGGGACACTGGTGCAGGCGCATTGACTCCTGGGATTGATGACCCTCATCTCCCAGGAGTCAATGCAAAGGAGGATGTGACATCGGGGGGATAATTTTTTAAATTATCCAATTATTTTTCTGGTTATTTTAATCTAACGGTGTAAAGTTGCAACATAGGCCGGAACTCTGCTTTAAGGAAGAATAAATGGGGAAGGTTCTGACAAGTTTCTTTTTTTAGTCCTGCCTACAAGCAACCAGGTACTGACAATTCTTCAAGTTCAAATATTGTAATTAATGTGGCGCTAATCCTAAAAATCGTCCGAGAATAACTGGACCAAAAAGTCTGTATAGTGTCCTTTTCAACCAAAAGTGCAAAACTGTAGATCCGGAGAACCACCACCAGACACCCTGATCACATCGCCTCTTACCAAATGGAGATGATCCCCATAACAGAGATCCAACAAGCCCAAATGATATGGAAGCCCAGGGCGATCCTCCTCACGATGTGCCAGGATTCACAGATTCCACCATGAATTTGTATAAAACAAAGAGCAGGACACTATCATAGCGCAGACCGTCAAACATTTATTTAAAGCATAACAGATTAAAAACCCTTACAAATGGTAGGTAAAATCAGGCATCTCAGCAGATAACTAATGTTCCCCTCCATGTATCACGCTATGCTCCACAAACCATCAAAAAGATGGCCACCGCGTCTCCTCCGTGTTGGCGTGTCACCGTGAGTACCGCCCGATGCACGTTTCGTCTTCAGCAGACGTCGTCTAGGGGCGTGGTGTCACGGAACCCGTCGCTATAAATAGCGGTGGAAGAGGGCGGAACTTCATGCAGCAAACAAGAAACCGGACATGGACACATGCGTCCCAAAGCCCAGATGTCTCATACGGCCGGATGTGACCCGGATACCCAGAAATGGAAGTAAATGCATTCCATAAACCGAATATTCCCTAAGGCCGGATGTAACCAATCTTTTACAATGCAGGAATAATTAAAAAAATTCTGCAAAATATAAATCAATGAAGATTGAAGTATGGCAAAACTCCTTTCACCAAACTTAAAGGGCAAATATTAAGGCTCATAAACCCTACCAATTTACGGAAGAGACGGCGCCATCTAGCGGACAGATAATAGAACACACTGAGGAGCAAACCACCAGAAAGCTCAATACCATATAAAAAATCATTAAAAACAAAAAAGAGACAGAACAAACATATATAGATATTACATTCCAATACCTAAGATATCATACAAGGGGAAAATTGGACCCGAATGCGCTCATGAATTGCTAATAAACGCATTCAGGTCCCATTCTATGTTCAACCCCACCACTATTTATAGCGACAGGTTCCATGAGACAACCCCCTAGACGATATCTGCTGAAGACGAAACGTGCGTCGGGCGGTACTCACAGTGACACACGCCAACGCGGAGGAGACGCGGCAGCCATCTTTTCGGTGGTTTGTGGAGCATAGCGTGATACACGGAGGGGAACACTAGTTATCTGCTGAGATGCCTGATTTTACCTACCATTTGTAAGTGTTCTTATTCTGTTCTGCTTTAAATAAATGTTTGACGGTCTGCGCTATGATAGTGTCCTGCTCTTTGTTTTATACAAATTCATGGTGGAATCTGTGAATCCTGGCACATCGTGAGGAGGATCGCCCCGGGCTTCCATATCATTTGGGCTTGTTGGATCTCTGTTATGGGGATCATCTCCATTTGGTAAGAGGCGGTGTGATCAGGGTGTCTGGTGGTGGTTCTCCGGATCTACAGTTTTGCACTTTTGGTTGAAAAGGACACTATACAGACTTTTTGGTCCAGTTATTCTCGGACGTTTTTTTAGGATTAGCACCACATTAGTTACAATATTTCTATTTGGATCTGTGCATTATTCCAGATTTTGTGTGGCTGCTTTCCATTTCTTTCTTTTTATTACTTTTATATAAAATTTGTTAGCGCAGCAATATTGTTATTTAATTCTTCAAGTTCCCCTTCTTCCAATTTGGAAGCTAACTTGGTGCTATCCTCCATCTCCTCAAGGGTACCCTGATCCAGAACCCCAAGATTAGGTACAGACACATTGGGTCGCTGTGCTAGGACTTGCAGCCAAGGTAGTGGAAGAGATACAATACTGGATGGATCCTGCACAGGGGGTTTAAATGTTTGCAGCGTCTGTAATTTTTCTTCTTCATGGCTTGTAATAAATATTTGAACAGTGGCCCTCTTTCTCCTTTGAAAAGAATATCCATACATTTTTGGTATAGTCTTTTTCCTCCAACTAGCACATCATTTCTTGCCACAAGACAGCCCATCTTTTCTTTAGGTGCTTCTCATTTGCTGTCTTTAGGATCACGAGGCTTATTCTAAAAAGACAGGAGGGACTTTTTTAATTCACGGGGCAGAGGACCGCTGAGTAAAACGAGAACCCAGACACAACGTAGTGCAGCATCCCACCACCAGGCAACCTGCCACATTTCCACCTAGAAGATATATGGCCACTGTCACTCCATCACATCACCCCAGTGCCCCCGCCAACAGGGTTAGGAGGGAAAAAAAAAAAAAAAAAAATAGGCCCCATTTTTTTTTTTTTAACCTTAGGGCCAGAGTCTGATAGCACCTCCAGCCTGTCTGTTACTGTCTCGCCACCAGTAGTTGCATCCATGGTGACCAGCAGAATCCAGAATGGAAATGCGCCACACTCGGCAGCCTTTAGGGACGCGTGTGTGTAGCAGAGGGTCCCAATCCACCACCTCTATGGAGAGTGGTGCCCCCCCATCCAGGTCCGGTGTATCGGCCACATCTTTTCCACACTGAGCATGGCCGCCGCACACCTTCAAGTTGGCTCTGCATCACTTCCGCGAATGCCAGGCCTGATAGCCCCACTCCCACACCAAAGCTCAATATACAGGCTGTACGAGGAGGCATATCCAGCTCCCAGAGCCAGAAATGGCACACTACATGGGGGAAGACTACAGTAAGTAATCACACCTCTAGTACCAGAGCATCCCCATACTAGGGGTACGCTTTCCTCAGTATAAGAAGCCTTGGATGTCCGGAGCTGCTTGCTTCCCCAGGCTCACTGCCTCTGTTACCAGGACACAAAAGCTGGGAGGCCCCTGCCAAGGAGGCCTGAAAATAAACTTCTTCAGAGGCCCTGTCTGGCCAGAAGAAACACACAAAAAAAGACCACCATACTGACAGCCCCTCACTATAATGTGGATCATGCGTTTCCTGTGCTAGGTAGAAGGAGCCTCTCTCTGAAAGCCGTCCTGGAAGAGGACTTGCCCTAAAATCCCATTTCATTGACGGATACAGTTCCCCACGAGTCCCAAAAAGAACTTGGCTACACCTATGGGTAGTCCTAGGTGGTACACAAGGTTCCTTACCCTTTTCAGCCTGTGGAAGAAAAGTACTCCTCCTCCCCCCCCCCCGTGAGACTCTTAACGATGCCATGGTAGCCCCAAACAGGCGATCGACCTGCAAAGGCAAATCAGTCAGAGCTTTCTTAAGGGTCTGGTCAGCAGACCAACACTTAAGCCACAATAGTTCTAAGTACCACTACCGAAACAGACAGCCGAGAGATCAGAGGAGCCGCATCCAAAGAGGCATCACAGATAAACTGCAGCCCCTGGACCAACTGCTCCGCCGGTTCAGCAAAGGCAGGAGGAAGTTGCTCACCCTCTAGGCGCAAAAGTTTAGCCCACTCAGTGTTTGCAACACCGGGGCAATGGTGAAGATCGGCCTAAGCACTGAGCCAGCAACAGTGAACAAATTGTGGGAAACATCCTCCGCTTTTCTGTCAGCCAGATCTTAAAAAGGCCAGCAATTCCGCAACCAGAATCATGGTCGCCTAATTCAACGTGGAAATCGGGGAGTCCACCACCGGTGGAAAAAGTCCACTTTTTAAGGAGGGACTCCTCAAAGGAGTACCTCACCGGAAAGCGTGTAGGAACCACAAAAAGGGACATTTTTGATGCTCCCACTCTTTAGCGACAAATCTGTCAAAAGAGGAGGGATAAGGAAACACTTGCCGCATGAGACGGCTTGTGAGTGACAAAGGGGACAGCCACCTCTGTATCCTCCATTTTTAAAGTTTCACGCAGAGACACAAATCGCTGCAACCACCAGCGCCTTTGAGCGCAGCTACAGACATGGAGGAATCATCCTCACTATCTGATAATTCAGGGAGCTTGGCCGCAGACCCCGCAGTGTGGGCCCCATCCACAGCAGCCGAATAAGATTCAGGATCTGAAGAGACAGGGTAAGGCGGGGGCACTTTTGCCAGCCCACCGCGCAAAAGCCACCTTCCACCTGTAGCTTCTGAGAGGGGGGTCTCATTAAAGAGCGGGACCCACACAAGTGTCTAGCGCTGCAAAGGGACACCCCCACTGTGCTGATCACACCACCAGGTCGCCAGCAAACAGAGCACCCTACAACCGGCAGCAACCACTGCACCAGGGATAGCACTTGCGCCACATGGGGCAGCCAAGGGAAAGAGAAAGTCCCAGGAGTCAGCACCAGGGGAAAAGGAGGAGCTCCCACAGCAGAGATTTCTGCCCAGAGGCTCCTCTGTAATGGCTGCCGCTCCGTAGCATGCTGGATCAACGAAAAAATGGCGGACTACAAAAACATGGCCACCGCCCATTGAAAACAACAATGTAATATTCTAATTATCTGGCACACTAAATTTTGGGTATTCACAAGCTGTAAGCCATAATCGTCAAAATTAAAGAAATGCTTGAAATAGATCACTCTGCATGTAATGAATTTATACCCAAGGCGATAGATAACAAAACAATTTAATGCAGCTCCATAATCAGAATACATTTTTTTTTTGTGTAACCAGTGCAAGTACCTGAATGTAACCTGGAACAACAACAACTGAAGTGAGAGGAAGCAGTACAAGAAGTATAGTGAAAGAAAGCAGAGTGACAGATGAGCCCTTCACGGTTTTCAATAGGATAACTTGGGCTGAAATTATATTTAATTGGGGGGAGGGGGGGGGGATCTCTGGAAAGCTGCATTTAGCATTTTATCCCTTAATCAGCTATTCATTTTTATCTCTTTTTTTGCTGTAAAACATCCCCCCACCCCCCAGTCATTACCGTTTGTAACACTTGACCCTCCCTTTTCAATTGTAAGCTCTAACCAGCAGGCCCTCGGATTCCTCCTGTATTGAATTGTATTGTAACTACAGTCTGCCTTCATGTTGTTAAGTGCTGTGCAAATTGTTGGCAATATATAAATCCAGTATAATAATTCTAATATATGCAAACAGTAGGGAAGGTCTAAAACCCAATCTTGGTATTACATTTTTATATAAAAACAAAAAACATGCCACACACACTACCCCCCCCCCCCCCCCCCCCCAACGGGAAGAGCGTCCCCTGGTTCCCGTGATGGTCAAACAAAGCTTTGCATTTTACCTCAGTTTCAATTCCAGTGATAATGGTTACTAGGTTACTAGGACAAAAAGGTGAAGTAAAAGCTCAAAACGGGGACACAGACCACAAAAAATAATCCTGATGGGAGGCTCTAACCCTTTGCCACACTATCAAAAATAAGATTTAGCTTACACACTTTAAAATTGTGGTTAGAAGTTCGCAGAAGACTGATTGCCAATATCAGATCAAGCAGTATCAATTTCATAAAAATAACACCTTCAGAATAAGCTGACAAAAATTTATTTAACCAAGTTGAACACTGGAATTCAGGAATGTCTCTGGCACATAAGTATTATTGCAATAACCTTATAAAATAAAACAAAGCCTACTGGGAACGACACATAGCATCAAACTTATAAAATTCCAATAAAACTGTTCTGTTTAATATGGGACAGCTGAAAAACAAGAAAGAAATATATACAGATTATGACCTGAACATTTAAATTAACATTTCTTGCTAATATCAACATAAGATTAGATGGCCATAGACTAACTTTTGACTAAAATCTGTTTTTATTAAAAGTGAAACAGTGCCAAAAAAAATGTACCCTTCAGGAGGATTAATACAGAGCTCATGGTTAAGTGATATTTACAAAACCAGGTTTGGATCCCAGTGTTACACTTGTGATGCACGGTATCCAAGAAATACTTCTTGTTCAGTTAGACATGGTCCAAAACAGTCACACTTCAATAGTGTATAAATTCTGAACTACATGGAATAAAAGGAAAAGAACCATTTTAAAAACTACCTTTTTTTTTTTAAAAAAGTCAATATCCTCCACATAAAACCTGCTTTAAAATAGAAACATTTGGCAAGTAAATAAAACAATGTGGCGATGCAAGATGTCATCTGATCATAGCAACATCAGTGGAACACCATATGTAACCCAAGTCCATTTCTTAACGGTGCACCCTCTTAAAAAGGTCTTATTATAGAACACATACAGAAAAGCTAAAAAAATGTCAAAAGCCAACTGTTATGTGGTTTTCCGAAAGCCTTTCAGAATTGGGTATATATTCTCAAATGCTTCATAGATCTCTGCTCGAACTTTAGCGCCTGGAAAAAAGAAAAACACAGTTAGGTGCATGGTAACTTTTCTAAAAAGTCTTTCAGGGCAGCATCTGAGATATAGGCTCCTCCAACCTGAAACAGGAAACACAATAGTCCACTACTATAAAAACTTCAGCCATACCTTCTGTTCTGCCTCAGTAATATCAAAGCACCGAAGGAATCCTCAGTAGCTAATGAATCTGCAAAACCCTTTTCATATTTTTGTTTAGGACGGGAACGAGTGCTGCCCTGGAAGACTTTTTAGAAAAAGGAGTTAACAGGTACCCAACTCTGTTTTCTCTAATAGTCTTCCAGGGCAGCATCTGAGAGGATGTAGCAATCAATACTACTAGGGAGGGGATAAAGTCTGGAGCACCTTGCGACCAATCATCTGGTCCTGACTGGACAGCTCGTCAATGCGGTAATGGCTTGCAAGGGCCTTGAAGCTCGACCATGTCGCTGCCCTGCTCCAGTGATACCCCAGCTCAATCAGCGGTTGACGACGCCCCAGCCCAGGTTGAGTGAGCCCTGACTCCGCTCGGACGGCAAGGTTTAGAGCCTGGTAGGCTGTCTGAATAATAGTTTTATTCATCAGGGCATCGTACTTTGAGGCCGGCTCCTCTTGTTGACTCCTGCATGGAGAATGAATAGTGTGGTTGTTTTTCACCAACCTTTAGTACTCCTCAAGGTAGATTATCAGGATCTTCCTTACATCCAGCATGTTACAGGTGACTTTTTTCTCTGCCATCCATTGAGTTTGGAAGGGAGAAAAAAACCACCTTCCGAGTTCTGTGAAAAGTCGAACAGACTTGTTAGGGAGGCTGGGTCCAGAATGAGGATAAACTGTCAGAATTAAACAGTGTGGTTCTATCATGGATAGAGCTTGTATTTCGCTGACTCGACTGTCACCAAGAGTACGGTTTTTAGTGGAAGGTACTTATTCCTCTAATAGTTTGAAGGGTGCAGAGGGGAATCCTTTCAGTACCATGGAGAGGTCCCATGTCGGAGTTCTGCTGATCTTTATGGGTCCGGCTTTTTTCAAAGAGAGAAGGAATCTTTTAATGAGCATGTCTTCTGCCAGCCAAAAATCCAGGTGGGAAGATAGGGCTGCCACTTGAACCTTCAATGTGTTGTGGGAAATCCCCTTATCCGCTCCTTCCTGTAGGAAATCCAGTATTGCAGGAATAGTTACCTTGTTCTTATACCAGAAGGCAAACTTTCTTCACTTTTTTGTAGATGGCTCTAGTCACAGGTGTTCTGCTGGCTAGGATGGTGTCAATCACGCTGCTAGACAGACCTTGCTCTGTAACCTCACCCTTTCAGGAACCCGGCCGAGAGCTTCAGGACCTTGGGGTTCGGGTGGTTGACTGCCCCTTGCGACAGGAGGTTCGGAATGTCTGGAAGTGTTAGATGAGATTGAGTGCTGAAGGGTTTTTTTTTTTTTTAAAGTGACTGAACCCAGATTATCATGTGAATGACCTGGCTGCCTCTGCGCCCTGGCCATGGATATACTGTAGAACAGACACTACAATAGAATGTAGTGGCTCCACATCCTTAGCGTAGGCACACCCTCTTATATAGTGCCATAACCTGAGGACCATTTACACTGTAGGGATGTCTGCATAAACACGAATGCTTTTGAGGAGATAAGTGATATACCATATTCCCCTGAAGCTAGAGGACCTGAATCATGTCCTATAAGCTACCAGTGTCAGGCCCAGGGAATGTGTCTGGTAATGCCTGAATGCGTGGGATAGGATTGTCTGCTGGATGAAGTCTCAGGGGCTTGGTCCCCTGGGCAATCCATATACATGGACAAATACAACCCAGTCAGGCTCCAGCCCAGGGGCCTGATCCCCAAACCAGACACACACGATGCCTATGTATAAAGACAGCCATATTGCCAACTGCATATATTCTGAGTTAAAGCAGTATGCATATAATAAAAGCTTCTCAAATCATGGCCCATATACGGCTGGGGCACATGTACAAATGGACCATCAGTAATATCAAGTAAAATCAGTCTCAGATAATTGGCAAAATCCTTGATCTGCGTCAAGGAGAACTTCGGTACTGAACATCTGGTTGCAAAACTTCAATAGTCTAATTCATGTTAATGTTCAAACAATATCATAAATGTAGACAAAATAACATATTGCGGAATCGTCAGAGAAGTTTTAGACTCTTGGGCCCTCCATGTGTTAATTGCCATCTGAATATTTTCAAAGGGATGCAGTAGAAACAACTGAACCCCCCATGTCATTACATAAAAACACAAGGATAAAGCTTTCTGTATAGTGCACCGTCATACTGAAACTTTTGGAAAAAAAACGGCTTCTAAAAAGGCTTATTAGAAAACACAGCCTAGATGGAGCAATAGTTTATGATATGCACAGTAACAGATGCGAATTTTACATGAAACATTAATTTGCAAAACAAAAAAGGAAATCTAGTTGAACTACCGCCACCAGATATCCTGCCCCCAATATATCCACTTTAAGTGTATGTTGCAGATAGACATAAGATACTAGCATACTGCAGAACCCTGAGGACAGTCATGGTGTATTCAACTAAGAAATCCCCCCCCCCCCCCCGGTCTGTAATGCATACAAAATTGAGGTTTATGCCATCAAGCAGTTAGCAGAATCCAGGACCTAGGTGAAAACTTGCTCTGTGGCTACCATGCATAATATATCATCCAGTGGAAGTACTGGGGTACTTCAGGTTAAAAGCGTGAAGGTGAGCGCACCAAGTGGTGTGTATAGTGGATACTAGTAACCCATGATCAGTACAGCTTCCACTCCTCCCTGACCATGGCCAAATGTTTAGTTGGAATAGGTCACCCATAGAGAGGAGTACACTAAAATCACTCAGGTGAGAAGCACCCAAAGTCTCTTTCCTGAGGTCTTAGGCTGGCCATACATTATACAATCCCTGATTGGATACAATTGAGTGTCATTTAGCCTTGATCTAACATCACACAGTCCTTGCAAATCCGAAATATTGCACAAGATAAGTGAACATACATGGCTAGCCTCCAGGTCAGGCCTGGTAGTAAATTAAAGCTGCTGACATCCTGAGCCTGAAAATGTGGCCAGAGCAGTCAGAAGTGCCCCACCTGCCCGTGATAACAAGCAGTCTTTAGGTACAGGTTTGTCTAAGCAGCCCTTGCATAGAGGGCTATCCAGGATCCAGTCAAATATGTTGCAGGATCCACACAAAAAAATCAAGCACAAATTACCGGATTGCATCCAGACTGTAGGAAGAGGAAGGTGTCCGACTTCTTTTACAGAGGAGACTAATCTTTTTAGGACTCCCAGCGATTCGTTAGCCACAGGTTTGCTTATGCACTTTAATCAAAGATTTTTAGCCCAGCTGGCTGCCATTTGCCCTCATAGGAAGCACATGCTTAGAAAGGGAATGCGTGCATTATGTGCATAGTGGTTTGGCAAGTACAGAGGTGGCCTCAGCATGCTCTGGTTTACCTTGGAGCAGTCCTGCCAAGCAGGATCAACAGGGCAGGGTGGGAAGTCATCCTGACATGGTCAGTCTCAGAAAAGGAACCGCAACATAGGGACCTTTAACGGCTTCCTGCCCCGCTCCATCCCCACCCCCGGCTGCATTGCAGCCTCCTGGTATGCTCGGGTCAGTTTATCCTTGTGAAACTGAGGTATTTATCGCTGGCTCCAGGCGTAGGTAGGTGTGTGTGTGTGTGTGTGTGTGTGTGTGTGTGTGTGTGTGTGTGTGTGTGGGGGGGGGGGGGGGGGGGGGACTGGAGAAAATAACAGGTGTAGCTCCTAGTGGACCTGGAGGAAGCAAACAATCAAACTGAGGCAGAAGGTATGGCTGACATTTTTATAATGGTGGATTATTGAGTTTCCTGTTTCAGGTGGGAGGAGCCTATCGTAGATGCTGCCCTGGAAGAAGATTAGAGAAAAATCAAAGCAAGTTATGCTACTGTATTTAGGAAATGAAAGATGGCATTGCAAGGTTGCAAAAGTTAAATGTTCGTAAAAAAGTTAATCAATAAAACTGCAGAAAAGGTACATTTTTCTGGTGTAACGCAAGCGGCTTTGCACAGTATCTTTTCTTGTGTGAGCTACAGTAAAAGTCAGATTTGGTTCCCATGGGTCACTGCACAAGTATTGCCTGTGCTAATAATCCACTTAGGTACACAGCAGACACCCTATGCTACTAAGCAGTACCATCTAATCTCCTACACAGTGCCCATTTAATTGTTCAGGTTTACATACAACTTTTTGTCAGTCATTGCTCTGCATACCACAGGCAAAGTACAAAGACTTCTTGCCTGTGATTACCTTACCTGTGCTGCCAGGATTGGCTTACCATAACTCCTAGAAATTATGTGAGGCCCACAACCAATTTACTATAAAAACAGGTGTCGGCAAAATTTGACCCTCCAGCTGTTGCAGAACTGCAGGTTCCATAAGGCATTGCAATACTCTAAAAGCCACAAGCACGACTCCCAGAGGCAGAAAGGGACATTCAGTTTCATCTTAGCTAGAAGTTGCCTACCCATGCTTTAAAGCAAGCCTGTACTTTGCTAATTCTATATATGGTAACCGTTCTGCTGCCTGTACTTGCCTTCCTACAATCCACCCCAATTAGCTGCCAAAGCTTCCTTTGACTCCTGTGCAAGTTTTGACTTTCTAAAAAGTAAATTTTAAAACCAATTTAAAGAGACAAGTCCACTTATCCATGCAGGGCATGTGATGGTGTCGGTGTTAAGGAGGATCACCTAAGCAACATATTTTCACCTTGCATGTGCTTCCCTGCTCCTCTGCAGCAGACGCTGAAGTCAGCAGCGTCAGTGAGCCAGGGAGCAGTGATGTCACTCTGTTGGTCAGGTCACCATGCTTAGTGCCTAGCCATTGGCTGCTAGGTATGTGCACAGTCACAGGTGCAGTAGGTCACTTGCTCCCCCATAAGTACCAACTATACTTACAGGCTGCGCAGGAGCAAGGAGCTGCAAGGTACCGTAGGGAAAAAGAATATAAGTAAGCTGGGGGATGCCCTTGAAAAGACACTGACACTTTACCCTGCATGGGCAAGGTGACAGCATCCCCTTAAATTTTGTAAGTTACCCAAAAAAAAAAAAAAAAATTGGCCCCCTGTATCACTGGAAATACCTGGCTGATCCTGCCTGGTTCTACCCTCTCCCCTGTAAACTGACCACGGTGTATCATGGCTGCTGAACTCTGACACCACGGTCAGTTAACATGCCTCCGTCATCCACTGTCTCCTCTGCTTTCCCCCGTCCTCCCCCCTCCCATGCCTGCCTGGCAGCTCCAGACACTGCTTGCCCCCCTCCTGTTGCTATAAAAAAAACTGTAGTGTCTGTGTATCATCCCCTCTGTTATATAATGCTATGTGTCCCAGTGCCGTGCTGTTCAAAAAAAGATGCCTATTTCTACCTCATCTTAGAGCATCTCCCAGCCCTCACCTGACTCCTCAGCAGGGAATTCTCAACCCCCCCCCCCCCCATAGCTGTCAGCCAGGGAAAGGAGAGAGCCAAGGAGTCAAGTGAGCGCCGGGAGACGCTCGAAGATAAGGTAGAGGCACTGGGACACATAGCGTTTGTATACCATCTCATCTGTTATATGACGATAACGTGGCCCAACAACCACTTTAAGCAAATCTGATACCATAGCCAAGTTTTTAACTTTGCAATAAAACTTACTTTGCTAGTGTGACCAAAGAATAGGTTTACTGTAAAAAAGCCTGCAGGTCTCAGCACCCCAGCTGTCATAAATTTAGAGGAGCATAGTAATTTCAGGATAGATTTACAGGAGGTAGAGCGGGAGAGTTACTAAAACTGGTGCACAGAGGATCTGATGCAACTGTGTATATTACCAAACCCTTCTAATTTCAACTTGTTTAATTAAGCTTTGGCAATAAAACCTAGAAGCGAATTGGTTACTATGCACCAGTCTCTGAGTGCCCCAGTTTTAGTAAATCTCCTCTAATAGGCTTAGGTCACCTGCTTGCATGACAACGCCATGTTATTTTTAAAAGGAAATCTGTCCTGGGAGAAGTGTGGAGGCTGCCAGTGCTGATGACAATGTTGGGTGCTTGGCTGTCTAGCTGAAATACTCTGAAAAACACTAATCCTGAACATGCAGATCAGAAATGTCAAAAATTATTCAGAACTCCATATCTGCACACTTGTACATGGTCAAAGTATAAAAAAATTAATAAAATCCATTGGGATTAGCATTACAGAGAACTATTTAAGTTTTGGCGCCCTCCATATTTGCTCAGTAAAGGTCCCCTTTAAAAAAATTCAAGAGCACCTACCCCTGCATAACTGTATTATTTGGGCAAAGATCTAATTGGGAACTCAATGCCACTCCCGTATTTACTGCATACCATGGTTCCAAGAGTAGCTGCTTTACTAATCTGACAGGTTAAAAATATGCACACTTACATTCACTGCAAGCAGAAATATTTGAAAATGTTAGACTGTATTGGATAAGCAATACCTGAAATAAAACTCTGCTCTAAATTACACATGGCAGAATTAAGCAGAAAATATATGTGCACCTGCTCAATTATGTTTCCATTTATACAGACAAGCGGTTCCTGGGTCAGGGTCCTGAGGAAGTCCAATCCTGAACTATACGACCAATGCATCATAAATTAAATTTTTTTAGTTATGAGGAAAATTATCCCAGATTGTCCTAATTCACCTGAAATTATTTTTATAAACAAACTTACCTGTCAATACAACTTTTCCAGAGACAAATATCAGGAGAACGATTCTTGGCTTGATCATTCTGTAAATAAGGCCAGGAAATAACTCTGGCTCATAACTGGGGAACAAGAAAAAAAAAAAAAAAAAGAGAAAGGATTTAAAACACATACAAGCAAATTGTCCAAACAAATGGCAAAACACCCCAAGCTATAACTAGCCATTGCAGCAAGGAGCACAGTGACTGGCAACACCTCAAAAAACAAAAATTTTCAGCTCACTTACAAGCCAGCCTGCAACAAAACCAAATTGTCCCTGTCTAAGGGCCCTTTCACACGGGCGCTCCGTATGTTCGCAAATCATCCTATTTTTTTGCGGATGATTTACAGACATAATGTAAGTCAATGGCATCCAATTTTCTTCCTTTTAGTTCTGTTCCGTTTTTTGGAATGGAACAGAACCCTATTTTTCCTCCAAAACGGAAAAGAAGGAAAATCGGATGTCAGGGGTGACATCCGCAATGCACATAGACTTACATTATGTCCGTATATCATCCGCAAATGGATGGGATGATATGGGGACATACGGAGCAGATGACACAAATGTCATCCGCTCCGTGAAAAAAAAAAAAAAAAAGTGCCGGAGCGGATCGCAATGTGGTCCGCTCCGTGTGAAAGAGCCCTAACAGTTAACGTAAAAAAAAAAAAAAAAAAAAAGTTAAAAAACACCACACACAAGGGTTTAGTCGCACACATTTGCAAACATGTGTAAGCCACAGTGGCCACTTTAAAGGCACCCGAGTGTACAGCGGTTCTAACTAAAATTTTGAGAAACTCCCACGTCTGAGCACATATAAAAACAGTGGATAGATAAGGAGCAGGTTTGCCTGGAGGGAGACCACCCCCCTTAAAAAAAAAAAAAAAAAAAAAAAAGGTACACACACACACACACACACACACACACACACACACACACACACACACCAAAGCACAATGGCAGCTGAAAGTATCCAGTACGTCTCTGCACCAAATCATCAACTGTACGAATGGCAACCACCCCAACCTATAACTAGCCTTTGCAGCAAGGGGCAAGTCTCAAAATTATCCATAGGTCTACAGTGCACTTGGGTGCCTTGACATGGCAACTGCAGCTTACACACATTTGTAAACGTGTACGATTAAACCCCTTGTTTTTAAAGTGAACTGATAGACCGGGTCAATTTGGCTTTGTTGCAGGCTGGCAAATGAGCTGGGCATTTTTGTCTGCATGTTATTCAAAGACACGTCTAACATAACCACCTACGTGCATAGCTGAAAATGAAAAGGGCATTACTTATTAAAGTGGTTGTAAACCCCACTTAGTTATTTCTACCTACAGGTAAGCCTATAAGGCCTCCCTCCAGGTAAAATGAAAACATGCACTGTTCAGGAGAGATTCACCCTACACGTAGCCGCTGACATCAGCAGCGCATGCGCTCTGAAGGGCCAGCATACTGTGCTGGACCTTCAGAACTTCTTGCTGGAACCGAGGACTTCCACGCGCATGCGTGGTAGTGAAGTCATTACGGCTCCGGCAACTCACAGCGCTGAAGTCCACGAACCCGGAGGAAAGGCCGGGGAAACAGGGCAGCCCTCATAGGTGAGCAGGAGCTGCTGGAAGGGCTTCGTTTGAAGGTATTTCATATTGTGCTAGTATAAGATGCATACTTGTACATTATGCTACTGTCTTGCAGGTTTTTTTTTTCTCTTCAGCTGTTTACTACCACTTTAAGGTTTGCAGAACAGAGCAAAAAGTGTAATTTTTAATTCAAAATGGTCTGAATGCCATCTTCTCTTTCAAAACAGCACTGGCTGAGAGGCTGCTCCTCTAGCTTAGTAGGTACAGGAAAGCAACAGGCATGAAAGTTTTAGAAGCCCCTACCCGCCTTTAGCTGCCGCTTTTCCCTGTGCCTGATATGTAGGGGAGTTGCAGACCATCCGTTCTAATGGCGTTAACTTTCACTAAGAAACCTGGATGCTGCCATTTTACTTTTTGGCTTTTATAATTTTGTGGATTGAAAAACGAACATGTATGCGAGTCAAAAAGATATAAAAAAAATTCTCTCACTTTGTTCTGGGCTAGTTTCTCAAAAATGTTGATAAAAAGGAGTATCAGCATGACAGCGGGCACTAGCATTTGCAGAAAAGGTTATGACCGACAGCCTAAATGTGTCCCTCTCAGGCAATGCTTCCCATAAATTGATAAAATCTACTTTTTAAAAAACAAAAAACAAACATGTTATACTTACCTACTCTGTGCAGTGGTTTTGCACAGAGCAGTCCAGGTCCTCCTCTTCTCGGGCCCAACTTTGTCGCTCCTGGCCCCTCCCGCCTGCTGAGTGCATCCACAGCAAGTAGTTTGCTATGGGGGCATCCAAGCCGCAACTTTGCGTGTCCATTCAGAAACGGAGTGTTAACCGAGCCATGCCCCCCTCTCTCTCATTGGCTCACTGAGATTGACTGAGTGGGAGACAATGGTGCCCCACTGCTTCCTCAATCAGAAGGGAGAAGTCCTGTACAGCAGAGTCTCTCGTGAAACATTGCTGGATCGAGATGGGGCTCAACTAAGTATTTGGAGGGCTGCTGCACATAAAATGTATTAAGATGAAAAACCTTCTGCCTTTACAACTACTTAAGGAGTCATTAACCACTAAACCTATTTCTGACATGTTGTTTACAAGTTAAAAAAAAAAAAAAAATCAATATTTTTAGTTAGAAAGTTACTTGCAACCCCCATACATACATATATACACACACACACACACACACACACACACACACACACACACACACACACACACATATATATATTAATCAAAGACTCTGAATGGCGGTCGTTGCAATATTTTTGCGCAGCAGTCTTTCAAATGCAATTTTTGGGGAAAAATACATTTCACTGCATTTAAAAAAAATAAAAACAGTAAAATTAGCCCAATTTTTTGTATATTGTGAAAGATGTCACGCCGAGTAAATCGATACCAAACATGTTACGGTTTAAAATTGCACATACTCGTGGAATGGCAACAAACTACGGTACTTAAAAACCTCCATAGGCGACGCTTTAAAGATTTTTAACAGTTACCACTTTAGAGTTACAGTGTAGCTCTTTTTTTTTTTAGAACTATCGCTCTCGCGATCGCCGGGCGATACCTCACGTGTGGTTTGAACACCGCTTTCATTTGCGGGGCGCAAATTACGTATACGAGCTCGTAGCGACGGGGGTGCTTTAAAAATGATTTTTTTTCCCCTATTTTATTGAATTTTATTATTTTTAGCAGTTAAAAAAAAAAAAAAAAAAAACACAACTGATCACTTATTGCTGTCACAAGGAAGGTAAACATTCCTTGTGACAGTAAGGCAGTAACAGATACGCTTTATGTTGGGATCGGGGGGTCAAAAGACCCCAGACCCCTCCACTGCATTTAAAGTATTCAAAATGCCAAAATCTGCATTTTTGAATAGTTTTTTTTTTAAATTTGGCGCCGTTAGCCGCCGAGTAAACCGGAAGTGGCATGAAGATGCAGCTTCCAGGTTAATATATCGTAGACCTGATCAAAGCCGAATGCATCTTTGCTCAGGACTCCAACCAGCCGGCGGACGTGCCGCGGTTGGTTGCTCAGGTCTCCTGGTGGGACGGGAGTCCCGGGCAGAGCCCTGGGGAGGGGGGGGGGGGGGGGATGTTCCCGCTCGCTGGGATACCGGCCGAGCGGCTCCCACGCCCCATTGCCTGTTATCTTCTGAAAGCCGACCGCCGGCTCTAAAAAAAGCGATGCCGGTACAGGCATCATCCCGGTACAACAACTTCTCCGAGCCGACGTACAGGTACGTAGATTCGCGGGAAGTTGTTAAACCCAAATTATAAGTTATCAATACATGCTATAGTACATGGTTTGCATTCTCACCTAACCACTAGAGCAGGGTTCTTCAAACATGTTGCGGAAGTACTCATCCCATGAGGCATTGTAAAACGGACATTCACAGACATGACGGGAATTGTAGTTCCTGAACCACTGGAGGGCCTTAGTTTGAAGACCCCTGCACTAGAGGATTGGTTTTCTGTAGATTAAAAAAAACTGGTTGGTCCTGCCATTTACTGGCCCTCCCTTCTGGTCTGTGTTCCTGCTGCAGCCTGAGATTCTATAGATAAACTGTTGGCATATCGAATGCACGCGCTCAGTTTTCAGTTACCTTCTAAGTGGTTCATTTCCTTTTTTTGTATCAGAGTAGTCCACGTGCCAAGTCACACATGGGCTTACACACTGGGATAAATGACACTTCTCCCTCCTCCATGCCCACATATTGCTAGTGATACAAGGCGAAGGTGTCACCACCTCCCTGATAGTCACAGCACATACCCACAATAGACAGGCTGTTGATTGGTAGAACCTTCTCAAGATATCTTTATTATTGCTATTATTGTAAGTCTCTATTCAGAAAGCCCTTTTTTATGTAATGTGACTGGCATAGCCAATTAGCATTGTGCTGACAGTCATAGTCCAGACATCCTGTGTTGAGGTATACAGCATACGTCTACATTCTACAATATATAGTACTCACAACCAAATTTGGAGACTGGTAGTGGAATCGTCAATCTACACTCAATGGCCACTTTATTAGGTACACCAGTTCAATTGCTTGGCAACACAAAATGCTAATCAGCCAACCACATGGCAGCAACTCAATGCATTTAGGCATCTAGACATGGTGAAGTTCAAACTGAGCATCAGAATGGGGAAGAAAGGAGGACATTTAAGTGACTTTGAACGTGGCATGGTTGTTGGTGTCAGATGGGCTGTTCTGAGTAATTCAAAAACTGCTGATCTTACTGGGATTTTCACACACAATCATCTCTAGGGTTTACAGAGAATGGTCCAAAAAAAAAAAAAAAATCCAGCGAGTGGCAGTTGTGTGGAGGAAAATGCCTTGTTGATTTCAGGGGAGAACGGGCAGAGATGATCAAAAAGGCAACAGTAACTCAAATAACTACTCGTTACAACAAAGGTATGCAGAATACCATCTCTGAAAGCACAACACATCAAACCTTGAAGCAGATGTAGCCCACCAGCAGCAGAAGACCACACCAGAAACACCAATTCACACAGGCTCACCAAAATTCAATAATAGAAGATTGGAAAAATATTGCCTGGTCTGATAAGTCTCAATTTCAGCTGCAACATTCAGATGTTAGGGTCAGAATTTGGCATAAACATGAAAGCATTGATCCATCCTGCCTTGTATTAACAGTTCGGGCTGGTGGTGGTGTGGGGGATATTTTCCTGGCACACTTTGGGCCCCTTCGAACCAACTGAGCATTGTTTAAACGCCAAGGCCTACCTGAGTATTGCTGCTGACCATGTCCAACCCTTATAACGACAGTGTACCTATCTTGTGATGACTACTTCAAGCAGTATAATGCACCAGGTCACAAAGCTCAAATCATCTCAAACTGATTTCTTTAACATGACAATGAGTTCACTGTACTCCAATGGCCTCCAGTGTCATCAGATCTCAATCCAATAGAGCACCTTTGGGATGTGGTGGAACGGGAGTGGAGCATCATGGATATGCAGACAAATATGCAGCAACAGCGTGATGCCATGTCAACATGGACCAAAAACTGAGGTATGTTTCCAACACCTTATTGAATCTATGCCACAAAGAATTATGGTCATTCTGAAGGCAAAAGGGGTCCAACCTGGTACTAGCAAGGTATCCACAATAAAGTGTCCGGTGAGTGTATATTTACTGTAGAAACTTTGTCTAATGGCTTGGGTTGTAAAGTCACAATTACTTCCAATAAACATTCAAAACATGTTGTTTATACACAAGGTTTCTGCTTCTCTTTAAAAATAAAGCTTCTAAATACCTTAGTGGCTTCTAAATTTAAAGTTGGTTGTGCAGCAGTCAACCATCTTCCCCTTGCTGTTCCTGTCTGCAGATAAAGAGCTGTCTGAGGATGTGCAGTGCAAGCGGTAACGAGAAATCCATAGATTTGAAGCAGAAGTGGGGAAACAGCCAAGGAGGGAAGTGCCAGTAAATGACAGGATCAACCAAGTTTTCATTACTTTATATAAAATGAATGGGTTATTAATTTAGGGATTATGTATGCAATGCAAGGTTTATGCGTAAAGATCTTTAAAAAGGGTTTTGGTTTAAGTTAATCAAAGTTAATAAATTGCACTCTTTACAGAAGGCGGTGCACAAACATTTTATTTGCACACTGGCTGGTACTGTTAAAGGGAAAGGTCTGAACAGCTTGCACTAGAGATTACAATCACTGCGCTACTATTTTAGCTACAAAAACAAAAATATTACAAGCAGTATAAATAATGAATCACAAAGTTTGGAATTTACCTGCTAAACTGTTGATGTGTAAGGACCAAGCCTTCTAATCTGATTGGGAACTTCACATCACAGCTCCCTACCATATTTTGAATTTTAAAATCCAGAAACTTTGCTGGAAATCCCAACTTCTGCACAACTCGCGCATATTTTCTGGCTGCCAACCGTGACTGCTCTTCACTATAAAGAAAGGAACACAAAAACAATAAGCATGGTTTATATGGCAGTACAAATATTTCACATCTACAACTATTGTCTTTGTTTTTTTCCCTCTGCATGGATATTCTGTATAAACACAGTTTGACTTTATTTAGAGCTGTGCTAGTCAACATACAAGTAATAGGGTGGCCTCTAGGGCTGAAACAACTAATTGACTAAATCGATAATTACAATCGTTGTCAACGATTGTCATTATCGATTAGTTGCTCCGTCGATTAGTTGTGCTGCTTTGTGAAGTTTCCCCGCCTGTCAGCGAGCAGTCTGCTCTGTGAAGCCGACGGCTGCATTCACTGTCTCTCTCCTCTCACAGCTCTGCACTTCCGTGACTTCCCCCCTCCTCCCCCCCTCCCCCCTCCTTTCCTCTCTGCCTTTCCTCTCCGCCCTCTTGCTGATGTCAGTGAGGGAGTGAGTCAGCAGCTCGAGGTGAGGCAGGAAAGAGGACAGAAGCAGCGTTCAGAACGTGAGTGCCAAGATTAGAGCTACAGTGTCCTGTGACTGTACATGCAATGCAGCCCGCCAAAAAATATAATAAAAGCTTCTCCAGATAAAAGTTAATATTCCTTATAAAGTGCAATATTCTAATAGAAAAATAAGTGATTAAAAACGTCCATATAGCACATAAAGGGGGTCTTTCTATGCTGCCTATTTCATATCTATGGCTGACAGGGATGTTTTTATTCACTTCTTTTTCTATTATAATATTGCACCTTATAAGGAATATTAACTCTTATCTAGATAAGCATTTATTGTATTATTTACAGTATATAGGAGCTTAATTAAGAAAAAAAAAAAAAAAAAAAAAAAAGTTTTGGTATAAGGCTCGGTTCACATTTGTGCGATGCGGGAAGGCTGCGAATATGCAGCGTGTTCCCGCATCGCATCCGCACAAGAGGCAGTTCACACTGCCATATGAGATACGCAGGGGGTGTCAATTAAATGTTAACGACACCCCCAGTTTGATCGCATATCGCAGTGCGATCTGACAGTTTGCACAGAATCGGATCGCACAACTGTGAACCACTGTGCGATCCGATCCTGAGGCGGCTCAAAAAATGCCTCATGTGCGAGTTTGCTGCGGATGCATACATCCTATAGAAGACAATCAAGAGACTGGGCACATGAGTACATTAGCCTGCTAGAGAATAGTGGCTGTAAAGCCACCCGATCACTTCTATGGGTAGGGGAAGTTTGGATCTCCTCAACTCAGCTTTTTGGGCTGACTAGCTGGAGAAGGTGCTGGGAAAGGTTTGTAATATCTACAAAAAAGGCTACAGTGAAATGGTCTTGAGGGGATTGTAGCCATATTAGTGCACTTGTGACAAAAACAAGTATGGTTTGTGATACTTTGTTTGCACTAACATACAATTTTTCCAGGACAAGCTTTCAGGGTGTCCCCCCTTCATGAAAGTCCCATCAGTACTAATGCACAAAGTTTTAGCAGAGCGTTAACAAGACAATCTCTAAGAGAATGAAATTGTAAAATGGAGGGATCTCAACTTCAGAGCCATTTAGCATTCCATTATAGTAGTGAATTGCTTCAAGATGGAGAATGGCAATCCAAGTATCTATAGAAGTCCCTGCCCCCTCATCGACCATGCTAGTTTGTAAAACTGTGGATACAATATTCATTATTACAATGAGATGATAGAATACCACCTCATAAACCAACAAAGCACCACTTATTCAAATTATCAGCAAGCATTACTAGTGCACACACTGCTATTGCAATTTCTATCTTCAGCACTGTAGCGAGTTGAAAATGCACCCCCCCCCCCCCAACTTTGACAGGTTTGTGAAGAACAATAAAGAGAATAAAAAATAAAAATAAAAAATAAATAAAACACAACAACACACACACTCCAAATGCAGTTTTATGCCACAGTTCATTAAAAGCACACCCATTACATTTGTGGAAAGTGAAGACCACTACCTTTTAGCTCCTGTGCAGACCATTTTTCCAGAACTGAATATAAGTGCTGTTGTACGGGGCTCTCTTATTCTCATAATAACAGCAGCAAAACGCTGGAGGGACAGATCAAAAAAGTATAAGTAGAATTTTATATTGTTTACAACAAAATTCTTCCACACCATTAACCATTAAGGCTGCATTCACATGTCAGCGTATGATCGCGGGCAGAACCGCCACGGTTCCGCCCGCGATTCGGAGATTTATTGCAAATCGCGGGACGCCTAGCGTTGCCCGTTGATTTGCAATAGCCCCCCAAACGCCGAGCGATGTTGCCGCGATTTACGCCCGCCGAATCGCGGCAACATCGCGCAAACAAAATTGCGGGACGCAATACGCTCCAAAGAAGCTCTTGTACTTTTTGGAGCGTATTGCGTCCCGCGATTGTTTGCGCAATGTTGCCGCGATTCGGCGGGCGTAAATCGCGGCAACATCGCTCGGCGTTTGGGGGGCTATTGCAAATCAACGGGCAACGCTAGGCGTCCCGCGATTTGCAATAAATCTCCGAATTGTGGGCGGAACCGCGGCGGTTCTGCCCGCGATCATACGCTGACATGTGAATGCAGCCTAAAACACCAACCAATATTTACAATCACCAGTATACACTTTCTGAATGACATATTTAGAATTTAAAAAGTACTCACCTTTGGATTATACTCAGCATTTCGCGCTCTAAGTGCAATTGTTTTCAGATCTAATTTGCAGCCAAGATTGACGGTAGATACTATATTTCTGGAAATAAGAAAATACCATTGATTATGGCAATATTTTACTTACACACCAACCTGGAATAAATACTGGGAGCTTTAACTCCCCTAGTTGCATGCTTGTTCAAGGTTAGTGACTGAACAAAACTGAAGTTATACATAGTTTTTTTCAGAATCTGGTCAGAAATAGCAGCCTCCATATTAGAGCTGCACGATTAATCGTATGAAAATCGCGATCTCGATTCACCCCCCCTGACGATCTAAACCTGACATTTGCTAGATTCTTTGCATAGCTGCATAGCAGAGAGAACAGCTGTGGGAAAAAAAAAAGCCTCCTGGCAAAGCCTATCAGCATTAAAGTCTCCCAGTAACTATAAACAAAAATGATTACATTGTATCTTTTCCTTCCCCCTGCCAGGGAGAAAGGAAGTTTAACCTCTTAAAGACTAGACCTTTCTCTGACACTTGTTGCTTGGAAATTAAAATCAGTTTTTTTGCTAGAAAAGTACTTTAGAACCCCCAAACATTTTATACATTTTTTTAGCAGAGACCCTACAGAATAAAATGGTGATTGTTGAAATATTTTATGTCACACTGTATTTGCGCAGCAGTCTTTCAAACGCAATTAATAGACTTTAATGAATAAAAAAAAAACAAAAAAACGTAACAGTAAAGTTATCCCAATTTTTTTTTGTTACACAGAGAATCGTGATCTTTATTCAAAGCTAAAAAATCGTGATTCTCATTTTGGCCAGAATCGTGCAGCTCTACTCCATATCGCAGGGTAGGATTCCTCCAAAACTCAAAGTTTAAAACTACTAAATATATGAATAAATGTACATAAATGAATAAAACCTCTCTCCTGCCACCATTCAGTAGCACAGAATCCTCACTCTCCATGTGGAAACAGTAGTCTCTCTGCAGAACTCAGACACACCCATGCCAAGTCAGAACTCCAGCTCTGCAATCAGCAAAGCTCATGCTTTCTGCTAATATAGAGCTTGAGTCAGACTAAGCAGCACACAGGCTTTTCTACTTAAGCGGTTTGGTGCTTTCTAAAAGAAAAATAAATCTGTAAGGGCCCTTTCACACGGTCCGCAATCCGTTGCGGACCATGCTCTGCTTAGCGGGGATCGATCCGCCGATCCCCGCTGAGCCGGCGGATGACAGCTCCGTCTCCGCACTGTGTGCGGAGAGGGAGATGTCAGAGCCCCGCTGCTCTCTATGGGAAATCGGATGAGAGCGGACCGCCTGTTAACTCTCATCTGATCCCCAGGACGGATGGAAAATAGGGTTTCAATCCGTCTGGATTTCACGGACAGGATCGGATGCGGATGGCAGCGGGTGTCAGCTGACATGTCTCCTCTGACATCCGCTGCTTCATAGGGCTGAATGGGGCATCCGATCAGATCCGCCTAAAAAACTGACAGGCGGATCTGATTGGAACGCCCATGACAAAGTAGCACCAAGAAGGAAAAAAATTGGGCCTAACAACTTATTGTGCGCAAATTATCTGTGCAGATAAAATGGTCACAGGCCACTAGCTCGGTCACTGTTGGCTGCCCAGGGTTATAGACAGACACAGGGGTCACCAAGCGCACAAAAAATAAATAAATAAATAAAATTTGACATATCAGAAAGTTATACGAAAAATACAGCTTTTGAAGCGATCGCACTATAATCTGAACGTTAGTACACCGCTTTCGAGAGCCGATCACAATTCATGCAAAATTATCTGATGGGAAAAGCACAAATTTTCTAGTACAATACCCGATTGTACGATTTTCATTTAATCAGTACAGTTGTCCAAACATACAATACAAATACACTACAACACTTCAGAATTTTTATTCTGTTGTACGAGAACTTTTGTAACTTCAGTAAACCCTTCATTTTCTTTTCAATGATTTTTATTGAAAGTTTTCAGCATACAAACGTGTGTTATAACAAAACAGCAATAATTGAAAAACGGTGCGAAACCGTATAACAGTCCCAGTGGTCAGGTAGTACAGTCCGGGATAGACAAGCATAAAAATACAGTAGGAAACTTATTTCCCAGGAGGGAGACCTTGCGAAGTGAGGGCTCAAGGACTCCCACACACGTGGAGATATAGAGACGTCCCCCCGCAATGCGTCAGAACTCCAACAAACAATATCAGCCTTCGCTAATTGATAAACAAACCCTTCATTTTCAATATAAGACTAGCATGCATGCATGCGAGCCCCCCCCCCAGAAAAAAAAAAAGGATTTTTGACTTACCGTAAAATCCATTTCTCTGATGATCATTAAGAGAAAGTGGCCGCACACCAAAACAAGATACAACACTTTGGAAGTGAACAAGCATGCGGTTGGTCGTGTGAAGCGCGTCTACAATTTCCATTCTGTTGTACCTTGTATCCAGATTTGTACAAATAAATCTTTGCTACTATCAAGTCATTGTTTAGATGTGCGGCCACTTTTTCATGTTCCTGTTATCCGGTTGCGATCCGAGGTCCAGCACCCTGGCTGATTGTGGATATAGATCCACCTGAGCAGTGTACATCCTTTTTTGATGTTCATTGACAGACACAGCTCGTGATCTTAACAACTGGGTTATACTGCCCTCTACAGGAGGACGACAATGGGCAGAAAAATAATCTGGCTACGCCTATGGCAAGTCCAAGGGAGTATACTGCCTCTCCCTGCCATAGGTACTCCGTTTAGTTACAGGCAGTGTCAGAAGAATTACAACTCCACAGAGGGGCAGGTGCTGTGTCTGTCAACGAACATCAGAGAAATGGATTTTACGGTAAGTCAAAAATCCCATTTTCTCTTTCGTTCCATTGATGGACAACTCCTGATCTTCATAACCATTGGGAAGTCCCAAAGCAGAGTTAAACATGAGGGTTGGGAACAGCAAAAAAAACACCCAAAAGGCTAAACAGCCAACCAGGCAACAGGAGCTCAACCAAAACAACTGGAGACCACTGAAAGATAAAAAAAAAAAAACAAACACACACAAGGATAAGGTCCTCTTAAACAGCAGCCTGCAAAGCCTTGTGGCCAAAAGAAGCATCCACAGATGCCAACACACTTTGTGAAAGTGTGCACCGATGACCAGGTGGCCGCCTAGCAAACCCAAGACACTGACGCCAGATGACAGAAGGCCCAGGAGGCACCAAGCGCCCGAGTAGAGTGCGCCCCCCTAACAGGAAAAGGAGGAACCTGACCCTTGATGGAATAGGTCTGAATCAATGTCTGTCTGATCCATCTGGAAATGGTCTCAGAGGAAGCGGACAACCCTTTGAGGCCCATCCGTGAGCACAAATAGTGAGTCTGACTTCCAGAAAGACTCCGTACCTGCAAGGTACACCACATCCAAGGCATGCAAGGCAATTTCCTTTGGATGTTTAGCCCTGGGACACAGGGAAGCCAACACAATGTCTTCATTCAGATGAAAATCAGATAACCTTTGGGAGAAACAAACAATGGACTTATCTCTGTGAATCACAAGGCAAGGTGAACAACAGCATAACGCTGTTCCGAAACCCTGCACGCAGAGGTAATAGCCACCAAAAAGGCCACCTTCTGAGACAGTGTAAGCGAAGGAATCTCCCAAAGATTCTCAAAGGGAGACTTCTGGAGGACCAAAAAGCACCAAATTGAGGTCCCAAGGCGGAAACCGAGACCGCACTGGAGGAACCAAATGTCAGATACCCTGAAGAAAGGTACGCACAAGGGAGAGTGTGGCCAAGGGTTGTTGGTAGAAGACTATCAAAGCCGACACCTGGCCCTTGATGGTACTCAAGGCCACCAATCTCTGTTCAATCCCCCCCATTGAAGGAAAGTCAAGATCCAAGCCACCGAGAAGGAGTGAGGACAAACCTCAAGAGACTCACACCACACCAATGTACGTACGCCTTCCATGTACAATGGTAGATCTTCCTAGAAGTAGAGTTCCTAGCTTTTAACAGCGTAGGAATCACTGATAAACCTCTAACCTTCAGCACCTGGTGTTCAACTGTCAAGTTGTCAAAGCCAGCAACTGTAAAGCAGGATGGAAAATTGGTCTTTGGAACAGCAGATCCTCCCTGAGAGGAAGCTTCCAAATAACTTCAGTGACCAGCCGGAGCCACTAAGATGACCGGAATCCCTTCTGCCTCGATCCTGTGTAGAAGTCTTGGCAGAAGCTGTAAAGGAAGGAAGGTGTAAATCAGATGATACTGACCCCACTGGGCTACCAGCGAGTCTGTGGCATCCACCAGAGGATCCCGTGACCGAGCCACAAACCTCTGCATTTCTCTGTTTAGCCGAGACGCCAGCAGATCCACCTCGGGGATGCCCCACCGGAGACACAACTGATGAAACACCTCCGGATGAAGGGACTTTGGTCTAACGCCTGCCAGTTTTCCATTCCAGGAATGTGTACGGCAGAGAGCTTGGAACAAACTGTTCTGCCCACCTTAGAATGCCAGCTACCTTGAGAGCCACCAGGACACTTCTTGTGCCCCCCTTGTGATTGACATAAGCCACGGCCGTGGCATTGTCCGATTGAATGCGCACTGGGCATCCCTGAAGACGATTCATCCAACGGTCCAGACACAGTCTGATTGCTTGGAGTACCAAGACACTGATCGGTAGTCTGTACTCTTCCAGTTTCCAGATCCCCTGAGCAGAAAGTATACTGAGGATGCCTCCCCAGCAGGACAGGCTGGCATCTGTGGTGACCACTGTCCAATACAAGGGGGAGGAAGGATTTGCCCAGACGAAGCACCGGAGAACAAAGCCACCATATCAGGGACTCCTTCGTTACCTGACTCAGCTGGATCTGATTTCCAGAGACTGCGGAGTCTTGTCCCATTTGGCCAGAATCTCCCTTTGCACGGACCTCATATGGAACCACCTTGAAGGTAGGCACCATCAGGCCCAGCACCAGCATGCAAGTCTGGAGGGATGACCATCTGTTGGACAGCAGGAGACAAATTGTAGCCTGCAATTTCTGGAGTTTGTCCAGAGGAAGGAGCACTCTGGCTAAGGCAGAGTCCAGAGTCAGACCCAGATAGTCCAGCTTTGTGGACGGAACCAGAGCAGACTTCTCCCGCAGAGTTCGTATGGTGATCTCCAGGTTTTACACTAGAGCAGTAGGAAAGCTTGCAGAAGGTGGTCGTCCAAGTAGCCCAGTCCTGCGATTCCCCATTGGCGTAACAAAGCACCGGTGCTAACACTTTTGTGAAGACCTGAGGAGCAGAGGCGAGACCAAAGGTAACGCCACAAACTGATAATGCTCCTCTCCCACTGCAAAGCGGAGGAAGCACTGGTGATCGTCACATATCAAAATGTAAAGGTAAGCGTCCTTCCTTGATGTCGATAGAGGCAAGAAAATCCCCCTGACGCAGGAATGCCACCACCGTGCGAATGGACTCTATTCTGAACTTCAGTACCCGCACAAAGCAGTTCAGCGCCTTGAGGTCCAGAATCGGAGGCACCTTGCCTTCCTTCCTGGGAAGCAGGTTTGAGTAAAAACCCTGAAAAACTTTTGGTATCGGAACCGGGACAATCACCCCTTGAAGTAACAGGTCTTGTACCGCCCCCAAACAGACCCTGTAAGCGGTCTAGAGACATGAGTGAAATTTGATCTTGTAGCCAGACCGAATGACTTTATGGACCCACTTGTCTTGTAACAGGAAGTCCATGGGTTTGGAAACCAGCGAAGACGCCCCCCCACCCCAGATACAGGCGAAGGCACACCTTCATGCTGAAGGAGCCTTGTCCACAGGTCTGGAGAAGGCCGTTCTTGGCTTGCTAGACCAGGCTCGTTTGGATCCTCCAGAGGAGGCCCTGAAAGGCATCGAGTCCTTGTCAGTTGACCCTGAAGGACAAAGAAAAAAAAAAAAAAAAAAAAAAAAAAAAAAAAAAAAGAAAAAACACCCTTTCTTTGAACTGAGATGGAGGTTCCAGGTCTACGATGAGGTTCCTTGCTCTTCGTAGCCTGCAGAAGAAAAGGTTCCCCCCCCCCTCCTGAGACCCTTTTTGGCTACAAACCGGCGATCTCCTTGAAAGGGTAGATCCTTAAAGGCCAGGGACTGAAGGCCTTTTGCCTTTTTAGAAGTCTGGTCCACAGACTAGCATTTGAGCCAAAAGTTACTGCCGAAACGGAGAGCCGAGCCACTAGGGGAGCCGCATCCAAAGAGGTATCACAGATAAACTGAAGCCCCTGGACCAGCTGGTTTGTCAGCTCAGCAAAGGCAGGGGGGGGGGGGGGAGCTGTTCTCCCTCCAGGTCACCCCGTAAAAGCTTAGCCCACTCTGTCAGAGTTTGCGACACCAGGGCAATGGTAAATACCGGATTCAGTGCCGAACCAAGTAGAGTACAGATTATGGGCCACAGCCTCTGCCTTCCTGTTAGCCGGATCCTTAAAGGCCGGGGACTCATGCTTGCCTTGTTCAATCTGGAAACCAGAGGGTCCACCATGGGTGGAACAGTCCATATTGTAAATAAGGGACTCCTCATAGTGGTAACGCCTGAAAAAAAAAAAAAAAAAAAAAAAAAAAAAAAAAGTGGGACCCCAAGGAGACAAATTTGATCATCCCCACTCTTTAGCGACGATTTTGTCAAAATTGGTGGGGAGAGGAAACACCTTTGCAGTTCTGGATGGCTTGCTAATGCCAAAGGGAACCCGAGCCTCTGTTGCAGCTGCGTCCTACATCTTGAAGGTCTCATGCACAGATACAAACAGTGCGTCCATGGTTGCAGATGTGAAGTAATCCTCCTCACTATCAGAGGATCCCGGGCGCATAGTTGCAGACCCAGCAGGGTGACCCACATCCGCGGTGGCCAAATCCGATTCAGGATCTGATAAGACAGATGCGGCAGGGGGCGCTTTTTGCTAGCACGTCGCCCGAAAGCCACCACCACCAGGGACACAAAGGACTCCAGGACCGCCGTCAGTGCATCGATGGATGGTTGGGACCCAGAGGGCCCCGCAGCCTCAGAGAGAGGGGGGGGGGGGGATTTAGGTTGGGAAATGTCCTACAAAGACTCCATGAATCACCAGGGGACCCCACAGAAAAAAAAAAAGTTTAACACTGCAAGGACAACCAACACTGCGCTGGCAGCACCACCCGTTGGCCAGGCACAAAGCACCAAGCAATCCCTCCCACCAGGTACAACCCCACCCACACAGTTGATCATCCAGTCGCTGGTGGCGCAAAAGCCCTCATCACCAGCATAAGTGGAGAGGGGGGGGGGGGGGTAGGCTGAGGGACAGACGAAGGGAAAAAAAGTGAACCCAGGGGTCCGACCATCCCAAGGAGGGGCCCACATCCACCCCGAAACCCTCTAGGGGGAGGGGGGTGGGAACGACAGCCACTCACCATACCAGGTGGGCACCGCTCCAGACAGAATCCCTCTTCATCTAAATGGAGGTGGGGATGTCGGGCAGGAGAAACGCTGCAACCTGTCCAGTGGGGCTATGTCGCAGCGGATCTAGCACAGGACTGAGGTCTGCATGCGCTCACTGGCCAGACTGGGGTGACCACTAGCTCTAGATTATCCAGCCAGGCATTCAGTCCGGCAGTTGATTGTAGACTCACAGGAAAGAAAAATACAGGAGAAAAAACATTTCTATAAAAAAAAAAAAAAAAGAAAATTGCCAGAACCAGAGATCCCAGCAAGGAACTATGCATGTCCTTACTCCTGACTAGGCAAAAAAAAAAAAAAAAAGGAATGTACCTTTAGCAAGGAGAGGGAGTATACCCCTTGGGACTGCCCATAGGCGTAGCCAGATTATTTTTCTGCATAGTGTCCTACTCCTGTAGGGCAGTATAACCCAATGGTTATGAAGATCAAGAGCTGCGCGAAAGAGAAATAAGGATAGATGCTCAAAAGAGAAAAACACCAAACTTACCAACAAAAAGAGAACATTTTTTTCTAAATTAGGCATTTGAGAATACCTTCTACAATATTTATATTTGGGAGTGATCTATGTTTGTTCCAAGTTAAGTTAGTGACTCGCTAGGTAGGAAGACAAGGATAAGAATAAAATTCCCAGAGCAAGCAGCTGGTATGCTGCTACTCTGAAGGTCTCCCTTAAGGCTCTGTTCACATGTAGGCGTTTTGGGGCGTTTTTCTGCTCTAGGATCAGCTCTCAAAACGCCCAACAAGACAAACCCTATTCATTTCAATGGCCCCTGTTCACATCTGAGCGTTTTGACGCTGTGAGCAAAACGCCCAATGCTCAAAAAAGTACATGAGCTTCTTTTTAGGCAGATTACAGGCGTTTTCCATTGGTCTTTATTCAATCTAAAAACGCATGCACAAAAAACGCCTTTAAAAAAAAAAAAAACGCCTGTAAATCGCGGTAAAAATTGCACGAAAACGCTACGCTCAGGTGTGAATGTAGCCTTAAGCATAGTGTTAAATACAAACAAACACAGAAAAAAAAAATAAAAAATAAGTTGCTTACTGCAACTGAGGTACAATCCCCGAACTTTCTGAAGCAGGAGTAGCTGGCGTAATAGGAGTCATTGGAGTCATGGGGGATGTATACAGAGGTGTATTGCCTGGAAGTGGCGCTGTTGTTAGAGTCTGTGAGTGGAAAAGTTGTGGGGTCTGTCCTGCCCCTTGAACAACCTGTTGGGATATGGACTGCTGGGCCTGTTGCTGCTGTTGTCTTTGCTGTTCTTCTAGAATCGATAAACTATTTGCAGTTTGTACAGGCTGCGGTGTCAAGCCAGTGCCATAGGGCATCATCGGGCTAAAGATGGGATTCCCTGGAGTCATTGCTCCCTATGAAATAAGAAAGAAAAAAAAAAAAAAAACAGAACATTAGACTAAGCAAAAATTTCCCCATTTTATTATGTCATTGTTTGTGACTTCACAGTTTTTATTTTGACTGATCTGTTTTTGTTGATGGTCCATTTGGGCACTGGACTTCTGAAACCCAGCACAAGATGAAGAAAAAAAAAAAATAAAAAAAAGTTTACACCTTTGTTTTCAACAATAGATTCTCCTGATACACGTTATACAATGGTAATGGTTCCCAAAACTGTTCCAATTTCTAGATAAACTAAATTATTCTTTACTTACCGGTGGGGAGGCCAGACCCTGGAAGGTCGATATACTGTTATTCTGATCCATCTTCTTCCTTGCACCTTTTTCCAAGCTCAGAAAGAAAAAATCCTTTTGGGTGTTTAGATGTTTCAAACCATCCCAAAATCTTCTAAAACTGCAAAAATGCAAAAAATTATTCACATAAGCAAAAAAACACCTAGGTATATCCAAGTATATCTTTGTGCCCTGCATGCTATTCAAAGGAGGATTTAAAAAGCAAAACAGTTTTCTCCAATATTAATCCTATGCTTAGAACCACAGAAACATGGGGGTTTGAAAGTTCAAAAGATCAGTAAGCTGTATGGGAGCCCTCATCTTTCCTATCCTTCCATAAAGACATTAGTATACACATTACCCAGGGCTCAACAAATCCCAGGAGCCAGGTCTCCATGGCAACTAGAAATTGTGTCCTTGCGCCTGAGTTTTGTCACCAGGTGAGCAATTCCTTTATGTCAAATGCCCTGGACATGCAGTTCCAGGGGCACCAGGCAGCTTGGTTGTTGACCGAGCGGTCGCTAGTTCTGGGAGGGCGTCAATTGACATCCTCCCAGAACCCCATGCACGGTCTGTGATTGATGTGTCCTTCGGACATAGCTGATCACAGATCGAGGTAAAGGGCCAAACACACCGGCCCTTTACAATGTGATCAGCTCTGTCCAATCACAGCTGATCACATTTTAAAAACAGACTTGCCGGTTATGGTAGCACTTTCCTCACTGACGGGAGAGCTGGTAACCAGTCAGGCACATTTGCATAATCAATGCCCTCCCATCAGTGCCACCTATCAAAATTTTGGGTCTTTTTTTCGTTTAGCAAAACCCCAGTGGTGAGTAAATACCACCAAAAAGAAAGCTGGGTACAGTGTTGCACGATTGTGCAATTGCCATGGAAAAGTCCAACAGGACTGAAGCAGAAAAAATGGCCTGGGCAGGAAGGGGGAGAAATTGGTAGGCAAGTGGTTAACATTTAAAAAAAAACACAAAAAAAAACTGGCTAACTTTTTTTAGCTGGCCTCCTAGATTCAAAGTAAATTTGTCAAGCCCTGCATTACCAGGGGGAACACACAATAGGATTTAAAAAAAAAAAAAAAGTTAAGACCCTTCCACATGCTCCAGGTAATTTATCTATACAGTTCCATACCAAATTGAAAACAAAGAACGAGTCTACTGCAGCTCTCAGGCAGTGTTCATTTTGATGTCAAATTTTGATTTAGTCAAGTAATAGTCTTTACTAAAATGCCATTTTAATTTTTGTTGTATAAATAAAGTTATGCAAAAAGTGGAACGAATCTTCTCATCCTTTTACAGCCAAGGACAGTGCCATCTTAGCCTCCTTTTTTAGATTTGCAATGGCCATGGTGCTGCACATGATTACATCTGCTTATTCCAGCTGTGAACCAAAAGTTCAAGCCCTCAAATGGCACACTTGTCAACTGACATCAGCAGTCATGCTATGAATGTGGCATACACTGTAAATGCGCAAGTAGGAAGAATGCAAAAAATACAGCAGAAAAAAAAAAAACGGTTAGTATTTTTTATTAAGGATCTAATAACGTTTATTAAACATTTCTAACTTAATTTAGTTTTTGGGAAATTTAAAGCGGTATTATACTCCGCTTTTTAACTTTTACCTAGAGGTAAGCCTATAAGGCTTACCTCTAGGTAAAATTAATATCTCCTAAACCTGCACGGTTTAGGAGATATTCTCCCTGCATACAGCTGCTGACAGCAGCGGCACATACGCTCTGAAGGTTTGGCGGACCTTCAGAGCTCCTTGCCGGAAATTCAACTCCTGCGCGCATGGCGCCTGAGCCGCTGAACCCGGAAGAAACGCTGAGGGAAGATGTCAGCTGCCTCAGCTGTGTCCGGGCGACCATGTCGGGGCTTCATTCTAAGGTAAGTATTTCATAATGCGCTAGTATGCGATGCATACTAGCTCATTATGCCTTTGTCCTGCAGGGTTTGGTTTTTCTTTTTTTGAGGATACAACCGCTTTAACCTAGCGAGTTTACTTCCACTTTAAACGATAGTCAATGTTAGCTAATGAATAATTTAAAGGATTCTATCGTAAATGCAGTTGACAATACAGCCATGCCTAGGAAGAACAAATGTATTTAGAGTGACAATATTCTCTCTACAACAGTAAATCAATATGCTCTCGGCAATAAACAGTAAAAGCCCCACCATTTCACCCCTAGCACTGGGCCTTCTGCTGCAATTTCTAGAAACGGGGAAAAAAAAATACAAACAGCGGAATATTCTTTTAGAAGGGCCACGGCTGCAGGATGATAGGAAAGCAGATTCTAAGACTTCAATCAGCCAGACTGTACAAGAAAAAGTGGACAGAGTGGAGAGGGATTGGAACACCTGACATTTTTATTGCTGTCTGTGCTCCTAGAGATTCACCCTCTATAGTTGCCCTGTTCACCATTATCATTGAAAGTAAAATAAAAAAACTCAAAATTTGGATTGCCCCCAGAAAAGTAAGAGGGGAAATCTTCCAATGGGGATACTAGTTCTGGGGACCTGGGGGGCCCAAAGAAATTCCCCTAATTTGCAAGAAAGTTTTGCCTTATAGTTGTGCTTTAAAAGTGGATATCCAGGTTTATTTTTACTTTAAATAGGTTTGGCCAAGCTTCACTAACTTGTGCGCCCACTGTGTATGCTTTATAAACTGTATGTAGCCTCAGCTAGGGAGTCTCCTGTAGGCACACCAAGTCAGCCTTAGTAAGTGGAAGCAGCGGTTCATGTATAAGGGGATTTGAAACCCACTTGCGCCATTTAGGTTGGCTTTAATCTAAAGCTGTAGGTTTTCCCAAAGGACCAATGTACAAGGAGCCGGCTCACTGGTGTTCTAGATAGAGAAAGAATAGACAGAGGGGAAAACAAGATCAGGTTGGAAAGATCTAGAAGAAGAAGTGGAAGAACATGGTTAACATGTTTAAAATAAAAAAATAAATAAAAATACATTAGAAGACAAGCAAGCAAGTAGCACATGTGCAGTAAAAATGCACCACATTCATTCAAAGTGAGCAGGGAAACTGGGGGGTGGGGGTAGAGGTTTAACAGGGACTCTTCCTCAGACAACAGATGGGTACAAATTAGACTTTATAAGAACAACAGATTCTATCAGACCAGCAAACTGGACAAATTACCAGCAGCCTGGGGATCACATCAAGGAGCCCCCTCTCAGTACAAGCTTATACAAAAGCTTCCATATGCAAACAGTTAAAGGCACAAAGCCACCTAGACAAAAAAAAAAAAAAAAAATCCTCCTCGAGAGAACAACTGTCTCAGAAGGTGGATGACAAAAAGATGCATGAGAAAGTAGCTCAACTGTGCTTGGAAGAAAGGGGACAAAACTCTCCTGAATGGAGATTTAGCAGACAGACAAAACAGTAACAAATTTGTTGAGAACAGGCGGTGACTCCCAACATAAAAGGCAGGGGTAAGCTGGAGATGCACAGAAGGAATAGAAGCATTCGCTACCAAATCATTATATATGAAGTAGAGGTGCACCAGATTTGGGCAACCAATATTTTTCGGCCAAAAATGGGCCTATCCCATTTTGGCCGATAAGGGGTTAAAGATGCCAAAAATGTATGGCTGTGAATATCTGCAGAAAGTGAGCCACTTCCCTGTCATCTCCGGGTATTCGCTCCCTCTCATTTTTTTGTTTTTTTACATTATTGCGGGGACATATTAACCACTTAAGCCCCGGAAGATTTTACCCCCTTCCTGACCAGGGGGTATTTTGCGATTCGGCACTGCGTGACTTTAACGGACAATTGCGCGGTCGTGCGACGCTGTACCTAAACGAATTTGGCGCCCTTTTTTTCCCCACAAACAGAGCTTTCTTTTGGCGGTATTTGATCACCTGTGCGATTTTTTGATCACGCGCTATAAATAAAAAAAAAAAAAAAAGAGCGTAAATTTTGCAAAAATAGCAATATTTTTCCCTTTTTTTTATATGAAATTCCCCCCCAAAAAAATGTAAAAATCTAAATTTTTTAAAATTTTCGGCCAATTTGTTTTAGGCTACCTATGTTTGGTAAAAAAAAAAAAAAAAAAAAAAAAAAAAAAAAAAAAAATCGCAAAAAGCGTATTTTGATTGGTTTGCGCAAAAGTTATTGCGTTTACTAACTAAGGGAAAGATTTTTGTCATTTTTGTTGGTTTTTTTTTAACGCGTAATGGCGGCGATCTGCGATTTTTTTTGCGGTACTGCGACATTGCGGCGGACAGATCGGACCCTTGACTGACATTTTTGACACTTTTGGGGTTACCAGTGACATTTCTACAGTAATCAGTGCTATATATATGCACTGTTACTGTAAAAATACACTGGTAGTGAAGGGGTTAACTTTATTTGAGAGGGAGGGGCTGTGTGTGTCCCTAGGGGCGTGATTCTAACTGATTGGCTGTGGCTTCAGCTGTATGCAGAGTGATCAACGGATCTACATAGTAGATCCATATGATCATCTCTCATACAGAGGGGAGAATGACAGGCAGCTTGTTTACACAAGCTGCCTGACTTTCTCCCTCTCCCCCGCCGATCGCAGAGTGGCCGGCGGACATCGGGTCCGCCGGTGACACGCGCGGGGGGGTCCGTGACCACGCGGGAGCGCGCCTCCGGCGGCGCGCGCTCGCTCCCTAGACCCTCACAAGCTAGTGACGTAGCCCTACGTCACTTTGCCTGTGAGGGGCTGACCGCCGCCGTAGATAGTCGTGCGGCGGTCGGCAAGTGGTTAAGCCCAGTCTGATCTATTTAAATTTGCCAGAATTTCAAGTTCTGGACATTTGTAGCAAAAAGTGCTGTAGTTTTCCATGGCTGCAGGACTACAAGTCCCAGCATGTTCTCTCACTGGTGGCTTGTTTTTCTGGATATCAATGTGCCACATCTAAATTATCAACTATGCTATCTCTCTCTCTCTCTCTGACATGGAGGAAAGTTAATCCCACAAGTAAGCAGATTGCCATCAATAACTGACCAGTGGCAGTTAATTAACCCCTTTGTGCTGCATTAGTTCAACCTGTATCAATGTCAGTGCAACCAGTGTCAACACTGACACTGGTGCCACTAATGCAGCACAAAGGGGTTAATTAACTGCCACTGGTCGGTCACTAATGCATCAGTGACCAGTGGCAATACATTAACCCCCTCATGCTGCATAATACAAATACCATTGGTAATTAACCTCGGCAACTATTTTAAAATCATTTGGGGGGAAAAAAGTCATTTTCGGTTTTCGGCAAAGGGCATCCTGAATTTTCAGTTTCTGTTTCGGCACAGAATTTTCATTTCGGTGCATCCCTAATTGGAAGTAAAAAAAGGGGTAGGAAACTCAACCATACAAATTTTTTAAAACCCACATAGCCATACACAAAAGCATTTTACATCATTCCGGATCACTATTAATCCTCCTTGGTTTTATGCTACTTTTTAGCAGCATAATTTCTGTTCCATGCTTCCTGTCTGAAGATGGCGCCATAATAGTGGTCTTCCATCCACATCTATATTTTAGTATAATTCCGCCCTTCCTGTGAAAAATGGTCAAACTCGCACGCATGCGCACTGAATTCATTTTAAAACATTCTATCCATTCTACCTATATTAGTGAAACAGAATACAGTTATATGATATTTTCTGTTTTGGTGTAGTTTTTAATAAAACCAAAAGACTACAGCCAAAAAGTGATGCACTGTCTCTTCTGTCTGCTTGTCCGGGGATCAGCACATTTGTTAACACCCCCTGTGACTTCGCAAATCACATGAGGTGTTCCAGGAAGTTGTGAATGGGGATGTACCCTTGCAGTCCTGCAAGATCGCAAAGGAGTGGATGACGCAGACATGGCATCGGAGGTACAATTTGGAAAGGACTGATAGCACAGCTCATGCGTGGGTGACAGAGAACATTGCTCGATATCTTGAGAACGGGAAAGGTTAGGCAGAATATAAGAACAGCATTGTGCACATTGTTTTAGAGTGATAGGGTTTCTTGTGTGAGTGTTAGTAGGCAACTGACCTGGGGTAGCCACATCTCCATTACAGTAAAAAAAACCATGTCCATGCCCAGTAATACACATATGCATTCTCCCTTTTTTTTTTTAAATAACAAACATGTCATACACACCAGCTCTGTGCAGTGGTTTTGCACAGAGCAGCCTCGATCCTCCTCTTCTTGGGTTCCTCTTCGGTGCTTATGGCTCCTCCCGCCTGTTGAGTGCCCCCACAGCAAGCAGCTTGCTATGGGGGGGCACCCGAGCCGACCCACTGCTCCCTATGTCCATTTAGACATGAAGCCGCGGCCAGGCCCCTCCCCTTCCTCCCCTCATCGGCTGACTGACTTTGATTGACAGCAGCAGGAGCCAATTGCACCGCTGTCTCAGCCTATGAGGAGGGGAGTCCCGGGCAGCGGAGACACTCCTGCAACATCGCAGGATCTAGATGGACCACAGGTAAGTATTAGGTGGGCTGCTGCACACAAAAGGCTTTTTATCTTAATGCATTAAGATAAAAAAAAACAAAAAAACCCTTCTGTCGTTACAACCACTTGCAGATTTTGTAAGTTTGCCCACTTACAAAGAAATGAAGGGTCTATCATTTTTATCATATGTGTATTTAAGATGACAGAGCCAGAATATCAACCACAAATCCAGGTAAAAAAAAAAAAAAAAAAAAAAAAAAAAAACACCACACGATACAAATGTTATAAATTAAGTTTCAGTTCAACTGGTAAAATAAGTGTTTGATCTCCAAGCAAAATATGACTTCGTACTTGGTGGAGAAACCCTTGTTAGCAAGCAGAGGTAAGGTTTCTTGTAGTTGGTAACCAGGATTGCACACATCTCAGGAGGGATTTTGGTCCACTCTTCCTTACAGATCTTCTCCTAATCCTTACTTACTTACTTGTTTACTTACCTTGTTATTGAAGAAAAATATACTCACCTTTCTTCCACTTCCTCCCTCTGCGGCTGCGGCCCGCAGCGTCACTTCCTCTTTGCATTGATTCCTGGGAGCTGAACGTCATCGGCTCCCAGGAATCAATGCGCCTGCACCGGCCCCGCTCGTCAGTTCCGGTGCGAGCGCGTCATTACCTTCTAAACAGCTTCTGGGCATGCCCAGAAGCTGTGGAGGGATGATGCGCCCGCACCGGAAGTGACTATCGGGGCCTTTGCAGGCGCATTCTGGGAGAAGAGGACATGGAAGAGGACGCAGAAGAGGACGCGCTGGCTTCAGCTGCCCACATCCGAGATGGCAGCGCTGGAGAAGAAATTTTCAAGGCAAGTATTTCTTCTAAAAAGGTAAGTGCGACCCGGGACAGTACAGAGGCTAGCCACTGTGGAATGTACTAGCCCTGACTGTCCCGGGGGTATTTTTATTGAAAAAAACGTTTGTGGCCGCAACTCTGCTTTAAGGTTTCTTGGCAACTCCAAGTTTCAGCTTCCTTCATAAATTTTCTATAGGATTAAAGCAGAAAAAAAAAAAAAAACCTTGCAAGATAGTGGAATAATGTGCTAGTATATATCACATACTAGCACATTGTGAAATACTTACCTTAGGATGAAGCCCCTGCAGCAGCGCCCGGGTAACCGCTGAGGGGGCTGACGTACCCCCGGCGCTGTGAGTGGCCCCAATGATGTCACTCCCACGCATGTGTAGGCTTGTGACGGTATCAGATTTTCATGCTGCGATTAATTGATTAAGGTTTTGCCACGGTATACGGTATTATCACGGTATTCTATTATTAAATTTAAATTATTAAATTTCCACCTCACTTCAATTTCATTGCTGAATTTAGGGGCTTTGGTTCACTTATGCACATTATTATATAGTCAGTCAGTACAGACTCTGTGAACCAGGCCTAAAATAGGTCATCAAGCAGTGTCTGGCCTAACTGGTGATAACTGGTCCTGGCGCTCGGCTCCGATCCGATGGCCAGGTCATTAAGAGGGCAAATCCTTGTGGTCAAGAAGTGGTTAAACCTGAAGGAGGTGTTTAGAAATTACTTTACTATTGCTTTAGGCCTGGTTCACATGTATGTGGGTTGGTGGTTCACATGTATGCGGGTTGGCGGTTCACATGTATGCGGCCCACATTTGCACAGGCATAGCAGCCCATTGATTTGAACGGGCTGCTATGCCCTCATTTTCCGCAGAAAAAAGGTGCATGCAGCATTTTTTTAAAATTCAGTGGCCTTGAAATCCATCCTGCTTTTGCACCATGCGACTAACCTGCAGTTCCTGCTCTGCCAAGCTTTCTGCATTTTTTGTATACGTGGGCACGGCATTTAAAAACAGTTTGCGTGTGTAGCAACGGCAGGTAAGTCGCATGGTGCAAAAGAAGGATGGATTTCATGGCCACTGCATTTTTTTAAATTCTGCATGCACCTTTTTTCAGCTGAAAACGCAGGCATAGCAGCTCAAGCCCATTCACATCAATGGGCTGCTATGCCTGTGCAAATGTGGGCCCCCAACCCGCATACATGTGAACCAGGCCTAAAGCAATAGTAAAGTCATTAATTGGTTAAACCTGCAGGAGGACCGGTGTTTTTATCTATTAATGACTTTACTATTGGTTTAGGCCTGGTTCACATGTATGCGGGTTGGGGGCCCACATTTGCACAGGCATAGCAGCCCATTGATGTGAATGGGCTTGAGCTGCTATGCCTGCGTTTTCAGCTGAAAAAAGGTGCATGCAGAATTTAAAAAAATGCAGTGGCCATGAAATCCATCCTTCTTTTGCACCATGCGACTTACCTGCCGTTGCTGCACACGCAAACTGTTTTTAAATGCCGTGCCCACGTATACAAAAAATGCAGAAAGCTTGCCAGAGCAGGAACTGCAGGTTAGTCGCATGGTGCAAAAGCAGGATGGATTTCAAGGCCACTGAATTTAAAAAAAATGCTGCATGCACCTTTTTTCTGCGGAAAATGAGGGCATAGCAGCCCGTTCAAATCAATGGGCTGCTATGCCTGTGCAAATGTGGGCCGCCAACCCGCATACATGTGAACCGCCAACCCGCATACATGTGAACCAGGCCTAAAGCAATAGTAAAGTCATTAATAGATAAAAACACCGGTCCTCCTGCAGGTTTAACCACTTCTGGATCGCAAGGATTTGCCCCTTTAAAGACCAGGCCATCGGATCAGAGCGCCAGGACCAGTCATCACCAGGTAGGCCAGACACTGCTTGATGGCTATATAATAATGTAATGTGGGCTGCTATGCGTGTGCGTGTGTGTATATATATTTATATATTAGAGCTGCACGATTCTGGCCAAAATGAGAATCACGATTTTTTAGCTTGGAATAAAGATCACGATTCTCTCACGATTCTCTGTGTAATAAAAAAAAAAAAAAAAAAAAAAAAAAAAAAAGGGATAACTTTACTGCTACGTTTTTTTTATTCATTAAAGTCTATTAATTGCGTTTGAAAGACTGCTGCGCAAATACAGTGTGACATAAAATATTACAACAATCGCCATTTTTTTCTGTAGGGTCTCTGCTAAAAAAATATATAAAATGTTTGGGGGTTCCAAGTACTTTTCTAGCAAAAAAAAAAAAAACTGATTTTAACTTGCAAGCAACAAGTGTCAGAAAAAGATCCAGTCTTTAAGAGGTTAAACTTCCTTTCTCCCTAAGATACAATGTAATCATTTTTGTTTATAGTTACTGGGAGACTATGCTGATAGGCGTTAGCTGTGTGAGTGAATGAGTCATCCAGCTCACTGAAATGTATCAATTCACAAGTCAGACCCAGGAGCAGAGAAACTCGGTATTTTAAAAATGCCACAACAACAATACCGTGGCTATGCAATACCGCGATATATCGAATTACCGAAAACCGGCATATGTCTACGCATGTGCATGGGAGCCCTTTGTTACGGCAAGAAGCTCTGAAGTTCCGGCACGATATGCCGGACCTTCAGAGCGCATGCAGCCGCTGACGTCAGCATGCAGAGTAAATATCTCATAAACGGTGAAGAATTAGGAGAAAAAAAAAAAAAAACTGGATTTTTGACTTACCGTAATATTCTTTTCTCTTAAACTCATTGACGGATGCAGTTCTCTGTGATTCATATCAGTAGGGTTATACTGCCCCCTACAGGAGTAGGACACTAGGCAGAAAAAAGTTCTAAATATGCCTATGGGCAGTCCTGGAGGGTACACCCTCTCTCTTCCTGCATAGGATGTCAGTTTTGTATCAAAGCAGTGTCAGAAAGTAACACCAACCCAACTCAAAATAGAGGGGTGGGTCCTGCTCCATCAATGAACTTGAGAAAAGGATTTTTACGGCAAGTCAAAAATCCAGTTTTCTTCATCGTTCATTGACGGACGCAGTTCTCTCTGATTTATATCAGTAGGGATGTCCCAAAGCAGTGCCATAAAATGAGGTGGGTGGGAACAGCAAAAAAAGAACAAGTCCCCAAAGCTAAACATAGCCGACCAGGCAACAAAGAACTCCTCAGAACAAAACAAAAGATGAGGCCCACCTGAAACAAACATTAAACACCCTCAAGGAAGGCCAAAAACCCTCCAACCAGCAGCCAGCAAAAAACCTTGTGACCAAAAAGGAGGCATCTGCAGATGACAGCACATCCACCTTACAAAATGAGGTAAAAGGTGTGAACAAAAGGACCAGGTAGTCAACATGCAACCTGAAGCACAGATGCCTGTATGGCGAAAAGCCCAGGAAGTACTAGGCGCCCGAGGGGAAAGCGCAGAATTCCTCCCCACCCGGACAGGCTTGCATCCGCGGTGACTATTGTACAGTAAAAAGGGAAGGAAGGATTCCAGATCAAGACTCCCTGGTCAGCCAGCTCAGCCGGATCCGAAAGTCCAGAGAGTTTGGATTCTAGCCCCATTCGAGAAGGATTACCTTCTGGGGGATCCCCGAGAGGGATTGAGCAAAAGGGACCTTCTCAAAAGACGACACTATCAGTCCCAGAACTCGCATGCAGGTCCGAAGGGATGACCATGTGCGGGACAGCAACAGTTGAACCGCAGTCTGAAGTTCCAAGAATTATTGCCCCGTAGAAAACACCCTGACTGAGGACGAGTCCAAAGTCAGGCCCAGAGAGTCCAGTCTCATGAAAGGGACCAGGGGTGACTTCCGAAAAGGTTCAGAACACAACAGAACTCCTCCAGAGTTCTCATGGTGACTTCCAAATTCATTTGTCAGCACCATAGGGGACTCCCCACGGAGAAGCAGAGTGGCCAGGAACCCCGGACCGATACGGCCCGCTGCCGCAACAGCGCCAGGACCGGAGCGCCAACACCTCTGTGAAGACCCGAGTAGCAGAGTGGGTAACACCACACACCGATAGAGAACTCTGTGCCCTGAACACAACGGCATGTGAAGGTAAGCATCTTGGTGTCTATGGAGGCCAGGAATCCCCCTGAGGTAGGGAAGCCACCATCGTGCGAACAGATACCGCCTTGAATTTTTGATCTGCACGGAACCATCAAAAAGGCCAGAAGGTCCAGCTTGTTGAACCAGAGCCTAAACTGCCCCACTGAGTGTTGCCAGCTATCCGGGCACAGCCGTACAATGGAAGAAAAACAACTCCCCGGGGAAAAAAAAAAAAAGGATCGAAACCTGATACCGGACCGCATGACCTCCTGAACCCAGCTGCCTGAGATCTGGGCCAGCCGTAGGTCCGAGAACCAGCAAGGACGACCCCCCACCCCGTAGATGGGTAAGGACGCACCTTCAGGCTGAGTAGGTTAGTCCGCAGGCTTGGAAAAAAGTCTTAAAGAACTTCGCCACATCGACTGTCCCTGAGGAGTTAAGAAACTGTTGTGAGCCGAAAGGGAGGGAGCCCGTCCGCGACGAAGGACATTACCCTTGTTAGCCTGTGGAAGAAAGCACTCTTCCCCCCTTGAGACCCTTGTATAATGTCATCCAGGGCAGCGCCAAACAGGCGATCCCCCAGAAAGGGGAGACCCGTTAAGGCCTTCTTAGAAGTGTGATCCGCAGACCAACATTTCAGCCAAGCATACGCCGGACAACCACCGCCGAAACAGACAGGTGACCCAAGAAAAAAGGAGCAGAGTCCAGCGCGGCATCGCAAACAAATTGCAGCCCCAACGTGAGCTGGTCCAACACCAGGTCACGGCGTTGGAACTCTGCCCGACTGAGGCGATACTTCTTGACAATGCTCCTTGCCCACGGCAAGCAGAGGAAGCGGATGACCGACATATACCGAAATAGGATGGTAAGCCTATTAATAGCGATAGAGACTAGAAGATCTCCCTGAGGTAGTGATGCCACTACTGGTCGAATGGACTCCATTTGAAAAATCTGTACCCACACAAAAAACGGTTTAGAACTTGAGGTCCAGGATTGGACTACCACACTTTCCCTCCTAGGACCTGCAAACATGTTTGAAATAAAAGCCAGGAAACAAACGTTCCAATTCTGAGAACTGAACAATCACCCCTTGTAGTCGCAAGTTTTGCACCGCCCCCAAGAGACCTCACAGGCAGTCTGGGGATAAATGCAGGTTGGAAGGAGAGAACCGCACTAGAGTAGAAGATCAAAAACTTGATCTTGTAGCCAGGCTGATCAAATCATGGACCCACCTGTGATCAGGAAGGTCCACGGGTCCAGAGGAAGCAAAGACATCTTCCCCCACCCCAAACACGGGTGATGACGCCCCTTCAGGCAGAAGAGACCTTGTCCACGGGTCTGGAAGGACCTGCTCTCGGCATACCAGACCGGGTCCGCAAGGAACCTCCGGAGGAGGTCCTTCCAGAGAGACTCTGAACAGGCAATTCCCTAAAGGGAAGATCACCCAAGGACTTCCAGACACCCTGGTCCGTAGACCAGTATATTAGCCATATAATGCGCCGAAGGATATTGCTGTCATGGACAGCCCGGAGACTAAGGGAGCTGCATCCAGAGAGGCATCACAGACGAACTACTGCCCCCGGGACCAAATAGTCGGCCAGCTTCGCAAGGGCAGGCTGAGGCTGTTCCCCCTTCAAGATCCCAGCACCAAAGCTGTGCTCATTTGGGAAAGTCAGGGAGACCAATATAATGCTACGGTGAACACCGGCCCAAGGACCAAACCGGCCACAGTAAAACATGTGGCAGGCCAAAGTCTCGGCTCTCTTGACAAAAGGATCTTTTTAAAAACCGGAGACCCCTCCACCGGAATTATGGTGGATTTATTCAGCCTGGAAACCTGAGTCCCCCACAGTTGGGACTGCCCACATACTCAGAGACTCCTCAAGGGATACCGTCAATCGAAAACGCTCAGGCACCGCCATATTGCATTTAGAACAAGTCCACTGATTTGCGACAATTTTGTCACAGTAGGCGGGAAAAGGGGAATACCTTTGCGTTTTTTGAGGAACTGCGCCTCTGACGCAGCAGCTGCATCCCAATATTTAAAATTACCCCCACCGATACAATCAGCGTATCCACCAGCGCCTTTGCATGCGCATGTGCAGTAAAAGAGGAATCATCCTCACCATCAAGAGCACCCGAAGTGCGTGGACCCAGTCCCAGCAGAGTGGCTGTATACTAAAAACTCACCCTGAGAACATAAGCCGGGAGGTCACCGACCACAGTCCCGCAAGGAGATGCCGGCCAAAGGTCCACAAAAAGACCATTAGACCCCCCCCCCCCCCCCCCAAAAAAAAAAAAAAAAGGTTGCCCTTCATAGAGTGCATAATAGGACATAGCCCCCCTTGGATTGTGGCCAAAAGACCCAATGTGACTGTTTAGAGGGGCTGGGGGCATGGAAGGGAACCTGGGGGGGGGGGGGGGGGGGGGGGTCGAACCAACCCAGAGAGGGGCCCATGTCCACCCCAAGGAACCACAAAGGAAGAGGGGGGGACACTACTCACCACACCTTGGAACTGGGCGGGCACCACTCTAGGTAGATCACCTCCCCATCTTGGAATGAGGGGTGCTGTGGGCCAGAGATACGCTGCGACTCAGGCCGTGACCAGGTCATGTGTGTCCTCACGAGGTATTTCACTTGCCGGCCAGCCCCTGTCCAGTGGGGCTATGTCGTGGCCGACCTAGCACGGAGTTGCGATCTGCACTTGCTCACTGGCCAGACTGGGGAGACCGTAAGGATCTAGGATAAGCTGTGCATCACCCAGTCCGGCTATTGATTGTAGTTCTCACTGGAACAGACTTGATTGTAGAAAGGAAACAACAAAAAAGAAAAAAGTTATGTTTAAAAAGGAAAAAAAATGCTATGACCAAAGATCCCAGCAGGGAGCCAAGTCCTGGCTAGGCAGAAAAAAAAGCTGAAGAGCTAGAGCAGGAAGTAGGAGTACATCCCCTGGGACTGCCAAATGGGCGTAGTCAAACTAACTCTTTTCTGCCTAGTGTCCTACTCCTAATGAGAGCAGCATAACCCAAGGGTCAAAGAAGATATGGAGCTGTGTCCGTCAATGAACAAAAGAGAAATTCATTTTACCTACAGGTAAGCCTCATTATAGGCTTACCAGTAGGTAAAACTAACAAAGTGGGGTATACAACCGCTTTAAGGTCTGGAGACTGACTAGGCCCATCCACGACCCATCTTCAGTGTTCTGGCTGAAGGAAGAAAGTTCTCATTCATCATTTTACAATAGATGGCCACGTCCATTGTCTCCTCAATGCAGCAAAGTCAGACTGTACCTTTAGCAGAGAAACAGCCTCAAAGCATTATGTTTCCACCTCCATGCTTGACTGTAGGGATGGTGTTCTTAGGGTCATAGTCAGTATTTTTCTTCCTCCAAACATGGCGAGTTGAGTTAACGCCAAAGAGCTCAATTTTGGTCTTATCTGACCCCAGCACTTCCCCAATCATGGCAATGAACATCTAAAGGATTCAGAGAAGGACTGTACATGTGACTCCCTGGCGAGAGGGACTCAACGTGTTCAGAGGAAGGAAGAAAATGCTGACTATGACCCCAAGATCACCATCCCTACTGTCAAGCACAGAGGTAGAAACATTATGCTTTGGGGCTGTTTCTCTGCTAAAGGTACAGACGGACTTTGCCGCATTGCGGAGACAGTGGATGGTGCCATGTATTGTAAAATATTGATGAGAACCTTCTTCCCTCAGCCAGAACACTGAAGATGGGCCTTTCAGCATGACAATGACCCAAAAACACATAGCCAAGGCAACAAAGGAGTGGCTCAAGAAGAAGCACATTAAGGTCATAGAGTGGCTTAGTCTCCAGACCTTAATCCTATAGAAAACTTATGGGGGGGGGGGGGGGTGAAACTTTGAGTTGCCAAGCGACAGCCAAGAAACATTAAGGATTTAGAGAAGATCTAAAAAAGAGTTGACCTAAGTACTAAGTCATGTTTTGCTTGGGGATCAAATACTTATTTTTCTCGCTGAACTGCAACTCAATTTATAGCATTTATACAGTGTATTTTTCTGGATTTTTGGTTGATATTTTGTCTCTATGATTTAAAATACACCTATGATAAAAATTGTAGACCCTTTATTTCTTTGTAAGTGGGCAAACTTACAAAATGTGCAGGGGGATCAAATAATTATTTTCACTACTGTATCTTAGGATTTTATACATCTGTACATATTATGATAAAGTTAATAACCTGGAGAACATTTAAAACTTAAAAAAGCTTAAATACACACACACATTCCACCTTTCTGAAAATGTTAGAGCACTTTTTTTTTTTTTTTTACCCAAAAAATATCTATACATGTTTTGGGGAAAGGTGGGTTACCAGTTATACCCATGTCAAGGGGTACTTATTGTACAACCTTTTTTGTTCTAATCACGGCCGCTCGCATTTTATTACTCATGGAATCATTATCTGCAAATGACTGGCTCTGGATGAAAACTGTCAGTGCCCAAGATCACTTGCAGGTTATTGCTGTTTGAGAGAGAACACCCATTTTCTGTGGGAGCAATCATTGTTTTCAATGGGACTTCTACCCACAGCCAGTCCACTGGGAACCCCTGTTGAGTCTCAATCAAACACTAATGGTCGTATCCGCAAGTGTGAATAGGGCATAAATAAGCATTTAGGAATTCCAGAGTTCAGCATTAAAAACAGATGACCTGAACCAGAGTGTGCCTGCCAATATTGAGAAGGGGGCAAATACCCACAGGTCATGAGACAGGCTCAACCACTGTCATGTGTGAGCATACACATCTATCTGCCATAACATTACAACTGCTGACAGGTAAAGAAAACAATAGGTATCTCTTGACAACGGCACCTAAAAGTGGGTGGGATATATTAGGCTCCATGGAAACATGACGTCCTTGAAAATGATGGGTTGAAAGCAGACAAAAATGAGTAAGCATAAGGATTTGAGTGACTTTGACACAGGCCAAATTGTAACAGCTAGATGACTAGGCCAGTGCAACTCCAAACTGCAGATCTTTTGGGATGTCCCTGGTCTGCAGTGGTCCGGACCTACCAAAAGTGGTCCAAGGAAGGAAAACCAGCGACAGGGTCATAGTCAGCCAAGGCTCAGTGATGCACATGGGAAGCAAAGGCTGCCCTGTGTAGTCCAATTCAATAGAAGAGCTACTGTAACTCAAATTGGTGAAAAAGTTGATGCTGTATCCGATAGGTGTCAGAACATGCAGTGCATCGCAGTTTATAAGCGTATGGCACTACATAGTCTCAGACCGCTCTGGGTGCCCATGCTGACCTGTGTCTACACCCAAAAGTACCTACAATGGGCATCAGAACTGGACCACAGAGCAATGGAAGGTGGTGGCCTGGTCTGATAAACCCCATTTTCTTTTACATCTTGTGGATGGCCGAGTGCATCGCTTACCTGGGGAAGAGAGGGCACTAGAATGCACTATGGGAAGAAGACAAGCTGACAGAGGCAGTGACCTTCCACTGACATATTGGTGCCAGATACCACAGCATGCCCACATGGGCCCGCTGGGGTCCATGCACACACGGGCCCGCTGGGGTCCATGCACACACGGGCCCGCTGGGGTCCATGCACACACGGGCCCGCTGCCGTCCATGCACACACGGGCCCGCTGCCGTCCATGCACACACGGGCCCGCTGCCGTCCATGCACACACGGGCCCGCTGCCGTCCATGCACACACGGGCCCGCTGCCGTCCATGCACACACGGGCCCGCTGCCGTCCATGCACACACGGGCCCGCTGCCGTCCATGCCCGCTTGTGTCAAGGTCCGCTGGGGTCCATGCACACACGGGTCCGCTGGGGTCCATGCACACACGGGTCCGCTGGGGTCCATGCACACACGGGTCAGGGCACAGGGGTGACTTGCTCAATATTAGCTGGGTGGTCATATTGGTATGGCTGACCGGTGTATTGGTCTGAACAGGGTACTCCTTAGCGAATGACAAAATTTACAAAATACACCAGAAGCTATGTGATGGTGAAGGAGCCATGGACTGGGAAGGCTCCTGCTATCAGGCAAAGTCTGGCCCAGGCCTGCCACTGACTGGCTTTAAACCTATTGTGAGTGAAAACAGTAATGTAGTGGAGAATGTGCTCTATCTGGTGGAATGTGGATGGACCGGGGGAGAATAGGATGGACTATCACCCTGCACAGCAGTACATGAATACTATCAGATAATACAAAACACAGCACCCAGCAACGACTATCCTCCCCACCACGGACCATTACCTTCTTCTCCTACTGAGCCTGGGCGCACCGCTCCGAACAGTCACACCATTCCACCAGCGCCACTACCTACCGCGCATGTCCCAATACACCGTGTACCCCCCGCCTCAGCCAATAAGCTTTAGCGATCTAACCCCCCTTACGTCACGTGCTCCCGTTCCCATCGGCGCTCTATTACGACCCGGAAGTTCCGGTTTAGGCTCAGTACTGACAGTCCTGGTCATTCCAGAGTGTGGAGGAGAAATGTGTGCGCTTCTTTTAAGGGGATGCTTTATAGATACATGTGTGTCCCCGCTCACATTTACGTAGAAGTCACGATAGGAGGAGGGGGTTAACTAAAATTAGTGCTGCAGTTGTGCATAGCAACAGTTAGCTTCAGCTTGTTCAATTAGGCTTCCACCATAAAACCTAGAAGCTGGTGGGTTACTATTCACAACTGCACCAGATTCACATCTGTCTCCTCACTCCCCCTTCACATAACAGTCCCCCTTCATTTTAGTGTTCTCACTCCCCCCTTCACATAACAGTCCCCCTTCATTTTAGTGTTCTCACTCCCCCCTTCACATAACAGTCCCCCTTCATTTTAGTGTTCTCACTCCCCCCTTCACATAACAGTCCCCCTTCATTTTAGTGTTCTCACTCCCCCCTTCACATAACAGTCCCCCTTCATTTTAGTGTTCTTACTCCCCCCTTCACATAACAGTCCCCCTTCATTTTAGTGTTCTTACTCCCCCCTTCACATAACAGTCCCCCTTCATTTTAGTGTTCTTACTCCCCCCTTCACATAACAGTCCCCCTTCATTTTAGTGTTCTCACTCCCCCTTCACATAACAGTCCCCCTTCATTTTAGTGTTCTCACTCCCCCCTTCACATAACAGTCCCCCTTCATTTTAGTGTTCTCACTCCCCCTTCACATAACAGTCCCCCTTCATTTTAGTGTTCTTACTCCCCCCTTCACATAACAGTCCCCCTTCATTTTAGTGTTCTCACTCCCCCTTCACATAACAGTCCCCCTTCATTTTAGTGTTCTCACTCCCCCCTTCACATAACAGTCCCCCTTCATTTTAGTGTTCTCACTCCCCCTTCACATAACAGTCCCCCTTCATTTTAGTGTTCTTACTCCCCCCTTCACATAACAGTCCCCCTTCATTTTAGTGTTCTCACTCCCCCTTCACATAACAGTCCCCCTTCATTTTAGTGTTCTTACTCCCCCCTTCACATAACAGTCCCCCTTCATTTTAGTGTTCTCACTCCCCCCTTCACATAACAGTCCCCCTTCATTTTAGTGTTCTTACTCCCCCCTTCACATAACAGTCCCCCTTCATTTTAGTGTTCTCACTCCCCCCTTCACATAACAGTCCCCCTTCATTTTAGTGTTCTTACTCCCCCCTTCACATAACAGTCCCCCTTCATTTTAGTGTTCTCACTCCCCCCTTCACATAACAGTCCACTTTCATTTTAGTGTTCTCACTCCCCCCTTCACATAACAGTCCCCCTTCATTTTAGTGTTCTCACTCCCCCCTTCACATAACAGTCCCCCTTCATTTTAGTGTTCTCACTCCCCCCTTCACATAACAGTCCCCCTTCATTTTAGTGTTCTCACTCCCCCCTTCACATAACAGTCCCCCTTCATTTTAGTGTTCTCACTCCCCCCTTCACATAACAGTCCCCCTTCATTTTAGTGTTCTTACTCCCCCCTTCACATAACAGTCCCCCTTCATTTTAGTGTTCTCACTCCCCCCTTCACATAACAGTCCCCCTTCATTTTAGTGTTCTTACTCCCCCCTTCACATAACAGTCCCCCTTCATTTTAGTGTTCTCACTCCCCCCTTCACATAACAGTCCACCTTCATTTTAGTGTTCTCACTCCCCCCTTCACATAACAGTCCCCCTTCATTTTAGTGTTCTCACTCCCCCCTTCACATAACAGTCCCCTTCATTTTAGTGTTCTCACTCCCCCCTTCACATAACAGTCCCCCTTCATTTTAGTGTTCTCACTCCCCCCTTCACATAACAGTCCCCCTTCATTTTAGTGTTCTCACTCCCCCCTTCACATAACAGTCCCCCTTCATTTTAGTGTTCTCACTCCCCCCTTCACATAACAGTCCCCCTTCATTTTAGTGTTCTCACTCCCCCCTTCACATAACAGTCTCCCTTCATGTTAGTGTTCTCACTCCCCCCCCCCCCCCTTCACATCACAGGCCCTGTTATATCAGTGTTTGCAGTCCCCCTTCACATTGCAGCCCTCCTTCAAGTTAGTGTCCCCACTCCACCCTTCACATCACAGGCCTCTTTATATCAGTGTTTGCAGTTCCCCCTTCACATAACAGTCCCCCTTCATATTAGTGTCCTCACTCCCCCTTTCACATCACAGCCATCTTCACATCACAGACCCTCTTCACATCATAGGTCCTGTAATATGAGTGTTTGCAGCCCCCCACATCAAAGCCCCACTTCAAAATAGTGTCCCCACTCCCCCTTTAAATCACAGGCCCCTTCATATCAGTGTTTGCAGTCCCCCTTCACATTACAGCCCCCCTTCATATTAGTGTCCTCACTCCCCCCTTTATATTAGTGTCCTCACTCCCCCCTTCATATTAGTGTCCTCACTCCCCCCTTCATATCATAGCCCCCTTCATATTAGTGTCCTCACTCCCCCCTCACATCACAGCCCCCCTTCACATCACAGTCCCTCTTCACATCACAGGCCCCTTCGTATCAGTGTTTGCAGTCCCCCTTTACATCACAGTCCATTTTCCATGTCCGTGTCATCCTTTACATCAGTGTCCCCAGACCCCTTCATACCACAGTCCACTCTTTACACCAGGGTTCTTAGTCCCCACTTCCCAGTACAGTTCCCCTTTCCGTTTACAGTCCCCCATTTACATTAGTGTCACCAGTCCCTCCTTTCCATCATAGTCCCTCCTTCACATCAGTGTCCCCAGACCCCTTCACATCACAGTCCCTCCTTCACATCTGTGTCCTCAGACCCCTTCACATCACAGTCCATCCTTCACATCTGTGTCCTCAGACCCCTTCACATCACAGTCCGTCCTTCACATCAGTGTCCCCAGACCCCTTCACATCACAGTCCCTCCTTCACATCAGTGTCCCCAGACCCCTTCCCATTACAGTCCCTCCTTCACATCAGTGTCCCCAGTCCCCTTCACACCCCAGTCCCCTCATCACATTACAGTCTCCCTTCATATCGGTGTCCTTAGTCCTTCCTTCACATCAGTGTCCTCATTCCCCCCCCTTCACACCACAGTCCCCTCTTTGCATCAGTGTCCTCAGTCGTCCTTCACATAACAGTCCCTCCTTCATATTAGTGTCCATAACCTTGTCCTCTTCTAGGTAGTTCATAATATCCCCTTTTTTTAAAGAGTACGTAAACCCAACTTTTTATATTCCTTATATGTGTCTTCTGTACCATGTACTTGTATGAAAGAGTACCCTGTTCTCTTTGTACTGCTTCCTTTGTGTAAAATCCCTGATGTTCATGCCACTCCCTCTAATTTGTTTTATCAAAAACTGACTAGACTAAGCAGGAGAACACACTGTGGTCTGTTCTCTAGCTAAGCTGTGAACTCAGGCTGCTCTGCTTCAATTATTAGTCTTGTCCTGACAAACCCCCCCCGCGCACAGCCATTCTCTGGGATGACTAGTGTGCTGCTGTGTCTCCTTCCCTAGCTCTCATGCAGCTAAGGACAGAGGGAATGCGGTCACCTATAACAAAGGGGAAAAAGTGTTTATAATGAGTTGTTTTTGTTTTTTTATATCTATACACAAATGTTTTACCTTTCATTTCTATTTTAAACTGAATGGGTTGTTTTACAAGGTGAAGGTTTACATATATTTTAAAAAGTATAGCTATAACTGAACCACATTCAAAAATAATTACCTCAAGTTTGTGGATAAGGAAACTTAAAGCGGAGTTCCAGCCATTTACTCACCTGTCCAACGGTCCAGCGATGCGGCCGCCCGAAGCCTCGATCCTCTCCCTCAGCGCCAGCATCACTGCTGTGGGCACCCGGCTGTTACAGTTTGCGGCTTCACAGCCGGGTACCCACTGCGCATTCGCGAGTCGCGCTGCGCGCCGTGATTGGCCGGCAATCTTCTGGGACCTCTGACATGTCCCAGAAGATTGCAGGGAGGGAGGGGGAGAGGAGAACTTCCGCTCAGGGCGCCTCGGCGCTCCGAGCGGAGGTAGGAGCGGGTACCTGTCAAAACTAGGTACCCGCTCCCCCCCCCAAAAAATGACATGCCAAATGTGGCATGTCGGGGGGTCAGGACTCCCTAAAGCGGAAGTTCCACTTTTGGGTGGAACTCCGCTTTAAGGAAATAAAGACTGACTGTACATGACAGGGAGAAACTCTATTAAAAAGCCTGCCTGTCCACAAATATTTTTTGAGTAAAATTCCATGTTAAAGAGGAGTTCTGCCCCCTCCCAATTTTTTTTTTTTTTAAGTCAGCAGCTACAAATACTGTAGCTGCTAGCTTTTAATATTAGGGCACTTACCTGTCCAGACATCCAATGGTGTCCACTCCTCACCCAAGTTGATTCTTGAATCAGCTCTCGGTTGCTGGCGCCGCCATCTTGGCTAAGGGAAACAGGCAGTGATTCCCTACTGTGCATGTGCGAAATGAGCTGCACTTTGTGAATGGGCTGCAGTCTTCTGGGACCTGTGTAGTGTCCCAGAAAGCTGTGAGGGAAGGGGGGGCAAACTTCCATCTCCAGACGTGGGAGCGGGTATTTGTCAAAACCAAGTACCCGCACCCCACCAAAAGTTGCCAAATGTGGCAGCGGAGTGGGGAAGGAGGCAGAAGAAGGCCCTCATTCTGCTCATCCACTATCGTAAAAATTCTTCCCCCCCCCCCCCCCCTGCTTGTACACAAGTGCATTTTTTTTTCCATAAAAAACTTTTATTAAATGCAGGCTACCCCACTTCCTGTATTCTGGCCTAGGTGAGAATGTTGTACCAGAGCGACCCAAAGCTTCCTGGTATACTTGTACCTCATGCAACCAAGGAGGCTTTGGGCCAATGTAGAACGCACATGCCCCAACGGGAATGCCTCTCATAGTTGCCAACATTTGAAAAACATTTCCAGGGACACTTGACAGCAAGCACAGTTATCAATTACTTACCACACCCACTTCCCTGAAGCTCCGCCCACTCCACATAATTAATCTCCGCCTACTTATCATCAGATTATAGGGTCTACTCAATAAAGAGAGAATTACAAATTTAAGGCCAAGGTAGCAGAGTTGGAATAATTCTCCCATTCAGCTGCACTACTTCTGCCTAAACTCTAAAATTCTCATCACCATTCCCTGCAATTCTAAAGTGTCAAATGTGCTCAGGTGTGACCATACAAAAAATGGAATATGTAAATATAAATAAAGTGCAAGGTGTAAATAAGTATGATTATACTATCTGGTATAATTAGGTTTTAATGGCGCCAGGTGGTGCCATTACATAACTGCGCATGCGTTTGCCCGGCCGAAATTGTACGAGCTTTCCTGAGCCCGACAGGTGTCGGAACGGCACATGTGCAGTTACGATGTCGGCCCGAAACCATTTTTTTTACGGGCACCGGCTGCACAAAACGGGCATTTACGGGCAGCCTAATTAACGGGCGCTTGCCGGGACAATGTAAATTACCATGGACAGGCTCCTATTTGCCGATGTAACGTTAAAAAAACCCTACCTCGTGAAAATCCCACTTCCTGTTCACATACGTCATGGAACAGCTGAGCAGCTTACCACTGTGCATGCTCACAGCTTCGGAGGGTAGCACCTACGTCAGGGAACAGCTGAGCAGCTTACCAGTGCGCATGCTCACAGCTCCGGAGGGTAGGGAATTTTCACAGGGTAGTGTTTTGTAACGTTACACCGCATCAGCTGTTGCTGCGGGTACATTAAATCATCTCAGCTGCAACATGAAATCATCTCCGCTCCTACCCCTGTCACTTCCCTGATCTCGGCACCTAAATGTAAAAGCGGCGGTTGTATGAAAATATAAATCACAGAGATCTCAGCTCCGTGATTTATATTTTCATAGACCCACCGCCGCTTTTACATTTAGGAGCCGAGATGAGGGAAGTGACAGGGGTATGAGCGGAGATGATTTCATGTTGCAGCGGATGTTTTAATGTATGCGCGGCAACAGCTGATGCGGTGTAATGTTAAAAAAACCCTACCCTGTGAGAATTCCCTACCCTCCAGGGCTGTGAGCATGCGCAGTGGTAAGCTCCTCAGCTGTTCAATGACGTAGGTGCACCGGAAGTGACGAGGGTAGGGAATATTCACGGAACAACGGGACTGTCCATGCAAAAACGGGGCAGTTGGCAAGTATGGCCTCTGCAGCTTATTATTTGTACAAGGATAGCTAAGGTGGGTACGGAGCTCCTCCCTAATTTTTAGGATACCCCTGTGAACAAGGTAAGAGGGAATTAAAAAAAATAAAACAGGAGTGAAGTTCCTCTTTAACACGTTAAAAACTTTATGAGTTTCCAGTGATTTTTTTTGTTCCTTATATTAATTTTACAAGGCTTTGGTTACTGTAGCCGCCTCTGTTTATACTAGACATACTATGATAACCAAAAACATGGCAGCTACTTCCGCGCAGCGACACAACCGTAGACGGAAGTGTGTGTAGGACTGTGAGCGCTGTACCGGAAGTAGAGGGCGGGACGCCGGAAGTGCTTGTGTCGCCATCTTGGCAGTGAGACAGCAGAGCGGATTGCCGGGTGTGAGATCGGTAGTGGAATTCGTGTATCAGGATGTATATGTCTGCAGAGTCCCGGGCCGGGGAGAATATGCACAGGGGAATGGATTACCATTACACTGGGCCGGTGCAGCAGAGGTTCAGCCCCTACACCTTCAACGGAGGGTAAGAGTGAGGGAGAGGGGGGACCCCCTGTACCCCCATACACTGTGGTGACAAGGCTGGTGAGCACAGCATGGCTATTGTGAGTCTATAGAGGGATAAAGGCAAAGGACTGGCGAGTCTGAGGAGTTCATTACCTCCTCTTATTGTGTGTGTGGATTTCACTTTCGATTCTGCATGCTGAGTTCTCTGTCATCACTGATCTCCATGGAGGGGCTCAGTGGGGGGCTCTGAGGTGATTGTCCTTACATTCTACCCTATCATATAAATCCATGTGGCCGATCTGTAGTATATGGACTTATTCTTGCTCTCTCTGCTACAGCAACTTCAGCCCCCCCCCCCCCCCCTAATAATAGCAGTTTTTTAAAAAAAAAAAGATACCCTCCGTACATTATTGTCTGAAAGCAAAGACCCTGGATAATAAAATGGTGGCTGTTGCAGTTTTTAATGTCACATAATATTTATTTTCTGGAAAAGTTTCCGTTCACACTTGTACAAACTGGATGTGAACCCACCTATCGTTTTCTGCCAGGTAATCGGCTATCTTGGCCTCTCTTTAAAGCGGAGTTCCACTGTTTTTTGTCTTTATTAAAAGTCAGAAGCTACAAAAAATGTAGCTGCTGACTTTTAATAAACACACACTCACCTGTCCCACGGTCCAGCGATGAGCCCCGGTCCTCTCCCTCTTCTCCCCGTTTTCGGCTTCACATGTGCGAGTCGCGCTGCGCGTCCTGAGACGTGTCCCAGAAGATTGCAGGGAAGAGGAGAGAAGAACTTCTGCTCAAGCTGCCTAGGTCTTACGAGCGGAAGTGGGAGCGGGTACCTGTAAAAACTAGGTACTCGCCCCCCCCCCCCCCCCAAAAGAAAAATGACATGCCAAATGTGGCATGTCAGGAGGCCTTAAAGCAGAAGTTCCACTTTTGAGTGGAACTCTGCTTTAACCACTAGAGCCCCGTAAGTATTGACCCCCCCCCCCCCCCCAGCTGCCATCATGACCAGGCTCTTTATTTGCGATATGGCACTGCATTACTTTAACTGACAATTGCGTGGTCGTGCGACGCTGTACCCAAGCGAAAGAATTGATATGCTTTCCCACAAATAGAGCTTTATTTTGGTTCTATTTGATCACCTCTGCAGTTTTTATTTTTTGCACTAGAAACAAAAAAAGACTGACAATTTTTGGAAAAAACAAAAAAAAACAAAACAATTTTATACTTTATGCTATAAAACCTATCCAATAAAAGAAATGTAAGAACTCTTATTTCTTCTTCAATTTAGGCCAATATGTGTTGTTGCATATTTTTGGTAAAAAAAAGTTATTGCGCCTACAAACAATGGGATAGATTTATTGAATTTTTTTTTTTACATTTTTTTACTAGTAATGGCGATCAGCAATTTTATTTTTTTGCGGCACTGCAACATTGCGGTGGACAAAAATCTGACACTAAGTGGCACTTTTTGGGGACCATTGACACCAATACAGTGATCAGTGCTAAAAAAAATGCACTGTCACTGTACTAAGGACACTGGCAGGGAAGGGGTTAACATCAATCAAACCGGTTAAATGTGCTTCCGGGGAGTGCTTTCTAACTGTGGGGGATGGTCTCTCTAGGGGAAGACAGAGATCCATGTTCCTGGTTAGCAGGAACACAAGATCTCCATCTTCCCCTCACAGAATGGCAGCTTGCCTTGTTTTCTGCCTCTCCCGAGAACGATCGGCGTGTTTCGGTGGATATCGCATCCTGCTGGACCCACTGATTTGCTCCCGCCATGTCCAATCACAGTGGGAGCGATTAGCCGGCGGCGCGCACCCCAGACATTGGAGGGCTGCCCTGCCACAGTATATCTGCGTGGGATGGTCCATTACCAGTTCATCTTCAACTGCTGTGATGCTGCACATGTGAGTAGTTATGACACCAGCCATTTGATGGTTTGACAGTTTGGTTGAGAGCATAACCAATGTGACAGGTGCCTGGAATGTAACTTTTTTTTTTTAAACTGTTAAATTGATGGGTTTAGTTCCACTTCAAAGTCGCTGCCGATATATTTCAAAGGAAGCCGTTAAAATCTGTGCGACTTAAAGCGGAACTTTACCCATAACAACGTGATAAAAATATTGGTCTTTAGCAAGGAACATTCGTTCCACGTTAATAATTATGCTACCAAAATAGTGCGTGCTGTAAATTGCCTCCAGCATTGTTCCTGTTTCTTCTTGCCAGAGGCTCCTATTTTGCTAAAGCCCAGAGCCCCAGCAGTAAGTCATAAAGCAGAGCTAAATCCATTGATTTACCAGTTTCCAGAAACAGTTCTATTCCTGGAATGCCGGGATTGCTAATGCCTCGTACACACGTGCAGATTGTCGGCCGAAAAGATTCGGCCGCCGAACGATCGGCCGATTGTAGGCTTGTTAGTATGATGCTTCCGACAGCCGACAGCGCACTTTCGGCCGAAAAGAATCTGTCGTGCAAGCATTAAAATTTTTGTATGCCGACACCAGAGCGGCCTATTGTTCGCCAGTCAATACAGAATTCGGCCGACAGACAGCAGATTTGCAAGACTGGGCATGCTCAGAAAAGAAAAAACACACGGAAAGTTAACCATCACATGACATCACTTCTGCAGTCGGCTGTTGTTGGCGGACAAAATTTGTGTGCAGTCTTTTGCACTTTTCAGCGGACTAGACAGCCCGGGGACAAAAGACGGCCGATCGGTCGGCCGACAATCTGCACGTGTGTACAGGGCATAACTGTCCCATTTGATTGTGTCCTCAACCAAACTGTCAAATTATCAAATGACTGCTGTCATAACTGATCACATGTACAGCACCATGGCAGTTGCAGATCAAACAGAAGCAGCGTGCTTGGCTGTAAAGGATAAGGAGGGTTTAATTCTACTTTAAGGCTGTCAGCAGATCGGCCTCTACAAACTCGGCAGTGCCTAAAAATAGAGAGCAACTGAGCATGTGCAGAAAAGGTGAGACTGTATTACTGGATTTTACACAGGTTAGTTACTAGAGCTGCACAATTCTGGATAAAATGAGAATCACAATTTTTTTGCTTAGAATAAAGATCACGATTCTGAAGAATTTTTTTATTTTAAAGATTTATAACTCCTGAACATTACGTTATCAAACAAGATGGCAATAAAATAAGACATAATACCCTTTGCTTCAACCAAATGTAAAGAAATGTAATAAATAATGTGTAAAAAAAAATCACCATTTTGCCTTTGTCTTGGTGAACAACACATGCAGGTCTTTACACTGCTCAATGAGGCCATTATTTCACATTCTAATAGATAAGACTATGCTTTAAAGTATATAACAACTGTACACTGTTTTATGTATTTTACTGTATATAATATGAATAATAATCAAACTGGTTTTCTTTTCTAGCACTGTGTTGGCTCTTGCTGGGGAAGATTTTGCACTTGTTGCATCAGATACACGGCTAAGTGAGGATTATTCAATCCACAGCAGGGACACACCAAAATGCTACAAACTGTAAGTGAATTTTAATACAAAGTGGCCTAAATGCACCTTATATTGTTAAAATGGATGATACATGACAATTAAAAAGCCAGCACTCCTAAGTGGTGTGGTCTATTTTATTTAAAAGAAAAATGCTGTATGACTGTGATGAACATTTGCACAGCTGCAGTGAAAAATTGCTGTATTCTGTCTGATATAATTATATTGAATATATCCTATGATTGTCAGCGCCATCTAGTGGCCAAAATGTAATGCTATCCAGGGAATCCCACATTATGGCCACTAGATAGTACAGCAGTTTTTCGTAGTGGCTATGCTAATGTTTGTCACATTCGTTCAGCTTTTTTTTTAACCACTTGCCGACTGCCTAACTGGGAAAATACGTAATTACTTTGACAATAAATACCGGGGTTATGGCTGCAGCTAGATGACATAACCCCGGTTGTTTTCCCTTAGGCAATTACCTTTCAGAGAAAAGTGATCCCTGCGTTGGTTCGCCACGGAATCTCTTTTAGATGCAGTAGGAAAGGTGCCTCCTCTGGTAATTTCCCAGGCTTATGTTACCGATCGCTGAACCATCCGGCGCCGACAGTGTGTTCCCATGGGGATAAGCAATGGCAAGATGGCAACCGCTCATCTTTATGCCCTTGGAGTGACATGACATTTCTTCCGGTTCTCGGGCCATGTAAACATGTTTTTCTTTTTTTTTTTTTTTCTTAAAGCAAAATATACATTTTCTTTCTTTTAGACCTCAGATCTCTCCATTAAGAGGACCTGTCATGCTGTATTGTTATCGCCAGGAATGTTTACAATCCTTGCCTAAGCAAAACATTTTTTTAAAGGGACAGTGAAAAAATTGAAGAAATTTATATTTTTTTAATTTTTTTTTTTTTAAAGCGCCCCCGTCTCCGCGTGCAGTAGTGAACGCATACATAGGGCATGCCCATATAGGTCAACTGTGTTTGCACCAAACGTGTAAGGTAGCGCCATGAACATCTAATCAAGAGAGCAATAATTCTAGCAACAGACCTCCTCTGTAACTCTAAACTGGTAACCTGTAGACCTTTTTAAAGCGTCGCCTATGAAGAATTTTATGTACTGCATTATGGTGCCGTTCCACGAGTGTGCATAATTTTAAAACATGATCTGTTCGGTATATATTTACTCAGCGCAACCTCATCTTTCATATCAAACAAAAAAAATGGGGTATATATTATGTTTTTTTTTTTTTTTTAATTCATTAACCACTTGCCACATACAATATAGCCAAAAGATGGCTACAGCGCAGGTTTCCAATGCTGGGGGGGCTTCCTTGAAGGTCCGCCCGTGATCGTGCTGCCCACGTGCCCTGTGGTTGTCTAGTCCTTCGGACTTGGCTGATCAATGATCGGTGTAAAGTGCCAATCACAGCGGCCCTTTACCGTGTTATCAGCTGTCAGCCAATGACATCTCATCACAGAATGCAAGCACAAGCCGGTTATCAGCTTTTTTTCTTAACGTGAGGAGAGAAGTAAGCTGATAACTGGCTTCTGTTAGAGGGACATCAGTCCAATCCGTGCCCACCATTACTGCTAATCCGTGCCCACCAATTGTTTTGTTCAACACACCCCACAGAAGCTCGATTGGATTGATGTCTGGGGCATTTGTAGGCCAAGTCAACACCTCAAACTCGTGTTCCTCAAACCATTCTTGAATTCATAAGACCAGGCCACCTTCTTCCATTGTGTGTATAAAGAATAGTGCGCTCATCAAAACAATCATACAATAAAATGCATATAAACTATACAATAATATATCAACAGTAGTATAGTGAAATAGAAAAACATCACCAAAGTTGACAACAGTGAAAAAACTGCACAAAATGAAGCTCTAATTAAAGAGTCTCTCAAATATATTTGTATTGAAGTGATGTCTTCCAGTCTTGCAATATTAAACCAGCACCACGTAATCCAAATGCAAAAAGGGAGAAGTGGCATCCCTTACCAGAATCCACTTCAAATCAAATAGTGTAGAGACCAAGAATCCCACTCTCAGTGATAATCTGACATATCTTGTGTCACCCAGTGATAAGATTGGCTTCTTACCAGATGTGAATGGAGGGTAAGCTTTAAACCATGGGATTGGTGTAAAGATTTCTAAATCCAGATGATATACAGGTTTGGCTCCAGCTCATGGATCATATGGGACTCTTCACCTCACAATAATATATGAGACTCGCATATGCATATAGTTGTGCCTCACAGGTATGTAGCTACCCTCTGAATAGCACAGACTGACTGACGCATGAATGAAGAAGTTACAAAAATAAATATTAACAACTTTATCAGTGCCGATCAGTGCAGCCTCACCAGTGCTCATCTGTGCCCGTCAATGCAGCCTGCCCTGTGCCCATCGATGCAATCTGACCAGTGTAGGGGAAGAGAGGAGAGGAAGAGGAAAGCTGACCGGATAATCACAGAGCGGGGATTGCCCTGCTGTAACAGCTTTAATTTGAATTGCCAGGCACTTGCCATCACACGCAGTCCTTCCTCTTGGATCGGCTCATATGATAGGCATCACACGTCCTGACATTAGACTGGTGTTCTGCTATCAAAGGAGCCAAGCCAGGAGGCGTTGCTGTGTGTGATGGGTAGCGCCCGGCAATTCAAATGAAAGCTTTTACAGCGGGGCAATCCCCGCTCTGTGATTATCCGGCCGGCTTTCCTCTTCCTCTCCTCTCTCTTCCCCTGGGCGATCGCAGGGAGAATGGCTCCCGAGGCAGCCCCACACTCGCCCTCATTCATTTTCCACTTAAAAAAATGCAAGCAAGTGAGTGGAAAATTTGAGGGCAACTTTACCATATGTAGCGCTATTACTGTAGGAGCTGCTGAAAATTTTTCTAGGTTTTACCACTTTTACCACTTTTTCTCCGCAGCCAGGCACGACGTAGATACGTACAGCCAGGTGCACACACTTTTGCTCGTTGTCCTCAGTGATCAGTTTAGAGGTTGTTTTTGTTTTATTTTTGGAGCACTTGGATAGCGAAGTGAATTTAGTGGGATACTCCTAGAAATAGAATTATTCACAACTGAGGACATCTAATGCCTCGTTTCCACTGAGCGGAACGGTTCTAGTCGGTACAGTTTGGAAGGGTTAGAATGGTCCGGCCTATTCAGGTGAGCGTTTCCACTGCAAGTCGGACCACCGGGGGCCATGTAGGATTCACACCAAACGTGGTGTTTGTTTTGTGCTTTCGTTTGACGTGAGCATTGCCATTTTCCTGTCCACCAATCAGTGGAATGTATCGTGTGATGCCAGTAGCTCCGCCCTAATCGTACCGTACCATTTCCTATGGCCCTACATCTGAAGGAGGACCAGGAATGGTGCGGTGCGGTTTGGTTGTATGGGCCACTTTCACAATGGAAACACTCAAAATAGCGTACCGAACCGATCCGCTCAGTGGAAACGAGGCATAATTGATTTCCTGGTTAAGCTCTGGTGAAGTCCTTGCAGAAAGCAGATAGCTGACTTCTCCTTGGCAGTAGCAGCAACGTGCCTTAATAGCAGCAGCTGGACAAAGTTCTTCAGAACATTAACCAGTGTTCTCTTGTCTGGACCCTTTATCTGATTATATAGCACAACAGAAGGGGTTAGTAGCACAAGTCTATGGATCTTTTATGTTGTGTGTACTCACAAAATGTCCAGGGACAGCTGGTAGCCTCCTTCCAACTTCTAAGCAACACTAGACCAGTTATAGTAGACAGCCCCTTCAGTCAGCTCTCTATAGAACCAGGGTCACTCTAACCTCAGGTCCTCAGGTCACCCACCTGAGGCCACATGGTAGCAGGTGCCTCGGAGAGGCAGCATGCCCCCTCCCAGACTAGAACTCTCCTCTCTTGTGCCCAGTGCATCCAAAGAACAAATACCCTCTCCCAGTATCCTTCGGGGCCACTCTCCCTGTGATAGGCCAGAGAGGCACCAACATTCACGCTGTGTTCTGCATAGCGTCCACCCATTCATCCAGAACCCTCCTAGGCCACCTGCATACAGAGGAGGCCAGAGGGAGAACCAAACAGCAGCTAAGCACACTGAGCAGGCCACACCAATCAACCACAGCTATCCATCAAGCAGTGAGCCAAGTAAACCTCCCCAGAAGCTCTCCTGTCAATCAGGGAATAAAACAACATTACATTAATCCTAGCACCTACCTAGGAGGGTGCCACACAAGTATGCTATAAAGTTATGTACTTTTCTATACAAAGGCTTCACTAACCGTGTCTAATATAAGACCCATATGTTCCACTTAACATTTACATAAATGGAGGTGGGCTATCTAAGCTTTAAGAGAAACCATATCTATCCCTGTCCCCTAGTTGTGTGTTAGCTTTGTTGCTTTTTTAAATACACACCCTGCTCGTTTGTCATGGGACATATTTATATTGTAAAATGTGTTTGGTAGTATTTGCTTATAGCGAAGTCTCTTTAATTTGAACAGATAAAGTTGAAAGTATGTACATACTTACTCTCCTAGGTGCCTAAATGGAGAATATTGATCCCTAACATGCGTTCATTTCCCATAGATTGCTTATTGCCATAATAGTGTTTATGTGAGCACTAATGGCTGTTAATGCAACTTAACTTTGAAAAATTATCTTGTCTTTGTTTTATAGGACAGACAAAACAGTTCTTGGATGTAGTGGATTCCATGGAGACTGTCTCACCCTCACCAAAATAATTGAGGCCAGATTAAAGGTATTTTATGCAGCCTTTTACTGTTCAAGTTAAACATGTTTTGAACCTTTCTTTAAAGTAGAATTTTGGCACAACACTAACTACTTTTAAAACTCTCTACTCCCCTCAGCTATGCTTACTAACCTGTGTAAGAAAACTGTGTATACTTAGCAGATCTGGTCTGACACGTGAATCTCCTGTGTCAGCCAGCGGTGGCTGCAGGGAAGAGGAGAGAGCACTCTACTACCGCTACTAAAGCCTGGAGCGGTGGCATCACCTATGGGCTTCAATGGCCCATCCGTTGTTCGCGCTCCCTCCTCTTCCCTGCAGCAGCACTAGCTGACACGTAGCGGAATCACGTGACCAGACCAAATCGGTCTGATATAGTTAGGGTTATCCCAGAATTCCACTTTTAAATAAAGTTATATTATGGAGAGCTGTTAGTCTTTGTCTATTTAATGCTCTTTTTGAAGGAAATCTACAGCCATAGAACATTTGGCAGATTTAGTAACAAGAAATAAAACAATTTACATATAGCACCCTGTTTCTGTATGCTATAGGGAAAAGGATAAGCATTACATTGACTGGCTTCCGCATGGGTCTTTCTTTACAGTTTGTGACCATTTGGGTTTCCTATGGGTATAACCACAGTCTCTCATGTGCTGTCCTGGAAGCTATCTGGGTGAAAAAAATGTTTTGGCTGAAGTTGGTCTCTGTTTACACTGCCTGTGCCTATCAAAGCCTTTCTTGCCATGCTTCATGAGAGGACCCTTGCAGGAGCATGGTGAAGAAGAGCTTACCCATCTTCTCCTCCTCCTATTTAGTCTTAGGCTGGAGGAGGAACATGATATGTGATGCAGCAGAGAAAACTCAGGTCTCCTGCCCTATATAATATATATATTTCCCTAAAACGTCTTTCAGGACAGCACCTTAGAGAGATGGCTCCTCCCTCTCCTCACACGGAAACACCCCATCCACCAGATTTTAAAAGGAGGCTTCTCCCACCATTCATCAGTTTTTGTGTTTCCTCCGGCCGAGGAACACCTCTGTGGGGAGCTGGGCTCTTAAGGTGCTATCCTGAGAGACCGGGCTTCCTACGTCCACCTACCCTTTTTTGGAGACGATTGCTTCTCCCATTCACGCGACCGACTGCAGTGCATGGGCTCCTTCTTCCTCTTCAGTGCTCTAGGCTGAGTCAAGACCCCGCAGAGCACAGCCCTGGGAAGGCATCTTGGAGGAGCGGAACGATTTTTCTTAGGTTTCCGCCGCCTTTTTTTTCAAATTTGCCGCCATTTCTCCGGATCGAGTGACGCTCGTCCGGACCGGAAGTGAGGTTCCGGAAAGGGCAGCGTTCTGCAGGGGGCGTATGGCGTCATTTCCGCCGGACGCAGAGGAAGAAGGGAGGAGCAAGCTGGTGCCTTATTCCGGATCCGGTCCAGTGCAGGTGCGCTTTGGTCTCCGGAACCGGTACCGAAGCCACGGGTGATACCGCTGCCAAGCGATGGAAGCTTCTTCAGCGAGTGGGACAGGCACAGGCACCAGTAAGGCCCAGGTAAGGGGTATCTTTATATGGCCTGTTTTACTGTGGGGTCTCTCTCCATCCCTTTTACTTTCCCCCCGGTGGCTGGGGGCCTGTCGGGGCACATGGGACTTCCCTTTAAATGTCTTTCTGTGCACCTTTGGTGGCCCTGAGAATCAGGCTGACTTTTAAGAAGCATGTGTATGTTTTCCCATTCATGTCTTCCAGGCTAAAAGCTCTGAAACTGTTTTCAAGAGAAAGTGTCCTTCATGCAAAGCAAAGTTGTCGGAAAGTTGGAAAAAGACACTTTGCCAGGGATGTATTGATGCACTAGTAAAGGAAGAAGCATCTGCAGTTTGTGGCGATTTAGTCGCATCTGTGAGGAAGGAATTGGATGCTACCATCCAATCTTTTCGGTCATCCCTACAGGACCCTGCCCTGAGTCAGCCATCAGCCTCACTGTCCTCTCAGGGTTCACAATTGGTTCCTTCGGTGGGGACAGAAGGGGTTCCTTCCACCCAAGGAGATAATTCCCCCTCACATTCCAAGGAGGATTCAGAGGAAGAAGAGGAGGGAGGGGCACAAAGCAGGCCCACTAAATACAAACTATCCTTAGAGCAAGTGGATGGTCTCCTGAGGGCAGTTTACATCACCCTGGGTCTAGAGGAGGAAAAGAAGGAACTGTCCCTACATGACAAAATGTATGCAGGCTTGGAAGAGCCTAAGGGCCGTATCTTCCCAGTGCATCAGACCATCTCAGATGCAATAAAACATGAGTGGGCTGATCCGGAAAAGAAAACCTTCTTCCCTAAAGCCTTTAAAAGGCGATTTCCTTTTGATGAGGACCCAGGAGCTCCCTGGAATAAGATGCCAAAGATTGATGCAGCCTTCTCCCAGGTTTCTAGGTCAACAGACCTAGCATTTGAAGACATGGGAATCCTGAGGGATCCCATGGATAAGAAGATGGACCAGCAACTTAAGAGATCCTGGCAATCCATCATGGGGAGTCTGAAACCTGCCATGGCAGTAACCTGTGTGTCCAGGAATCTGGAATACTGGCTTAGCCAGCTAAAAGCACACATCACAGCAGACTCACCTAAACAGGAAATTTTGGATTCCTTTTCCACGCTCTCCACGGCCATAGCCTTCATTGCTGACGCTTCAGCAGAGTCAGTGAAGATGACAGCAAGATCTGCAGCTTTATCCAACTCAGCCAGAAGGGCTCTTTGGTTAAAGACATGGCCTGGAGATACAGCTTCTAAAAATAAGCTGTGTGGACTTCCTTTTCAAGGGGATCTACTATTCGGGCCTGGGCTAGACTCTGTTCTAGATAGAACAGCAGACAAAAAGAAGTCTTTTCCTGTGAAGAAGAAACAGGCAGCAAAGAAGCTTTTTCTACCTCAAAAAGCTCAGCAAAATAGCAGACCCCAGGAGAAGAGAAGAAACTGGTCGACACAAAAACCCAAAGGGAAAGGAGGTGTTCTCTTCCATCCTCCTGTGTCAACCAACAAAACACAATGACAAGACATTGCCGGTGGGAGGAAGATTGAGGGAATTCCTCCCCTATTGGGCAGCCATAACAGAAAATCAATACATTCTGGGTATGCTGTCCCAAGGCTACAACATAGAGTTTTCAGAGACGCCACCCGAAAGGTTCTTTGTCACAAACCTCCCAAGAGATGCAGAAAAAGCCCTGGCTATGATGGACCTGTTAAAGGACCTGAGGCGACAGGGAGTTGTCTGTCCAGTTCCAGTGGAGGAACAACATCAGGGATTTTATTCCCACATATTTTTGATAAAGAAACCATCGGGGGATTTTCGTCTTATACTGAATCTGAAACCATTAAACAGGTCAGTTCTGTACAAAAAGTTTCGAATGGACTCAATTCTTACAGTCAGAACCCTGTTAACAAAAGGATGCTTCATGGCATCAATCGACTTAAGGGATGCTTACCTACATATCCCTATTGCCCCTCGCTCACAGAGATTCCTAAGGTTGGCAGTAAATCTGGGAAAGGAAATGCTCCATATCCAATTCAAAGCACTCCCTTTCGGGCTATCATCCTCCCCTCATATTTATACGAAGGTAATGGCAGAGTGTCTAGCTCCCCTCCGCCTTCAGGGAATCTCTGTGGTGCCTTACCTGGACGACCTGCTTTTCTTTGCCCCGTCAAAGGAAAAACTTCAAGAGGACCTGCACAAGGCAAGAGGTCATCTAGAAGCTCTGGGATGGATAGTGAACATCAAGAAATCGAATCTCACACCGGCTCAGCGGGTTCAGTTCCTAGGGTTTCAGTTATGCTCTGTGGAACAAAGAATCTTCCTACCAGAAGACAAACAGGTCAAATTACAGAATTTGGTAGCAAGGCTACAAACAAATCAGTGGTGGTCGATCAGAGAGATCATGTCAGTCCTTGGAAACCTGACTGCATCAATTCCAGCTGTCCAATGGGCAAGGCTGCATTTTCGACCACTCCAATATTTCCTCCTCAGAATCTGGGATCACAATCCAGAGACTTTGGACTTAAAGGTAAAAATCCCCACCAAGGTCAAGAGGTCCCTTTGGTGGTGGAGAAATCGGATAACCTTGTCTCAGGGTTTGGCCTGGTCCTTCCCGGCAGACCAGAGGTTAACAACGGATGCCAGCAGGTGGGGGTGGGGAGCCCACTGGAACCAAAACCTGGCACAGGGGGTTTGGTCTCAGACCGAGACAAGAAAATCCTCAAATTGGAAGGAATTAAAGGCAGTCGGCCTAGCCCTAACTGCCTTCTCTCAAAATCTTCAGGTGACTCATGTTCAAGTCCTTTCAGACAATGCCACTACGGTGGCATATCTGAACAAGCAAGGGGGCACAAGAAGCAAAACCCTACAGCTTTTGGCAACGGAAATTCTGCAATGGGCGGAAAGGCAGTTACTTTCCTTGTCAGCAATCCACCTAAAAGGTACACTAAACAGTGTGGCGGATTATTTAAGCAGGCAGAAGATCCGAGAAGCAGAATGGAGCTTGAACCCAGAAGTCTTTATGTTGATAACCAAGACTTGGGGAAAGCCAGAGGTGGATCTGTTTGCAACGAAAGAAAACGCAAAACTTCCACTTTACTTCTCACTCCACAGAAACGACAACTCTCTGGGAGTAGATTCCCTGGCACATCCCTGGAGGTTCAGGTTGGGGTATGCCTTCCCCCCCTTCCAGCTCATTCCATTGGTGTTGAGAAAAATCCAAATGGAAAGAGCCTCAGTGATCCTGATCACTCCTTATTGGCCCAAAAGGGTTTGGTTTTCGACTGTCCTTCAACTATCAGTCAAACCTGCTTTTCAGCTCCCTCTTCGTCAAGACCTACTGTTTCAAGGTCCAGTTTATCATCCAGAAGTGGAAAAGCTAAAGCTCACCGCCTGGTATCTGAGGAGCAACTGCTGAAAAGGAAAGGATTTTCAGACGCATTAATTGCTACTCTACTTTCCAGTAGGAAAAAAGTCACAAGGAATATATATGCAAAAGTTTGGAAGACATATAATACCTGGTGTGAATCGAAAGATCAAAAATTGGACAGTATTACTTCAATTTTGGAGTTCCTACAGGAGGGCGCAGGAAAAGGTTTGGCAGTAAGTACCCTCAAGGTACAAGTTACAGCCCTGGGGGTATTCTTGGAAAGGCCCATTTCTTCAGAATCTTTAATCATCAGATTCTTCAGGGCCCTTACCCGCTCCAGACTCAGAAGCTTCCCCAAATGGGACTTGTCGGTGGTCCTTCAGGCCTTCACAAAGGAACCTTTTGAACCACTAGAAACGGTTACACTAAAAAACCTTACCCTCAAGACAGTCTTCTTGGTGGCAATAACATCAGCAAGAAGAATCAGTGAATTACATGCTTTATCAGCTATCGAACCTTTCTTGTCCATATATCCAGATAGGATAATTCTCAAGACGGATCCAGGGTTTCTCCCGAAAGTAGCTTCAACGAGAAACCGATCACAAGAAATTGTGTTACCTACCTTCTGTCCTAATCCATCAGGAGATAAGGAAGAAAGCTTTCACTACCTAGATGTAAGAAGGGTTCTTATACACTACTTGGAGGTTACTAAAGAGTTTAGATCATCAAACTCTCTTTTTGTTCTTTTCTCTGGCAACAAAAAAGGTCGCCAGGCATCAAAAGGATCAATAGCCAGATGGCTCAGATCCGCTATTTCAGAGGCTTACTCCCAAATGAAATTGTCTCCCCCGCAGGGGATCAGAGCTCACTCTACTAGAGCGTTAGCCACTACATGGGCAGAGAAAGCTGGTGCCACTCCAGATCAAATCTGCAAAGCGGCTACGTGGTCAAGCTACTTTACATTTGCAAGACCCTATAGGTTGGACCTTTTTGGCAGCTGAAGATCAGGCTTTTGGCAGAAAGGTCCTGCAAGCTGTGGTCCCTCCCTAAATTGAGTAAGTCTCGATAATCCTCTCTAAGGTGCTGTCCTGAAAGACGTTTTAGGGAAAATTCAAGTTAGACTTACCGGTAACTTGTTTTCCAATAGTCTTTCAGGACAGCAGGAGGATCCCGCCCTATTGTATAAAATGTATTGCTGTGATTAACCATATCTGTTTGTGTTCCAGCATGGGCCGGAGGTACTCTTCTACAAACTGATGAATGGTGGGAGAAGCCTCCTTTTAAAATCTGGTGGATGGGGTGTTTCCTGATGAGGAGAGGGAGGAGCCATCTCTCTAAGGTGCTGTCCTGAAAGACTATTGGAAAACAAGTTACCGGTAAGTCTAACTTGAATTTTTCTGTGTATTTAGCTGTTTGCCTGGAGTTCAGTTGTAAGATGTTCAGTTTATTTTTTAGGCGGGTCTTAATTGTTGTGTACAGATGGTTTTACATGTCTAAATTGGCAGTGTTAATTTACATCTTATAATCCAATGTGTTTAAGTGGTTGTTCACTCAGGATAAAAAAAAAATTAAGCCAGCAGCTACAAATCCTGTAGCTGCTTACTTTTAATAAAAGGACACTTAACAGTCCATGGGTTCCAAAGCAGTTCTCTCCCGGGCTAGTTCTTCACTAGCTTTTTGGTTCACGGCGCCAGCATCCTAACTGGACAGCTGGCTATGCTGCTTTCTGCTTCACATCCGGCTGCTCGCTGCACTTTACGAATGGTCCTGCAGTCACAGAAGACTGTGGGGAGGGGGAGAACTTCAACTCTGATCACCTAGGCGAATAGGAGCGGGTACCTCTCAAAACTAGGTACTCCCCCCTTTCCCCAAAATGATATGGCAGAGCAGGGAGAGAGGAGGACTTAACGTAGAAGTTCAGCCTAAAACTAACTCTAAATCTACTGACAGCCATATTCTAAGACTAATCGATCTAACCCCGTAAAGCAAAAATCGCTGTACATACCTTTTTCAGCAGTCGATCCAGTTCGGTCTCCAGCAGGGAATGTTTTGTGGAAGAGACTGCTGGGAAGTGACGTCACCTATAGACTTACTGTGGTGTTTCCATTGTCAGCTGCTTCTCCTACACATGCCTAAACAGAAGCCGCTGCTGACAGCTCAGCGTGGAACTGGACCAGATCGGCTGCAGAAAAGGTGTATATATAGTGGCTTTTGCTTTACATGGTTAGATAAATTAGTCTTAGAATGTGCCTGCCAGTAGATTTAGAGTTAGTTTTAAGCTGAACTTCTACATTAAAGTGGAACTTCCCCTTTCACTTTAAAGAAAAGAATATGGAGGTTGCCATTACTGACCTCCTGACTTTACTACTTTGTGTCACAGATCCAGAACAGGTATGCAGGTCAGGAAGGTCCAGGTAAAGTTGTAATTCTCTTTTTGGTGTGTTTGACCCAGTGGCTCAAAGTACTGAAGCCAAAGGATCATCATGCCAACCAGGCGACTAGCATTTTCAGAGAAAAAAGTCTGCAATGGTAGCTTCTCAGGTTTCTCTCAGAAACGGTGTCTTATTTTGAGAATTCAATCTTTTTAGTCATTTCAATCAATAAGATGGTACATTGTTTAATCCAACCTTACTGGAGATGCTGTAATAGCAACGTGAACTATTTCTCTTTTTCTTATTCTAGATGTATAAGCATTCAAACAACAAGACCATGACCAGTAATGCAATTGCAGCAATGCTCTCCACAATTCTCTACTCAAGACGCTTCTTTCCATATTATGTATACAATATCATCGGAGGTCTTGATGAAGAAGGTGATTTTCAAAGACCAGTCTGCATTGAATGATATATTGCCAAGGGGTGCATGGTGTGAGCAGTAGTGGTAGTTGGGTACAGATGTGAAATACGCTTGCAGAACCAGTTGCTGAAATCTACGCACGAGCTGGAAAATTAGGAATAAAAAAAAAAACGGCATTTAGTGTGCTTAGCGCTGTTGGCAGGAACATTCTGTGCTTTCATGTCAAGAGCTTTCCTAATCTGTTGTAGAAGTAGAAAGGGCAGGCTTAGAAAAGAGCAGCTGATTGCGTAGATGTATGTCATGCTTGCTTTGGAAGACGATTCATTAATATTATTGCACGCACTACATTTGAATTCCACCGTGGTATGTACATTTTTTAAACCCCCTTGCCCTGAAATCGGCAAGGAGATGTACAGTGTTAATATGGTCATTGACAGTTTGTTAATGTTGGTTACCACTATACAACTGTACCTTTTTTGCTTCCAGTCATCTTCACTGTGTTGCCCTGCCTTGTGCTGCACAGCCTTTCCTCCAGAAAATGTCACTAACCTGGTGCTCTTAGATAAGATAAATACTTTCTATACATACTGTACAATAGAATTTCTCTTTCTACGGTTTACAGCAGAAGTATTTTAACTCATCATATGCACACATACATAAACATACTTCTTAAAACACACATCCCTATGTGCAACCTTAACCACTTAAGCCCCGGAAGATTTTACCCCCTTCCTGACCAGGGCCTATTTTGCGATTCGGCACTGCGTGAATTTAACAGACAATTGCGCGGTCGTGCGACGCTGTACCTAAACGAATTTGGCGTCCTTTTTTCCCCCACAAACAGAGCTTTCTTTTGGTGGTATTTGATCACCTGTGCGTTTTTTTTTTTTTTTTTTTTTTGATCATGCGCTATAAACAAAAAAAAAGAGCGTAAATTTTGCAAAAATAATATTTTTCACATTTTTTTATATGAAATTCCCCCCCCCCCCCAAAAAAAATGTAAAAATCTAATTTTTTTAACATTTTAGGGCAATTTGTTTTATGCTACCTATGTTTGGTAAAAAAAAAAATACAAAAAGCGTATTTTGATTGGTTTGCGCAAAAGTTATTGCGTTTACTAAGGGAAAGATTTTTGTCATTTTTTTTTTTTTTTTTTTTTTTTTAACGAGTAATGGCAGCGATCTGCGATTTTTTTTTTTTTTTTTTTTTTTGCGGGACTGCGACATTGCGGCGGACAGATCGGACCCTTGACTGACATTTTTGACACTTTTGGGGTTACCAGTGACATTACTGCAGTAATCAGTGCTATACATATGCACTGTTACTGTAAAAATGACACTGGCAGTGAAGGAGTTAACTTTATTGGAGAGGGAGGGGTTAAGTGTGTCCCTAGGGGCGTGTTTCTAACTGTGATTGGCTGTGGCGACTAGTGTAAGAACAGAGATCAACGGTCCTACATAGCAGAACCGTTTGATCTCCATTCTTACACAGGGAAGAATGACAGGCGGCTTTGTTTACATTAGCCGCCTGCCTTCCGGTGTAACGGAAGATCGCGAGTGCCCGGCGGACATCGAGTCCACCGGGCACACCCGCGGGGAGGGGGGGGGGGGTCCGTGACCGCGCCTCCTAGAGCCTCACAGGCTAGCGACATAGACCTACGTCGCTTTGCCTGTGAGGGGCTGACTGCCGACGTAAATCGTCGTGCAGCGGTTGTCAAGCGGTTAATTTTAACAATAATATAAATATGCTAAAAAATCCAATTAAAATGCATATGAAAAAAAAGATGGATGTCCGCGAAAGAATAAGTACAATGCCAACATTCAGGGGAGAGTGATTGGTAAATACCCGCAGGCTTAGCTGGGGGGGGAGTGGGTTCTATGCAAAAACCTCTAATGGATGAGTCAGTCTCTAGCAGAGTCTAAGTCCATAAATGGGTAATCCCACATGTCTTCTCCGTCCCTCAACCTGAAGATATGGGACATCTCCAGTCCACTTTTCTCTGCAATATACCTTAGAAGTAGACTGCACAGTTCTGTATAGATTCCAGAAAGGGGCTTTCCTAATGAGTCATTCCACACTAAGCTGTAAATATCCAAATTAATATTGTATTGCATAGGGTGGGTGTAAATCTTCAAACGTCATAAGCCTACCCTTTGTGGAATATCCTAGTGGGTTTTTAAGGGGAACTTCGCTCTCTCAATCAACGTTAACTATTTGTGATCCTTTTGCTGCTAGCATTAGTAAATAGGAAAGTATGTCATGTTTGCTTGTTTTAAACCCTGAGAAAAGGCTTTTCTGAGCTAAGCACACTCTCCTGCTTTCATGACTAAGCTAAGGGCAAATGGATTCCAGGACATAAATGCTACATGAATCATCTGCCCCTACTCAAGATGGCCACAGCCATAAATTTAGGGTGTTGTTTATCAAAGTGAATTCTCAGCAAAATAAAGCATGAAGACATAGATGGATGGGGGAGTTTGCTCTGAACATTAAAAATGAATTAAAGTGGTTCTAAAGGCAGAAGGTTTTTTTTTTTTTTTTTTAATCAATGCATTCTATGCATTAAGATAAAAAAAACCTGTGTGCAACAGCCCGCTAATACTTACCCGAGCCCCATTTCGATTCATCGATGTTGCACGATAGACTCAGCTGTCCGGGACTCTTCCTCCTCATTGGCTGAGACGCATAGCAAGCGCCATTGGTACCCTCTGCTGTCAATCAGATTTAATGAGCCGAGCAAGGGGGTGGGGCCGAGTCACAGCTCAGTGTCCGAGTGGACACACAGAGCAGTGACTTGGCTCGGGTGCCCCCATAGCAAGCTGCTTGCTGTGGGGACACTCGGCAGGAGGGAGGGGCTGGGAGCGCCGGTGAGGGACCCGAAAAGAGGAGGATCTGGGTTGCTCTGTGCAAAACCAACTGTACAGGGCAGGTAAATATAACGTGTTTTTTTTTTTTTTGTTTAAAAATAACAGACTTTAGTATCATGTTAAATTAACTCTTTAACCACCTTGATGTCCCAGATCACTGGATTGGGTAACTCTAGGAAGTGTGAAAACAGAGGGTTATGATGCAGAGGGGAATATGGGGAGGGTTAAGCTCCTGAGGGGTACAGAATTTTTTTGAATTTGCCACAACACACAGATTGAACATGTGAGAGAGGAAGCTGACCGAAATCCTCTCTAAAGTAAAAATTATGGATCCTTTTAAGACCCCAGGAGTGCAGCTTCTTACACGGTAGTGACTCCCCCATCATCCCCCCTGATGCCATCTACTTTGGGCAAATACCAGGTAAATAATAGAGGGTTGGGCAGCGCCAGACCACCCTGAGATAGTATTCACTTAAGGATTATATGTACACATTTCTTTTTTTTTTTTGCTTGGCTTCATGTGCTAATTTAACTAAAGCCATTCTTACTTACTTTCCAGGCAAGGGTGCTGTGTACAGTTTCGATCCAGTAGGATCCTATCAGAGAGATGCATACAAAGCTGGTGGCTCTGCAAGTGCCATGCTCCAGCCCCTTCTGGACAATCAGGTAAGATGTCTAGTATCTTTTTTTTTTTTTTTTTGTCTCCAACTTTTTTTTTTTCTAACCACTTCCTTACCGCTGGACGTCATATGACGTCCAGGGCTTTAAGCGGGGATATCTGAATGATGCCTGCAGCTGCGGGCATCATTCAGATATTTTTCTTCAGCCAGCGATTCCCTTCACCATAAGAAGGCAGGCATCATTCAGATATCATTTTGATTGTTGTTACAGGCGGTGGGAGGGGATATCCCCCCCTCCCACCACCCTCCGGTGGTTCTACCGGCTTGCCAGTGCGATCGGCGAGCCGGAGAAGGAATCGGCCACCAGCGGAAGTACACCATAGAGACTGCCGAGGACCAGATGGTCCCCGGCAGTCTCGGAGGCCTAAGCGCGATGTGATGGCGTCATGCCCAGTCTGCCAGTTGTCAGTACTGCTGTGATCTCGGTCGTGTTTTTTTTTTTTTTCAGCCTGTAGGAGAGATCTGAGGTCTTATTGACCCCAGATTTCTCCATAAAGAGGACCCATCATTCACTATTCCTATTACACGGGATGTTCACGCAGAAGCAAACGCATGAGTACGCCACGGCCACATATGTAAATGCCGTTCAATCCATACATGTGAGGTATCGCCGGGAACGTTGGAGCAAGAGCAATAATTCTAGCCCATGACCTTCTCTGTAACTCTAAACGGGTAACCTGTAAAAATTTTGAAAGTGTTGCCTATTGAGATTTTAAGTACTGAAGTTTGCCGTCATTCTTCGAGTGTGCGCAATTTTAAAGGGTGACATGTTGGGTATCTATTTACTCTGCGTAACATCATCTTTTACCTTGTTGGAAAAAAATTGGGCTAACTTTAATGTTTTGTTTCTTTTTTGAATTCATAAATCAGTTTAAAAAAAAAACAAAAAAAAAACGCGTTTGAAAAATTTCTGCATAAATACCGTGTGACATAAAAAGTTGCAGTGACTGCCATTTTATTCCCTAGGGTCTCTGCTAAAATATATATATGTATGTATGTATGTATGTATGTATGTATGGGGGTTCCGAGTTATTTTCTAGCAACAACAATGATTTTTACATGCAGGAGTGGAGTGCCAGAAATCGCCCGGTATGGAAGTGGTTAAACGTTTGCATGTTTTAATTGAACTGATGCTTTATATTTTAGGCTTGATTCACACTACTGCAATGCAATTTTGCTGTGATTTTCTGTGCGATGATGTAATGTGACTTGGTTCCAGTTTTGCATATTCTATGGGGCCAAGTCGCACTGTAAATCGCATCAAAGTAGTACAGGAACCTTTACCAAAATCACAGTGGGCTGGGTGACATTGATGAAAATAGGCACCATTGAATATATATTTATATAATGTGATTTCCCTTGTCATGTGATTTCGTGCAAATTCAATCACATCAGAAATCGCACTAATGTCGACCACCACTTAAAGCTGCTTGTATAAAATCTTAATTTTACAAATATTTATTGCATGCTGGATCCATGACCTGTTTTTTTTTTTTTTTTTTTCAAAGCCGTGGGGAATGTCTAAAAAAAAAATGCCCAACATGAGTATTTTGATACTTCCAGTTTCGCTATCTTTGGTTTACCAAGCCATTACCAGCTTGTACAAGCATCTGATCAAACCGATCATATTGCGTGTATCGTATATTGTGTTTCTGTGCACCAAAATTCATTAAAGCGTATTTTTTCCCCAAAAAATTGCATTTGAAACACTGCTGTGCAAAGAACGCTTGACAAAAAATGACAGCACCCACCATTTTATTCTCTAGAATCTCTGCTTAGAAAAATTATATAATGTTTGGGGCACTAAGTCATTTTCTAGCAAAAAAGAAGCATATCTTTTCGTGTGCAAGTAAATCGTCACAGCTGGCCTGGTATTGAGGTAGTTTAAAGAGGAAGTAAACCCTCCTCTGCAAGTTGAACCTATAGGTAAGCCTATGATAAGGTTTACCTATAGGTACTGTAAATATCTCCTAAACATATACTGTTTAGGAGATACTTACCTTACAAGCAGCTCGTGCCGGGACGTCACCGTGGCTCCGGCCAATCAGATGGCCGGATGCCGCGATCCTGGAAGACGGGCGACTGGACATGTCGCCCGTCATAGAGGTAAGCGGGCGGCACGGCGGGGGCTCGTTCTAAGGTAAGTATTTGATAATGAGCTAGTATGCGATGCATACTAGCTCATTATGTCTTTCTCTTTCAGGGTGAAAAAAAAAAATTAAATTTTTTTCGGTTTACAACCTCTTTAAGAGGAGGCAATGGAAAGGGGGTGTGCAAACAAGCAGAGTTTGCCCTTTTGGGTGGAGCTCCGCTTAAGGCTCCATTCACACCTGGGCGTTTTCAGCTCCAAAAACGCTCAAAAGAAACGCTTCCAAAACGCCCAACAAGTAAAACCCCATTCATTTAAATGGCCCCTGTTCACATCTGAGCGTTTTGCAAAACGCCTGTAGCTGAAAAAAGTACATGAGCTTCTTTTTGGGCTGATTACCAGCGTTTTTGATAGATGTCAATGAAAAACGCCTGAAAAAATCGCGGTAAAAATCGCGGTAAAAAACGCTACGCTCAAGTGTGAATGCAGCCTTAGGGTTCTCCTATATCTGCTAGAAGAGAAGGAGGGGCTGTGATTCACATTTGTTTGTTTAGATTAACAGATACAAACAATATTTTATAGAGCTAATTATCTGTTACATATGTACAGTTTATTAGCATTATATCATATTTACCTGATTGGAAAGATGTTTTTTTCTACTGCATGGTATGAAACTATAAATTTCTTTTTTATGAAAATATTTTTTTGGCTCAAGTACTGATGCAGGAACATGTTTGGTGGTCTGGGCACATTTGGTCTCTTGTCTACTGATCTAAAATCCATTTGTGATTGGCTGTAAAGTGCGCCTATGTCCACCTAATCCAACACAATATAAAGGCATCTATGAATAAAGCATTTCACCATTGATCAATTTCTATACTCTGTGCTGTGGACCTCTAAGCAAATGCAGCGGCCTCCAGCGTGTTTATACCTTATAAATAGAATATATCTTTAAATTTAAGCAAAATCTATGGGTGTGGTGCTGGCAGTACTATTAAAACACCTCCCCCTATCCTACAAGGTTACTATTCATAGTGTTTACTCACATACAAATATATCTTCCCCCTTATACAAAATTCCCACCTAAACATGCATTTATCAATAAAATGCAATAAAACAAAGTCTCTGTGCAATAATGCAAATAAAAAAGGTCTTCAGTAATGTGCAAAGCCAGTTACTGTGTCTCCAATTATTCACAGTAATCAATCGTGCTCCCCTCCTGAACACCACACTCGCTGGAGCTCCTTGACTCCCTATTGGTTATAAGTGGGTCAATAACGCTTTAAGATGTATCTTTTCTCCAGTGGCACCTCTGGACTTGCTCAGCAGGACTTGTATCTCCACCTCTTCAATCCTCCCTGCCAGTTCATGCGTGTAAGTGAAGAAACCAGGAGGCAGGCTCCAGTAGTATAAACCCATATTTATTTGCAGTTAAAACTTCTTGGAGCTTTCTGCGCTCCAATGACCGGAAGTATGAAAGCGTAAGTGACACAATAAGTCCCACCCGGGGTTCCAGGACGTTTTTACATGTTTTTGCTGTGCAGTCATCCGTGGTCTCACTTACTGTTACATAAGCACTGTGTTCACTACCTTTTATTCATTCCTGGTATTGCTCCCTTCATAAAATGATTCAGGTTTCCAAGTATCAGCCTTCTGCTGGTGATCTTGCGGGAGGAGCACTGCTGTGCAAACACTTCTCATTTGATCTGCATTGTTAAGCTTTAAGCCTGTCAGTGAGTTGTTACTGTGCCTGTTATAATCTATCCTTCGCTTTTCCATGTAATTTTACCATAGGAACACATTTCTCCTGCATTGTACTCTTGACATTAATTGTATTTCTTTTGGTTTTAGATTGGCTACAAGAATATGCAGAATGTGGAGCACCTTCCTTTGACACTGGAGAAGGCTCTGCAGCTTGTCAAAGATGTATTTATTTCTGCAGCTGAGAGAGATGTGTACACAGGAGATGCACTAAAAATTTCCATTGTCACCAAGGATGGCATAAGAGAGGAGTCGATTCCACTGAGAAAAGATTAGATTGTGTCTTTTTAATAAGTCATTTAAACTTGTACGCTGGTCTTTTTTTTTCCTTTGATTTATACAAAATAAAATAAACAAAAATTTGAAAAAATGCACATGGGCCACGCTTACTTAAGCTACTATGATGATAGGTCAGTTTCTGTGGGGTAAGTATTGCTTGAATAAATATTTAAAGATTAATAAGCTTGCCTATATTCTGAGATCTGGTTGTGGGAAAATTGAACCGTGAACTTGTAAGAATAGTCTGGATTTCTGCATGAATGTGGTGTAAGATGCTGTTCAAAACCGACCAAGTGCTTCAGATCTGGATATGGCTGTATATGGCCTTAGCCAGTGCTGCTTTGACCCCGCCCACTCTGTGACCATGCCCCAGTAGGTGGGGGTGAAACATGTCAGGGTGTGGGGCCAGAGCAGTGCTGGCTGGGGTCATACACAGCCATATCCACATCTGAAGCACTGGTTCAGTTTTAAGCGGTGTCTTACCCCACATATGTCCACACTTCTGAATTCACGCCTGATGCCTTCTCCCACTTTCTGAATATTGGTAGGGACTCCTTTTATCATCCAGCTTTGAGCAGCACTCCAAGTCCACATGTGATTTCTGCGTGAATATTTTTTGATATTGCCACCAAAAAAACAATTCCTATATTCAGTCTTTTTCACATTACTGTAAGTGTGCCAATGACAAAAATTATTGAGGGCTTGTTCACACCAGATGCACTGGGGATATGCTGGCCACTATTTCCAACACCTAGACAATGCAAAATGCATGGCTTCCAGTTGTGTCTGTTCACACCACAATGTTGTGTGCTGAAAAAAAAAACAGTGCAGTGGGTTGCGATGTGACCCACCCCATTGCAACACTGCTACAGTGAATAGAACTGTATTAAAAAGTTAAAAGATTATAGGCTAGCGCTGAGGATTACAATTGTCTGATATCTCAGTTTAGTAAGCTGCTGCTGGTATGAAAGGTGATGTGCCTTCAAAAGTGTATAGTGAAAAAATACCTGCGCTGCTTCCCAGAGCACATTAATAAATATCAATAAATAACGTGTATAAATTATCTGTATAAAGTGCTAGTGCTTAAACTAAAATCCCATAGCTCCTATACCATAAATATCAATCAATATGCATTAATACATATAACATAAACTTAAAAATAATGAATGTGCAATAAAATCCTTCAGTCAAACACGTGTTCAAATTATGACAGTCTTTGTGCACAACATAAGTCCAAAGTGCTTTGTGCTCAATATAATAAGTGCCGGTGCTCTCTGTACACGAATAGGTGCTCCCCTCTCGGTCCCCTACTCACCAGAAGCCAAATAATATACCGCTTTCAAAATTTTCTTTGGATGAGAAGAGCCTTATTGGACCATCAACTGAACAGCTTTACTGTAGATCATAACATCCAGGAATTGCTCAAAAAAGAAAGAGATGCTGGCATCGTGAAGTATATAACAACTTTATTCGATGCACACAATACAGGATACACTTACAGTGTAGCAGAGGTTCAAACGCCTATACACTCATCCCACGGGTTGCCATGCAATGGGCTGTGTTCCTTCCCCGTGTCCCCGTATGACGGAAGATGGATGTAGTTGGGCGTAATACGTACTCGGTTGGACGGCTTGACGCGTTTCGCTCCGCACACAGAGCGTTATCAAAAACCTATTATTTGGCTTCTGGTGAGTAGGGGACAGAGAGGGGAGCACCTATTCGTGTACAGAGATCACCGGCACTTATTATATTGAGCACAAAGCACTTTGGACTTATGTTGTGCACAAAGACTGTCATAATTTGAACACGTGTTTGACTGAAGGATTTTATTGCACATTGATTATTTTTAAGTTTATGTTATATGTATTAATGCATATTGATTGATATTTATGGTATAGGAACTATGGGATTTTAGTTTAAGCACTAGCACTTTATACACATGTATTAAAAAGTTACTTGTGCCAAATGTTGCGGCATCCCTCATTTTAAATGCATTCTCACATCTAAAAGAAAAGTTTAAAAAGTCCATGACATTTCAATAAACTTCTTTAAAAAAAAAAAAAAAAAAAAAAAGTACACCATGTGATGCGCTGGGATTAGCGCATCACTGCTTCGTCTTAGCACACACTGGCCACTGGCCTTAACAGAAAGACCTGCCTTCCTACGGAAACAAGGTGTAATGGTTACATTTAGTTGTGTTTCATGGGAATTATCTAATTTTTTTTAGTTGATTTTGTTTAGTTGATTATCACAGGTCTGCTAGGACCCATAAACAATAGTATATAACTATTATTATTATTATACAGGATTTATATTGCACCAACAGTTTGCCCAGCGCTTTACATCATGAGCGCAGACAGTACAGATACAATTCAATACAGGAGGAATCAGAGGGCCCTAGGATTTATGTGTATGATACAGGTGTGCCTATAATTACAAAATTCAAGTGGTTCTAAAGGCAGAAGGTTTTTTTTACCTTAATGCATTCAATGCAATAAGGTAAAAAACCCTCTTTGAGCATCTCCCCCCCCCCCCCCAAGCCCCCCTTATACTTACTGGAGCCCCATCTTGATCCAGCAATATGCATGAGAGCAGCGGCTCCCCTGGATCTCTCTCCTCATTGGTTGACATAGCAGTCAAAGCAGTCACTTTAAAATCTTACTGCACGCTGGAAAGGTACCGTTCTCTAGACCTGAAAAATAAAACCCGGTGGTGATCTCCATCATGGAGCTGCCTAAGCAAGGATAAAATGGTCCTTGGATACCACAGTTGGTGTTTGACAACATTGTATTAGAAGAGTGAGCTTTTTTTCAATTCAAGTTTACAGAGATCAGCAGAAAACAAACCTCCCTTGACAATGAATAAATGTAACTGCCTGTATACAGATACAAAATTATACCGCCAGTATATTGTAGATTTGGACACTCCTACCTCCTACTCCCCACATGCCTCAGGTTCTGGTTCTGATGAATGTGTTAATTTTTACTAGCTACCATTTTTTCTTCAGTTATGATTCCTGCTTCTTTGCTACATGAGCTGGTTTCTACATAGCAGCTATTCCGATCAGCCCTTCCTCAGCCTGACTTTGGAGTTGCATACCTGAACCTCCCCACCGGACTGGACATTGCTTGGAATGTGACCTTCTAGCACTGGGCTCTACTCTGGTCATTGGGCGTGGAATGTGACCTTCTACCCCTAGGCTCTGCAATGGGGCACTTTCCAGATCCAAGTGAGCTAGCGAAAGTTAGTCTTGGAACACTCCCCAGGTCCAGAGCCATTGCATAGCCCCAGCTTATAACTTCAACCCTGACCCCAAACACTCACTTTCCTTGTTGACCATGTCAGGTTGTGGGTTGTTCCTTTAATGGAAATTTGTTGCTTGCTCCACTTTCTGGTTTAGGTTCTTGCTTTGGTTCATGGCACAGTATTCCCTTCCAAGTAATTAATTTCTGGTTGGATATTTTTCTTGTTCCCTGGTATTAGGTTGATGTGTGTCATCCCTCTGGTCTGTGGGCAGGTTTCCCTATCAGGCAAGAAATGTGGTGTCATCTGGTGTCTGATTCAGGCACTGGACCTTTAGGCCACTCCTGCGCCACAGGCAGGGCTACTGATAAGGCAGTACAACTAATTAACTAAAAGTTGTACTGCCTTATCAGTGTCCCTATATGTGGCTCAAGAGCTGCCTCAAGAACCAGTGCCTGAATTCGACACCAGATAAGGCCAAATTCTTTGTTGGAGGGCTAGCTGGTACTGCCTTCTCTTTGACTGCACTGCAGGGTATCGGCATCTGAGCATCCAGTCCTGTCTTGTCTGGGCTCTCCTGAGTGCCAGAGTCTCTCCTCTCCCACTGGCTGCTGTGGCCACACAGGGGGATCGGTTTTAGGATGGAGGGGTGGAGGTGGCTGTAAATGTGTCATAGTTACCGGCCTCTACCTTTCCTGAATGAACACAGTGAGTGATCAGTACCAGTATTGATCGCTCCTGTGTCTATTCATTACTGAGGCATAGTAAACTGTTTACTATACTTCAGTTTGTGAATGGACATTAAGCCCTTGAGTGTTTTATGTTAATTCATCTGTGCAGCTAAGGCTCCAGAGAAAGTAACTGAGGAATCTGTGTCCTTAGTCCCTTTCTCATTCTCAAAAGTGAGACATCAGGGGCTACCCTGCCAGCCTATATGGGGCCCCATGATTCCTAACAGCCCTGGCCACACATAGTCCCCCGTTTTGGTTTTGTTAGGTCTGTCGGCAGTTGTTGCTGTTGCCCAACCCCATCATCTGGACTGCTTTTGGACAATATAGGACTTGCTATGTCCTTCTGTGAACGCCAAGAAAAGGTCAGTTAAAAAAAAAAAACGATTTTTAATGCTTTTTTTTTTTTTGCTTTTCTAGAAAGTCTGGGTAGAATACTTTTTTTTGGAGCTTTTGCATTACAGTTGTCCTTTGGTTGGTTTCTTCCAGTTCAGCTGATGCTCTGTGCAGCTCCTTGTGTAAAGCAATTGGCGTTTTGGTAGTTTGACTAAAGGCCCGTACACACGATAAGAAAATCTGTAGGGAAAATTCGTCCGACGACCGATCTGTCAATTTTCGGATTGTTAGTATGGTGCTTTCGACAGCTGACTCCGACTTTTCGGCTGACAAAATCCTGATGTGCAGGCTATATAATTTTTGTCGTCCGTAATACAACGTCCGATTTTCGTCTCATTAGTACAGATTTTGACGGGAAAAAAATCTTAAGAGCAAGACTAGGCATACTCAGAGACGAAAGAACACATACAAAGCAATCCAACACATGACATCACTTCTGAAGTAGAATTCTGTCCTAGGGGAAAATTCGTATGAAAATAACCTCTTCACTTTCCACATCAGACTAGCATGCCACAAAAAACGGACGACAGATCATTCGATAATCTGATCGTGTGTGCGGGGCTTTATGCCCTAAGTACCCATTCCTAGTTTAAGTGGTTTCTCTAGAGTTATACCACATTCAATTTTGTAGTAATAGGTTTCTGCTGCAAGGGACCTTCAAAGCTTAGGGAATTTTTATAACCCAGCCCTGATCGCTGCATTTTTGCAGGATTTATTCTTAGTATTCATAATATTGACTGTTTCCATATTCTCCAACAGTCTCTGGGGCCTTCCAAAAACAGGTGTATTTATTTTGGGATCATATGACATTTTAATTGCATGTAAGTGGGCTCCTTTCAACTAACTATGTGATTTCTGAAGGCAATTAGTTGCACAAGAGCTTATTTAGAGGCTTAATAGGAAATTGGGGGGGGGGGCGCAAAGGTTCAACAACACTGGTTCACCACTATTTAACTCCTGCTGACACACCCACTAGATAATTTTACTGCACTTGTAGTGATGGGTGTTGTGGTCTATTCCGCTATTTGCACATTACAAAACAGTCCCAGGTAAGCACTAGATTGGCTCTCCCATGTTTTCTCAAGTGCGATGAATCTTCACTGCAACAGCAGTTATTGTGTTGAGCTGACCACATAGTATACAATTTTCTTATTCAATTACCTTTAGATTTCCCCTAAGGCCCCTTTCACACATACGGTCCATTTGTCCGTTTTTCATCCATCCGTTGACGGATAAAAAACGGACATCAATGCATCTCTATGTAAAAACGGATGACCAACGGATGGAACATCCATTTTCATCCGCTTCCGTCAATGTCCGTTTTTTTTGAATGGATGAATGCCCTATTTTTCATCCGTCAAAAAAAAAGATCGGATGAAAAACGGTCCGTTTTTCATCCGTTTTTGCATTGGTAGTGGATGTAAAAAAAAAAATGGATGAAAAACGGATGGAAAGCTGATACATTTTGACTTGACTGAACTGAACGGACCGTATGTAGTGCAGGGGCATGCCTAATTGCGTACAAATTGGAAGTTTAGGTTTTTACCTCATATTATGTGGTTTTTGGTAAATTATAAAGGAAAATTGTAGAAGAAAGTTGTATAATGTATGGTCAGCCTTATTGAAAGAGGGAAGTTTGTATTTTTGAATGGATGACTTAGGAAATGCTAAAGTAGTAATAAACCCTCAGTGTTTTTAAAGTATAACTAAAGGCAAAACTTTTTTTCTCTTACGTCCTCCGACAGTCGCCGCCCCCTTCAATGTCCTCACCAATGGGTATTGACATTTGCTCCGTAGGAGTAGCTAGGCAACAAGAATTGTTAATACAAAAGCTTTTAGCATAGACACACCCCTAGGGGCTGTCCCCTCAGTCAATACCTCCCTGCACCAGCATTCCCAACCCAGTTTGATCTTGCCTAGCTTAGGAGTAGCTGGCTTTCCTGTGCTGGGGCTCAGTTTCAGCCTTCTACCCTTTATTGGATTTTATTTCAAGTATTTTTCTCTTTTCTTTACTAGCTGTTATTTTGTCAGCCTTAGTTTAGGGATCTTCAAATGAAGAATCGTCATGCGGAGCTGGGTCTCGGACTGGCCGCCCTGGATCCCAGGGCTGAGAGCCAGATGGATCCCCAGCCTGCCATCGAGCGTTCAGCTTAGGTTTGCCCTGGCACATTGAACGACCCATCCCTGTTCGCTGCAGGGATGCTGCCTGTGAGGTGGCTACCTCACTGGACACCATGCTGCGGTCTATGGCTGCGGTCCACAAGCGTCCTGGCTGCGGCACTCCCTGTCTGCCTTGATAGCGGTTTGCCGCTGGAGACGGCTCCCCACGCCATCTGGTACGGTAAGCACCTTCTGTGTGGGGACCTTCTGTGTGGGTGTCAGTCTGTGGCTGTGTAGTACCCACCATGTCTGTGTAACTGCGGGCTCCCTGTCAGATCCCTGTGTGGCTGCACTGCCTGTGGGCTGCGAGGGGGGGCCATCCTGCTCTGCTGTGAGTTATGCTCTGGGTGCAGTTTTGTGTGCAGACGTGTGTGTGCGGCGGTCGCTGCGGCGATCCGCCATTTTCTTTGCCTGAATGCTGTGACCGGCCCTGTCCCTGTGCAGCGCCGTGTTTTGGCGCCATTCGTCGCCATTTTGGCGGGCGGTGCTCGTCCGAGCACATGTCTGCGCCATTTTCCTGTAGCCTTCCCCCCCAGCCGAGCGGCCATTTTGCCGGAGCCTTCATAGGCTATATCAGTCAGCCAGCATTGCATCACTTCCTCTTTCTCTGGGAACAGCGATCGGTGGCAGCAGTCTGTTGTGCTCTCTCCAGGTTTTTACCTTCTTGTCCTATCATTCCTTGCTCAGTGTTATCTACCCCTGCGGGGTCGGTGCATACAGTAGTGTGCGGTGGGCTGCGCTCGCTGTGGTATTAAAGGGCCAGTACCTTTATTGCTTTTATGTGCTGGGGCATGGATTCTCAGGATAGCAAGTTTCCCGCCGCCCTGGTGGGGGACCAGGGGGCTGCTGCACCCCCCGAGGGGGCCAATCTGACTGCTGTAGTGGCTTCTTTAGTGTCTCAGGTGCAGATGCTGATGGCTGAACGATCCGCTAAAAGGGCCAGGGTGTCCGTTTCCTCTGATTCAGAGGGCGATGTGGCTGCTGTGGCTGGCTTACCCTTCTCGGGGTCCCGCTCATCTTTGGACCTTCTGGGGTCCGAGGGGGAGGCAGAGGTGGAGGGGGTTGATGTTTCTCCCCCTGGCTCGCCTGAAGAGCTTGCACTCATGAATGAGCTGATTGCTTCCATAAAAGATACCTTGCACCTGGAGGATGAGCCTACTCCTCCTGCTAGGGTGTCCTCTTTTGGAACGCAGAGGACTCGCAAATCAGCGCAGGTTTTTCCCTGTCCTGCTGAATTTCACCATACGGTTAATGAACAGTGGCGCAATTTAAAGAAGCCCTTTACTGTGCCAAATAAGTTTAAACTGCTTTATCCGTTTGTGCTCTCCACCGACGAGCGTTGGTGTGTGGTGCCTCAGGTGGATCACGCGGTGGCCATTTTGAACAAGGCTACTGCGGTGCCTTCTGAGGATACCCCGGTTTTCCGGGACCCTACGGACAGGAGAATGGAGTCTCTTGCCCGTCATGCCTATATGGTGGCTGGTTCTATGCTGAAGCCTATTTTTGCTTCCATTATGGCGGCACAGGCTGTTGCAGATTGGACGAAGATGCTTAGGCGCACCTTGGTGGCTGATTCAGCTTCACCTACCACGTTGGCTATGGTGGACCAGATCCATCAGGGTGTCATGTACTTGTGTGATGCGGACTTGAATTTAGCTCCCTTGGCTGCGCGCCTGTCCAGCGTGGCGATACTGAACCGTCGTCTGATTTGGCTGAAGAATTGGTCGGTCGACCAATCTTCTCGCAAGACACTGGCGGATTTTCCCTACGCGGGATCTCGCCTTTTTGGCGAGGCTTTGGATACTCTGATAAAAGGGGTTACGGGGGGCAAGAGTACTCTCCTGCCCCAGTCCCACAAGCATAAGTCCTTCCGTGGTAAACGGAATTCCTCGTCTAGGCCCTCTCAGGGGTCCTTTCGGTCACAGTCCAAGGGCAAGCCCTTCAAAGGCCAAGGCTCCCAGAAGAAGCCGTGGGCGGGGAAGCAGAAGTCCGGCCAGTCCGGTTCAACTTCCCATACCACTTCCGCCTGAACGGGCGCCCTCACCCGTTTCTGGGGTGGGGGGACGTCTGCGCGGTTTCCTACAACCTTGGCTAACCCGCATTCGGGACAGATGGGTTCAGGAAATCGTTCGATCTGGTTACAAGATCTAATTTCTCTCTCGGCCGGCGGGCAGATTTTTTCCCTCAAATCTTCAGCTGTCTCCGGAGCGCTTGCAGGATCTGCACCTGGCGGTGCGGGACCTGCGGGCCCAGGGGGTGGTGGTTCCGGTGCCTCATCGGGACAGATTTCGGGGGTTTTACTCCAATCTGTTCACTGTGCCCAGAAAGGAGGGCAAAGTGCGTCCGATTCTGGACCTGAAAGCTCTGAACTGCTTTGTGCAGGTACGCAAGTTCCGCATGGAATCTCTGCGATCAGTGGTGGCTGCCCTGAGTCCGGGGGAATTCATGGCCTCCATCGATCTGAAGGATGCGTACCTACACATCCCCATTTTCGAGGGTCACCAGAGGTACCTTCGATTCGCCATTGCGGAGGATCACTACCAATTCGTGGCGTTACCTTTCGGTCTCGCTTCGGCTCCGCGGGTTTTTACCAAGGTGCTGGCGCCGGTTCTGGCCCTGTTGAGAGCACAGGGCATTGCTGTCTTGGGGTATCTGGACGATATCCTGATACGGTCAAACGCCAGTCAGAGCCTGGTGACCGACCTGTCCACCACGATGCGGACTCTGCAGGAGTTCGTTTGGACCATAAACATTCCGAAGTCGACTCTGTGTCCTTCGGTTTGTCTTCCCTACCTGGGAATGATTCTGGACTCTGTCCAAGCGAAGGTTTTCCTACCGGAAGACAAGCTTCGGACTCTTCAGGACGAGGTGAGGTCCCTCAGGGACAACCGACAATCGTCTCTCCGGACGTGCATGAGGTGTCTAGGTTTGATGGTCTCGGCCTTCGAGGCGATCCCCTTTGCCCAGTTTCACACGCGGAGTCTCCAAGCGGAGATTCTTGCCGAGTGGGACGGGCGGCCGCAATCCCTGGATCTGCGGATTTCGTTGAGCCACAACACCAGAAGGGATCTTCTGTGGTGGCTCCAGTCCCCGGCGGTGTCGGGGGGCAAGTCTTTTCGTCCATTATCGTGGACGGTGCTCACCACGGATGCCAGTCTGTCGGGGCTGGGGTGGTGTTCTGAGCGTTCTGTCTGCCCAGGGAACTTGGTCGGGGGAGGAGTCCTCCCTTCCGATCAACATTCTGGAATTGAGGGCGATAAAGCTTTGCCTTCTGAGATGGACGGACCGGCTTCGGGGCCGTCCAGTTCGGGTTCAGACGGACAATGCCACCGCGGTGGCCTACATCAACCACCAAGGGGGCACCAGGAGTGCCCGAGCGGCTCGGGAAGTAGCCGGCATTCTGTCTTGGGCCGAGACGCACGACCCGGCGATAACGGCAGTTCACATTCCGGGGGTGGAGAACTGGCAGGCGTATTATCTGAGTCGCCAGACCCTGGACCAGGGAGAATGGTCCCTTCACCCGGATGTCTTCCAGATGTTGTGCGCGAAGTGGGGTTCCCCAGATGTGGACCTGTTCGCGTCTCGTCTGAACAACAAGGTGGAAAGGTTCGTGGCAAGGACGCGCGACCCTCGGGCAGACGCCTCGGACACGTTAGTGGCGCCCTGTCATCAGTATCGTCTGATGTATGCCTTTCCACCGATTCAACTGCTGTCCAGGCTTCTTTGCAGGTTAGCCTCGGAACCGCACACAGTGATTCTGGTGGCACCGGACTGGCCTCGCCGGTCTTGGTACGCAGACCTTGTAAATCTGGCAGTCGACGTTCCGTGGCGTCTACCGCTTCGGGAAGACCTCCTGTCTCAAGGGCCGATATTCCATCCTGCTTTACAGTCACTGGCTTTAACGGCCTGGCTGTTAAAAGCCAGGTCCTGAAGGATAGGGGTCTCTCCCCTGAGGTCATTCCCACTTTGATCAAGGCTAGAAAAGCCTCTTCGGGAAAAATTTACTACCGTACTTGGAAAGCGTATTTTGCTTGGTGTGAGTCCAGGGGGTATTCCCCTCGCTCATACTCGGTGTCGAGAGTGTTGGCTTTCCTTCAAACGGGAGTGGACCAGCGTTTGGCGTTGGCCACGATTAAGGGTCAGATTTCTGCGCTGGCCGTTCTCTTTCAACGCCCTGTGGCGCCTAAATTCATTGGTTAGCACCTTTGTTCAGGGGGTGCGACATTTGGCCCCTCCTAGGAGGGATCATTTGCCTCCATGGGACTTGAACTTAGTTCTGTCCGTGTTGCAACAGGCTCCCTTTGAAAAGATCAGGGAGATCTCGTTGTCTCTGTTGTCCAAGAAGGTTGCCTTTTTGGTGGCGATCACTTCGGCTCGCAGGGTGTCGGAGCTGGCGGCTTTGTCCTGCAACTCTCCCTACCTGGTGATCCACAAGGATAAGGTGGTCCTGCGACCTAACCCATCTTTTCTTCCGAAAAGGATCTCGGAATTTCACCTAAATGAAGACATTGTCTTGCCTTCGCTCTGCGCGAAGCCTAAGCATCCGAAGGAGGTTGCCTTGCATTCCTTGGATGTTGTCCGGGCGATCAGGGTTTACCTGTTGTCCACTAGATCTTTTCGCAAGTCGGATTCCCTCTTTGTCCTTCCTGAGGGACCTCGGAAGGGCATGGCGGCATCGTCTGCGACCATCGCCAAATGGATCAGACAGATCATTGAGCAAGCCTATGCCTTGAAGGGGAAGGTTCCTCCCTTCCCTGTGAGGGCGCACTCTACCAGATCTTTGAGTACGTCTTGGGCTTACCGTCATCAGGCTTCTGTGGCCCAGGTGTGTAAGGCGGCGACTTGGTCGTCCGTTCACACCTTCTCAAAATTCTATAAGGTGGATGTTCAGGCATCGGCTGATGCCTCCTTTGGCCGTAAAGTTCTCAGTGCGGCAATTTCTTAGGGACCCTTGTTTTTGTGGGCCCTTGGTTTTTGGGGTGTTTTACCCCTGGGGTACTTGTTTTCCTGGGTTGTTGCTCCTGTTGAGCACGTTTTCCTGTTGCCCAGTTGGTTCTCTTACTGTGGTAAGGTTCCTTTCTCTGATGTGGGTACTGCGTTGCCTTTCTACGGTTGCGTCTCCCACCCCTCATGTCTACACTGCTTTGGGACGTCCCATTGGTGAGGACTTGGAAGGGGGCGGCGACTGTCGGAGTACGTAAGAGAAAACTGAATTTTTGTAAAATCTTACCGTAAAATTCCTTTCTCTGAGTCCTCCGACAGTCGCCGCCCCCCGCCCCTCTTTTGGGGTTTTTGTGTACTCTTACTGCTATGCTACCAAACTGAGTTGGGAATGCTGGTGCAGGGAGGTATTGACTGAGGGGACAGCCCCTAGGGGTGTGTCTATGCTAAAAGCTTTTGTATTAACAATTCTTGTTGCCTAGCTACTCCTACGGAGCAAAGGTCAATACCCATTGGTGAGGACTTGGAAGGGGGCGGCGACTGTCGGAGGACTCAGAGAAATGAATTTTACGGTAAGATTTTACAAAAATTCTGTTTTTTTAGGTTTTGGATAGAGTGGAGAGGGATTAGAATGCCTGCCAGTTCTATTGCAGTCTGTGCCCCCTTTAAGAAGATTTACCTTCTTCATTGGTCCTGTTTACCTTTGTCATTGAAAGTGAAAGCAAGAGAAATTACCCAAATTTTAGGTTGTCCCCAGAAAGTAATTTTTTTTTCTTAATTGTAAAAATGAACGTTACACCCAAGCACGTAAAATCCCCCCCCCCAAAAATTTTTTTGAGATTCCAAATATATGCTTGTACAAGCGCCAGGTCGCCTATGCATGAAAATGTCGCTTGAGATACACGTTACATATTGCTGCACACACCGAAGTGAGAGCAATATTTCTAGCGCCAGACCACCTCTGTAATGCTAAACCGATCACCTATAGGTGCCTTTTTTAAAGAGTCACCTAAAAAAAAATATGCGGTACTGAAGTTTGTCGCTATTTCACAGGCGTTAGCAAATTTACGGTTTGACATGTTTGGTATCTATTTACTCGGTGCAACCTCGTCTTTTATATTTTAGCAAAAAGTTGGGTAATTTATTGCATTTGTATGCCCAAAAATTATCTTAAGTGTATTTTTGTTTTTTTACTGAAAACTGAAAAAAAAATATCATGTGACAATAAAAATTGGAACTACCACTAATTTTATTCTCTGCTTTCAGAAAATGCATAATGTTTTGGGGGGTTTATGTAATTTTCAGGCCTAAAATTTTTTTAGCATGTGTGCAAATAAATATTAATGCAAAAACTGCTCTGGCAGCCAAAAGGTAAAACCCAAAAGCAAACATTTTATTACTCTGCTCAAAAAATTAAAGGAAAACTTTTTAATCAGATTATAGCATCAAGTCAATTAAAATACCGGGATATTGATTTGGTCAGTTAAGTAGCAGAGGGGGGTTGTTAATCAGTTTCAGCTGCTTTGGTGTTAATGAAATTAACAGGTGCACTAGATGGGCAACAATGAGATGACTTCCAACACTGGAATGGTTTTACAGGTGGAGGCCACTGGCATTTTTTTTCAATACTCATCTTTTTTAACTGCTTTTCACTAGTTTTGTATTTGGCTAGGGTCAGTGTAACTACTGGTAGCAGGAGGTGATACCTGGATCCTATAGAGCAGGGGTCTTCAAACTATGGCCCTCCAGTTGTTCTGGAACTACAATTCCCATCATGCCTGTGTACATCAAAGTTTTACAATGCCTCATGGGATGTGTAGTTCTGCAACAGCTGGAGGGCCGTAGTTTGAGGACCCTGGCTATAGAGGTTGCACAGGCAGTCCAACTCCTCCAGGATGGCACATCAATACATGCCATTGCCTGAGGGTTTGCTGTGTCTCCCAGCACAGTCTCAAGAGCATGGAGGAGATTCCAGGAGACAGGCAGTTACTTTAGGAGAGCTGAACAGGACAGTAGAAGGTCCTTAACCCATCAATAGGACCGGTATCTGCCCCTTTGTGCAAGGAGGAACAGGATGAGCACTGCCAGAGCCATACAAAATGAACTACAGCAGACCACTGGTGTGAATGTCTGACCAAACAATCAGAAACTGACATCATGAGGGTGGCCTGAGGCCCTGACGTCCTCTAGTGGTCCTTGTGCTCACTGCCTGGCACTATGGCGCTTGATTGGCATTTGCTATTGAACACCAGAATTGGCAGGTCCACCACTGGCGCTCTGTGCTTTTTACAGATGAGAGCAGGTTCACCCTGAGCAAATGTGACAGACGTGAAAGGCTCTTAAGAAGTTGTGGAGAATGTTATGCTGGTTGTAACATCGTTCAGAATGACCGATTTGGTGGTGGGTCAGTGATGGTCTGGGGAGGCATATCCATGGAGGGACACAGACCTCTACAGGCTAGACGATGGCACCCTGACTGCCATTAGATATGGGCATGAAATCCTTGGATCCATTGTCAGACCCTATGCTGGTGCAGTGGGTCCTGGGTTCCTCCTGGTGCACGACAATGCTTGGATTCCTGAGGCAAAAGAATGCAGCCAGTTCCTGGAAGATGAAGGAATTGATACTATTGAACAGCCCCCATGCTTGCCTGACCTAAATCCAATAAAACGTCTCTGGGACATTATTTTCAGTCCATCCGACGCTGCCAGGTTGCACCTCAGTCTGTTCAAGAGCTCAGTGATGTCCTAGCCCAGATCTGGGAGGAAATAACCCAGTACACCATCCATTGTCTCATTAATAGCATGCTCCGGTGTTTTCAGTCATGTATACAGGCACGTGGGGTCCATACAAACTACTGAGTACAATTTTGAGTTTCTGCAATGAAATTTCAGCAAAATGGACTAGCCTGCTGCATTATCTTTTCACTTTGATTTTTGGAGTGTCTTTGAATTCAGCCCTCTGTAGTTGATAATTGTAATTTCCATCAAACAATGTGGCATTCCTTTCGTTCCTAACACATTACCCAGTCCATATCAGTATAGATATCCAGCATGATATTTTTCCCCGTTGAGATCTGATGTGTTTTCAAAGTGTTCCTTTAACTTTTTCTAGCAGTGTATATTGCCGCTCACCAATTTCTAAATGTGGTGGCTGCATTATTTTCTCAGAATCCATAAAAGTAAATGTGTGTGGATCTTCGCAAAGTACATTTACAGGCTTCAAGACTGTTCAGAGTAGTCGGAGTATGCTATAAACCACTGAAATACAATGTGGAAATGAATATATAATTTTACATTTTGACCATAGATATACATGAAGGTCTATGGCAGCTCCCAACCCATATGAATAAAGGGAAGCCAAATAGAATTTCAGGCTGCTGAGAACTAGACTGGTAATTAACAGTTACTGGAAAATGATTCTTTCCATTTTAGTGGCATAGTGAGTATATGGTAATACTTATTGGATCATTTTGAAATGCTTTGAGCCTGAGATTGTGGGGGTGGGGCAGAGGCATTGTGTCATCACCTCAAATTAAAGAGATAAAATGTAATTCCCTGCCAGTGATTTTATATAAAATTGACAGTGTGTACAGATCAACATTAAGTATAACAATTTCTTGGTGTATTTGTGCTTAAAATTGGATGAATTCAAACTGACTGATTGGATGGATTCAAACTGGCTGTCATAGATAACCATACACCTTTTTCATAATTCTGTTGTAGATTAGGATCATGCCATGTTATATTATGTGATTTTATATTAGTTAAGGTAAAGATCTATAAGAATAGTAGGGTCATCAATGCTGTAGTAAATCCAGCAACATCATTCCTAGATGTTAATTTTGCTTGTACCCACAAGGTGTCGCTGTTTCCCCATGTAATATATCAGTATGAACATTTATTTGATAAAAGTAAATATTTTTGTGGATTGCCTTTTGACTTTTCTCTGACTTTTCTGATCTGCCAACTTGCTCTGAACCGGTCAGATGTAAAGCTAGTGGATTAGAATAAGAAAACAAGACAATTAGCATTTTCAGAAAAACGTCAGCAATAGAAGCTCCAGTATTTTCTACCTCTTTCTTGTTATTATTGGAGGAGAAAGAGAGAATCTAGAAAAATCTGCATTTTTATCCCATGGTATTGTAATTCTGCAGGACATCATTCAGTGGAAAATGTACATTTCTCCTTACTCCCAATGGCTCGTTACTCAATAAACAGTCCAGAGGTGTTGGTTTTTAGTATTTATTGTGTAACTTGGATGGGAGAAGGGAATAGTGGGATACTCCAATTGGAATCATATACAGTTGATAAGAACAACTCTCACTTGGCCTCACCAGGTTGGTTGTGGAAGCAGTAACACTGCTTTGACCATACTGCCACATGTATGGAAAGGGTTAAGTCTCCTTGCTCTTTCTCCAGCAATAGACTTTGTGAACTACATTATCTTCAGGATCCCCTTTACTGGCACCCGTCCACTGACTCTTCTAGTTGCAGGGATGGCCCCCCTCAGGTCATGCCCCTTGACAAAGATCTGTACTCACAGTATGTAGAATCAGATCCTTACAGTGTTTCCCTTCCATTCAGATTTACAGGATCTCCAGGTTCAGTTCCTCTGTGGCTCTTGGCAACTTCTACAGAGGAGGAGGCAGCCGCTCCTTCCCTCCGGTACTCCGCTCTCCAGCTGAAAGACCCCGAGCATATGTGCTCCTGGCATTTATACAGTATCCCAGCATGCACCGAGGCACTTTCCTCTGCCAATCACCAGGGCTGTACTAAATGCCTGTGCACTCATTTGCCAGGTTTCCTCCCACTGTCCAATATGCCTCCCTTTTGGACCAGTGTGAAACAGTTTAGACAAACTGAGTTGCACCTGAGCATATTGAGCAGACCTCACTAGCAGATCCTGCTCTTTGGTAGGCAGAGAACAAAATAGATTAACCTGGCAATCCCTCTGGTAAGCAGAAAGGATCTAAAACTATACTCTCTCTTTCTAGCACCTACGTAGTTGGGTGCTACACATGCTTTCCCCAGGCGGCCATGGCAGGTATTGGTGGGTAGAGTAGAGGGAGATCAGCGAACATTAGTTCACTGATCATTTATCCAGTAAATGTACCCAGAAGTCACAAGCATATCAGTTTTAGTGCTGTCATGCTATGTGATTGATTAGGTTCAACAGAGTGCAGGGGAGAGATTAGGAGCAATAATTCTAGGGCCATTATTTATGAGTAATGAATGATGCTAATAAATTGTTAACCTGCAATGGCTTAAGTGTAGGGGAAAAAAATCAGCACACGGGACATTACTTACCTTCAGGAAGATGTGTCCCTTGTGCTGCTGTGTCCTCCTTTAGATGAAATCCACTTTCTCAGATCTCAGATGCCCCCCCCCCCCCCTACAAGGTCTAAGAATGAAAGACAGGCAAATAATTGACAGCTGCAGCCCCTCCATTCAGAGTTCCTGTTTCACTAAGGCTATGTTCACATCTAGGCGTTGCTATTTTATAGGCGTTTTCCAGGTGTTTTTTTAGGCGTTTTTACAAGCGTTTTACAGGCGTTTTTATAGGCGTTTTTTGCAGGTGTTTGGAGGAAGCCATTGACATCTAACAAAAACGCCTGTAATCTGCCCATAAAGAAGCTCCTGTACTTTTTGGAGTGTCGGACATTTTGCTCAAGGCGTCGGAACGCTCAAATGTGAACAGGGGCCATTGAAATAATTAGGATTTGTCTTGTTGGGCGTTTTTTGAGCTGATCCTTAGAGCTGAAAAACTCCCCTAAACACCTACATGTGAATGTAGCCTTATAGAAGTTGTAATAGGGCTTTTAGGCTATGTTCACATGTCGGCGTAGCGATCGCGGACAGAATCACCGCGATTCTGCCCACGATCCGGAAATCATTGCAAATCGCGGGACGCCTGTGCGTTGCCCGTGATTTGCAATAGCACCCCAAACGCTGTGCGATGTTGCCGCGATTTCCGCCTGCCTAATCGCGGTAACATCGCGCAAGAAAAATCGCAGGACGCATGACGCCCCAAAAAGGTACAAGAGCTATTTTTTTTGCACGATGTTACCGCGATTCGGCTATCAGCGGCGGCTATAGTGTGGCGGTGGGTGCAGGAGAGGCAGCTGACAATGGAAGCCCCATAGTAAGTCTATGGGTGACATCACTTCCCAGGAATTTAACAGCCGTTGTCGGTCCTCTCCTGCACAGACCTTCCACCGCTGGAGACCGGACCAGATCTGCTGCAGAGTAGGTAAGTACAGCGATTTTTGCTTTACATGTGTAGCACTGCCCCCTAGGGAGCTGCTGAGAATTACACTTCTTGGATTCCCCTGGGTTACCCGTAGCAACAGTCTGTAGAAACCGATCTCTTTAAAAACTTGGCTCAGACAATAACCAGTCCAGGGGATTTGTTTTTTTGTGTTTTTATTGGAACTTGGAAGGGAGAAGGGATGAGTGGGATACTCCAACCTGAACTATGCACAATTCCTTAGGACAACTGACTGTAGAATGTGGCAAGGCCGCTGCTTTACCTTGCCACTGAAGTGAAGATAAAGAATATGTACTCTCGTTTAGGTTACTCTTCAGGGTCTAACGTGGCACCCCCTTTCTCACTGATTGTGTTCGCTGACCTTCTGTCCACTGACACCCTAATGGAGTGGTCCCCTTCCTAGGCAGACCCCTGGCAAGCTCCCAGGTACTCATGAACACTGTTTTTCCCAAGGCCGCTCTGCTTTCAACTCAACTTGTCAGCTTCCTGGACCTCTTGGCTCAGCACCACACTCTGACTCACTAGGCTGACTGCCTGTGACCACCTTCCCTGCAGACAGGAGGAGAGACAGCCGTCACCCTCCTCCTGGCACCTGGCTTCCCGCTCAAAGATGCCCTGTCACATGTGCCCATGGCTTTTATAACTTATCCCAGGATGCTCCACTCTTGTGTCAACCCACTGGGACAGCCACAAAAGCCTGTGTGTCACTAGCTGGGTTTCCTCCACTGCCAAACAGGCTCCCCTGTTGGATGCAGTGGGGACACTCCCTCAGCCCAGATGAATCACTCACTGGACACATGCAATAGGCATAGCTACAGATCAGGCTCCCTTGTGAAGCAGGCAGAGCAAACTATTATTTTTCCTAGCACCTACCTAGGAGGGTGCTGCACAGGGTTAGCTAAATTAGGGTTAGAATGTGACAGAGAGCGGGTTAAGCGTTAGGTTTTGCCTGGACTTACACTTTAAGGCTTAATATGTTTGATATTTATATACTCAACACAACTTTATCTTTTCTAATTAACCACTTGCCGACCGCCGCAAGTACATATACTGCGGCGGTCAGCCCCGGCCAGGCAAAGTGACGTACCGGTACGTCACTAGCCTGTCACCGGCTTGTGAGCCAATAGCAGGCGAGCGCGCGCCCACTGAGGCGCGCGCCCGCCCCGGCTCGTTCCCTAAGAAGTCAGTGCGTGTGACCGGCGGACCCGATGTCCGCCGGTCACTCGCGATCGTTTGCCGGGAAGGGAGAAAGGCAGGCGGCTAATGTAAACAAGCCGCCTGTCATTCTCCCCTGTGTAAAAATGGAGATCAGACGGTTCTACTATGTAGGAACGTTGATCTCTGTTTTTACAATAGTAGACTTGTCCCATCACAGTTAGAAACACGCCCCTAGGACACACTTAACCCCTCCCTCTCCAATACAGTTAACCCCTTCCCTGCCAGTGTCATTTTTACAGTAACAGTAACAGTGCATATGTATAGCACTGATTACTGCAGTAATGTCACTGGTAACCCCAAAAGTGTCAAAAATGTCAGTCAAGGGTCCGATCTGCAATGTCGCAGTCCCGCAAAAATAAATCGCAGATCGCCGCCATTACTCGTTAAAAAAAAAATACCTAAAATGACAAAAATCTTTCCCTTTGTTAGTAAACGCGATAACTTTTGCGCAAACCAATCAAAATACGCTTTTTGTGATTTTTTTTTACCAAACATAGGTAGCATAAAACAAATTGGCCGAAAATGTTAAAAAATTTTGATTTTTATATTTTTTTTCATATAATTTCATATATTTCATATAAACAAAAATGTGAAAATATTGTTATTTTTGCAAAATTTACGCTCTTTTTTTGTTTATAGCGCATGATCAAAAAATCGCACAGGTGATCAAATACCACCAAAAGAAAGCTCTGTTTGTGGGAAAAAAAGGATGTCAAATTAGTTTAGGTACAGCGTCGCACGACCAATTGTCCGTTAAAGTCACGCAGTATAAAAAATCGCAAAAAAAACCCTGGTCAGGAAGGGGGTAAAATCTTCCGGGGCTTAAGTGGTTAATGGGTATAGCTAACATCATGGAACATAAAAAACTGCAACTACCACCATTTCATTTTATATTGTCTCTGCTTTCAGATAGCATTTGTTCTGAGGGTCTTACCTAATCCTCAGGCCTAAATTGTCCATTTTAACGTGAGTGCAAAAAAATAAAAAAACTGCTCTGTCAGAGAAAGGGTTAAAGAGTACATTTTGTACAAATTTATATACATCAAAGCAAAAAAGGGGTTCATATGTCCAATAGCAAAGCAAGAGGAGTCCTAAACTGTACTGGAGGGATATTAAAAAGCAAAAACATTCATTGCATATGTTCCTCTATGCTCGAGTCAGGTATAGTATCCATGTTTGGACACCTATTGATATTAATATATTGTCAAGTTGAGTGAAACAAAATATGTCAACAATGACAAGAGTAAAAAGGTGGACTAGTTTTAAGTGTGATGATTGATTCCCATTAACAGATGGAATAAATTCAACCTGCCAATGTGACCTGCTTCAAAGTGTGGCCCAAACTTCTGTTTTGTGTTGAAAGAGAAAATCAAACAGGGTAAGCTGGTCAGCTGCCTCCTTGGTATCCAGCTGTCGCAGTGGTTTGGTTTGTCTGTCACCTCCACAGCTACTTTGAAAAGGAAACATAATTGAACCTGTGGCTTCTTTTTATTTATACAGTGTACTGTAATTCCATAGACTCCTACAAGTGGTCAGAGAGATATACCTTTAGCGTTGCCAATAATGAGCGCACTTACAGAAGGGATTGATTTTTTTATGACATTTCTGGTTTATAATGGTCCAGGCACAATGACAAGGCACAAACAGATTTATTTCTGGCTACAAAATACCCCAATGTCATAAGGGGCCTAAAGCAGCATTTAAAAAAAATTATATATTTTCACTTGGTCATCCAATCAGTATGATGTTTCCTGTCTTAGAGTGGTAGGCGGGGCCTAAGTTGGGTACATTGCATTGAGAGGAAATACACTATATTGTCAAAAGTATTGGGGCGCCTGCCTGTACACACACACATGAACTTTAATGGCATCCCAGTCTTAGTACGTAGGATTCAATATTGAGTTGGCCCACCCTTTGCAGCTATAAAAGCTTCAACTCTTCTGGGAAGGCTGTCCACAAGGTTTAGGAGTGCGTCTATGGGAATGTTGCTGTACTGTACTGGTGACTGTATGTCAAAAATGTTAAAAAATTGTGAAAATGTTTTTTTTTTTATAACTTAGTCATTTTCCGAAAAATTGTGACAAAAAATTACAACTTCAAAAACCTCGCCATGCCTCTTACTAAATACCTTGGACTGTCTACTTTCCAAAAATGGGTCATTTGGGGCATATTTTTACTGTCCTGGCATTTTTGGGCTTTTCCAACATATGAGATAGGCCGTCAATATATTACGATTGATCGATTTTTAGATATAAACTGCTCATAAAAAAAAAAAATAGGAACACTTTGAAAACACATCAGATCTCAACGGGGGAAAAATCTCATGCTGGATATCTATACTGATATGGACTGGGTAATGTGTTAGCAATGAAAGCATACCACATTGTTTGATGGAAATGAAAGTTATCAACCTACAGAGGGCTGAATTCAAAGACACCCCGAAAATCAAAGTGAAAAAATGATGCAGCAGGCTAGTCCATTTTGCTGAAATGTCATTGTAGCAACTTAAAATGGTACTCAGTAGTTTGTATGGACCCCACGTGCTTGTATACATGCCTGACAATGTCGAGGCATGCTTCTAATGAGACGACGGATGGTGTCCTGGGGTATTTCCTCCCAGATGTGGACCAGGGCATCACTGAGCTCCTGAACAGACTGAGATGCAACCTGCTGTCGTCAGATGGACCGAAACATAATGTCCCATATGTGTTCTATTGGTTTTAGGTCAGGTATCAATGGTAGCAATTCCTTCATCTTCCAGGAACTGGCTGCATACTCTCGCCACATGAAGCCGGGCACTATCTTGCACCAGGAGGAACCCAGGACCAACTGCACCAGTGTCAGGTCTGACAATGGGTCCAAGGATTTCATCCCAATCCCTAATAGTGATCAGGATGCCATTGTCTAGCCTGTAGAAGTCTGTGCATCCCTTCATGGATATGCCTCCCCAGACCATCACTGACCCACCACCAAACTGGTCATGCTGAACAATGTTATAGGCAGCATAACATTCTCCACGGCTTCTCCAGACCCTTTCAAATCTGTCACATGTGCTCAGGGTGAACCTGCTCTCATCTGTGAAAAGCACAGGGCTTTAGTGGCAAACCTGCCAATTCTGGTGTTTAATGGCAAATGCCAATCAAGCTCCACAGTGCGGGGCAGTGAGTAAAGAGCCCGCTAGAGGATATCGGGCTCTCGGGCCACTCTCATGAAGTCTGTTTCTGATTGTTTGATTAGAGACATTCGCACCATTGGCCTGCGGGAGGTCATTTTGTAGGGCTCTGGCTGTGCTCATCCTGTTCCTCCTTGCACAAAGGAACAGATACCAGTCCTGCTGATGGGTTAAAGGATCTTCTACGGCCCTGTCCAGCTCTCTTAGAGTCAGTGGTGTAGCGTGGGGGGTGCTGGGGGGGCCAGCCGCACCGGGCGCAAAATCTGGGGGGGGGGGGCGCCCGGGCGCATCCTGCGGCCGCCGCTGCCATTTAGGAGCCCACTCGCTCAGCCATCTGCTCAGGCTCAGCCATCCTGAACGGCGGGCGGCGGGAGGCTAATATCAGAGCCAGTACAGCTCTGGATGGAGGGCGGGACTTCAAGTTAACCCGCAGGTGATTGGTTGCTAGCAACCAATCACAAGCTGGTTACCTAGAAAAGTTGTGCAGATCCCGCCCTCCTTCCAGAGCTGCCCTGCTTCTGATGTTAGCTTCATGCTTGCTGCCGTCCACGCGGAGCTATCCAGCTGCTGCCTGCTCTGTGAGTATCGTGGAGGAAGCTGTGAAGGGGGAGCAGAGGACAGGGAGCTGAAGATGGGGGGAGGGCTGAGGACAGGAATCTAAAGATGTGAGGGGGGGGGGGGCTGAGAACAGGAATCTGAAGATGGGGGGGGGGGGGTGAGAACAGGAATCTGAAGATGGGGGGGGGCTGAGGATAGGAATCTAAAGATGGGGGGGGGGACTGAGGACAGGAATCTGAAGATGGGGGGGGGGCTGAGAACAGGAATCTGGAGATGGGGGGGGGGCTGAGAACAGGAATCGGGATGATGGGGGGGGTGGTGTGAGAACAGGAATAATCTGAAGATGGGGGGGGGGGCTGAGGATAGGAATCTGAAGATGGGGGGGGGCTGAGGACAGGAATCTGAAGATGGGGGGGGGGGCGGTGGGCTGAGGACAGGAATCTGAAGATGGGGGAGGGGCGGAGGGCTGAGAACAGGAATCTGAAGATGGGGTAAAGCTGAGGACAGGAATGTAGGGGTAGTGGGGGACAGGAATGTAGGGGTAGTGGGGGACAGGAATGTAAAGGGGTACTGGGGGACAGGAATGTAAAGGGGTACTTGGGGACAGGAATGTAAAGGGGTACTGTGGGACAGGAATGTAAAGGGGTACTGGGGATGAGGACAGGAATGTAAAGGGGTACTGGGGGACAGGAATGTAAAAGGGTACTGGGGGACAGGAATGTAAAGGGGTACTGGGGATGAGGAGAGGAATGTAAAGGGGTACTGGGGATGAGGACAGGAATGTAAAGGGGTACTGGGGATGAGGACAGGAATGTAAAGGGGTACTGGGGATGAGGACAGGAATGTAAAGGAGTACTGGGGATGAGGACAGGAATGTAAATGGGTACAGGGGATGAGGACAGGAATGTAAAGGGGTACTGGGGATGAGGACAGGAATGTAAAAGGGTACTGGGGATGAGGACAGGAATGAAAAGGGGTAGTGGATGAGGACAGGAATGTAAAGGGGTAGGGGATGAGGACAGTTATGTAAAGGGGCAGTGGATGAAGACAGGAATGTAAAGGGGTACTGGGGCTGAGGACAGGAATGTAAAGGGGTACTGGGGCTGAGGACAGGGATGTAAAGGGGTACTGGGGACGAGGACAGGAATGTAAAGGGGTAATGGATGAGGACAGGAATGTAAGGGGGTACTGGGGATAAGGACAGGAATATAAAGGGGTACTGGGGATGAGGACAGGAGTGTAAAGGCAGAAGGGAGGTGATATAAAGGGGGCTAAGGACAGGAATGCAGAGGGGGGCTGAGGACAGAAATGTGAAGGAGGAGGGGCATGATATAAAGGGGCATAAGGATAGGAATGTAAAGGGGGGGGGTGATGACAAGGATGTGAGGGGAGGAGGGGGGATATGAAGGTGGGCTGAAGACAGGCAGGTGATGTGCAGGGGGGACTAAGAACACTATTGTAATGACAGGATTGTGATGTAAAGGATATGAGCCTAGCTTTATAACATTGTTACCTGTGTTCTGCATGTAGGCAGCCCATTGATTTAATTTTGTGTAATTAGGTTGGCCAGTGTAGTGGTCAGGTAGGTCTCTGTAGTGGTCCGATAGGTCTCTGTAGGTGTGCAGTATAGTAATCAGGTAGGTTAGTGCAGGTAACAGGTAGATCTGTGTAGTGTTCAGTGTAATTGTCAGGTAGGTTTGTGTAGTGGTCAGGTAGGTCTGTGTAGTGGTCAGGAAGGTCCATGTAGGTGTCAGTATAGAGATTAGGTAGGTCAGTGTAGTGATCAGGTTGGTTAGTGCAAGAATAACGTAGGTTAGTGTAGGAATAAGATAGCTCAGTGTAGGTGTCTGTATAGTGGTCAGGTAGGTCAGTGTAGGAATCAGGTAGGTCTGTGTAGTGGTCTAGTATATTTGTGTAGGGGGCGCAAATTACTTAACTTGCCCCGGGTGCTGACAACCCACGCTACGCCACTGCTTAGAGTAACTGCCTGTCTCCTGGAATCTCCTCCATGCTCTTGAGACTGTGCTTGGAGACACAGCAAACCTTCTGGCAATGACACGTATTGATTAATGTGCCATCCTGGAGGAGTTGGACTGCCTGGACAACCTCTATAGGCTAGGTATTGCCCCATGCTACCAGTTGTGACACTGACCCTAGTCAAATGCAAAACTAGAGAAAAACAGTCAGAAAAGATGAGTAGGGAAAAAAAAGTCAGTGGCCTGCACCTGTAAAACCATTCCTGCTTTGGAGGTTGTCTTATTGTTGCCCATCTAGTGCATCTGTAATTAATTTTATTAACGCCAAAGCAGCTGAAACTGATTAACAACCCCCTCTGCTAATGCCAAATCAGCTGAAACTGATTAACAACCCCCTCTGCTACTTAACTGACCAGATCAATATCCCAGGAGTTTAATTGACTTGATGCTATACTCTGATTAAAAAGAGCTCCTTTAATTTTGAGCAGTGTATATACCATAGCTTGTGGACTTTTCACCAAAGACGTGTAGCAGAATACATTTTGACCTAAATTATTGAAGAAAGATTATTTATTTGCAAAATGTTATAACAGTAATGAAGAAAAACGTTTTTTTTTTTTTTTTTTTTTTAATTTTCAGTCTTTTTTAATTTATTTAGCAAAAAATAAAAAGCCCAGTGGTGATTAAATACCACCAAAAAAAGTTATATTCGTGTAAAAAAAAAAATAGTAAAAATTTCATATGGGTACAGTGTTGTATGACTATGCATTTGTCATTCAATGTGTGACAGCGCTGAAAGCTGAAAATTGGCCTGGGCAGGAAGAGGGTAAAAGTGCCCAGTATTCTAGATTGTAAGCTCTAACGAGCAGGGCCCTCTAGTTCCTCCTGTTTTGAACTGTATTGTAACTGTATTGTCTTCCCTCACATTGTAAAGCGCTGCGCAAACTGTTGGCGCTATATAAATCATGTATAGTAATAGTAATATTGAAGTGGTTAAAAAAACAAAAAACTTTTTGACTTCTCTATTTGTTGCTATTCTCAGCAACACAGAAATAAGTAAAAAAATGTTTTATTGTGTTTTTTTTTTTAATTGAGTAGGAGAATTTTGGAACTTCTGTCAGGTTTACCTGTCTTGGGGACAAGCTTTTTACTAGACAAGAAGTGGAGGACTTTCTCCAACAAGCACTGGTGGCAGGAAAAAAAAAAAAGGAATAGGCATTCTAATCCTTCCTCACTCTTTCCATAACTAAAATGCAAGTTTTGGCTATGAATGCACTTTAAATACTATATATCATTAAAAGGGTCTACTCAATATAGAGAGAATTACAGGAAATTAAAAAGGGAATTTCAAACTTAAGGCCAAAGTAGCAGAGTTGGAATAATTCTCCCATTCAGCTGCACTATTTTAGCGTAACATTTACGGGCAGCTTCCAGGGACAATGTAAATTACCCGGGACAGGCTCCTATTTGCCGGGACTGTCCCTGCAAAAACGGGACAGTTGGCAAGTATGCATTTGTTATATCCGTTTATTAAGCACATAAAATTGATCTAGTCAGATGTACAAAGCCCTCCTGTGTCTTGTCCACACTTCCTGTGTTAACTTATAGAGCCTAATTAGACTTCCAGTTCTTATCTCAAGACTAGAGATAAATTAGTGGCAATGTATGGAGAGGAAAAGAAGGGATTTAGTGTTATTTACTAGTTTAACAAAGAACAACTGGGCAGGGCTGACACCATTCATTCTACAAAAATGCTGTGTGTTGTCAGCCCACCACAGGAACTAGGAGCTAAGTGCATTTTTGCCAGGATCAAAAGGTATTCTTCTGTACTTGCAGGGAAAAACATGGGAAACTGTGCATGTATTGCAGAGATGTACTGCGTATACCCTGACATACACTTGTGAAAGTATACTGACCCTGCCAGCTGTCATAGGGGAACATGTTAAACAGATCTTACCATATTTGGAAGAAGCAAGGCCATTCCAGAAATCTCAAGTGGCAAGAACACCCTCTCTTGAAAATTGTGTTTATTTCCATGTTACATTATTAAAAAAAAAAAAGCACATTTTTATTTCTTAGTAGACATGGGCTTATCTGATTGCCACACAAAGTTTGCCATATATTTGATTTAATCATCTTCCTACTTTTTGTACTGGTGGTATTTAAATGCTAAATTGTAGTGAGACAGAGTTACCGTGGAAAGTGAAGCGTGGAAAGGACATACTTTAGGTAATAAAAGCAGCAGCGCCATCTTGTGTTCAAATTTAATACAGCTGCAAAATTCTAGTTTTATTTGTAAAAAAAAAAAGGTTAATATGTTGATATTCTTTAAAGGCAGTAAAATGAACTTTGACTATAATCTCAAAGACGGCTTTTAATTGCTTAATAGTTTTTTGTGAAAAAAATAAAAAAATATATATTTTTGATGTGTACTGTAACATGTAAAGAATGTATTCATGTAGATTTGTATGAATAAAACAAGTGGCAGCTCCATTATGTATCTTTAAAGGGGGGGGGGATAACAAGAATGTGGTTACACAAATATGCACACAAGTAAACTAATATTTTGTTGAAACACCTTTTGATTTGATGATAGCATTCAGTCTTTTGGGGGTAGGAGCAGGGCAGAGACAAGGAGTGGGCAAAAGGGTCGGCTGCCTTGGGCGCAATGGTTTATTGAAAGACAAAAACAAAAAAAGAAGGGCGCACCGACCTTGTGCATTACCACTAAAAAAGGTTTATTAATCCAAAGACTACATACATTATACTCGCAAAAGACAATGGAACCGGTCGTCTCCAAGGTAACCAGGGAAGCCCTGTACTGGATGACGTGCTGGTGTCAGCAGCTGTATGGTTGGGCTGACACGTTTAGAGGGAGGACCCTCTTCCTCAGAGCCAAAAAGTGCTATTTGAGTAGCACTTTTTGGCTCTGGGGAAGAGGGTCCACCCTTGAAACGCATCAGCCCAGCCATACAGCTGCTGACACCAGCACGTCATCCAGTACAAGGGTTCCCTGGTCCCCTTGAGAAGACCGGTTCCATACAGTTCATACAGTATGTGCTATATCATCACTCGTTTGTGAGTATAATGTAAGTTGTCTTTGGATTAATAAACCTTTTTTAGTGGTAATGCACGAGGTCGGTGCGCCCTTCTTTTTTTTGTTGTTGTCTTTCAGTACATTTTCGATACCCATGGTCCTGAGGGGGCAGCAAGACCTTGAGTGGTGCATATCAAGACCATATAAGATCCTTTATCCTTCATTAAATACCACCCGAGCGCAGGAGAATTTTTTGTTTCGCAATGGTTTATTGCAGAGATATGGGCGCTCTGACCCTAACCCTAAGGGAAGGAAGGGGGCGCAGTTTGGCATCATTGCCCTGGGTGCTGCATGACCTTGTCCCAGCACTGGGTAGGAGTCTATCCTTGGGAATCTTCGCCCACTCTTACTTGCAAAAGTGCTCTAAATCTGTCACATTGCTAGGGCATCTCCTGTGCTCAGCCCTCTTCACCCCACAGATTTTTAATTGGATTCAGGTCTGGGCTCTGGCTGGGCCATTCCAAAACATTGATCTTTTTCTGGTGAAGCCATTCCTTTGTTTATTTGAAGGTATGCTTCAGGTTGTTGTCACGCTGAAAAGTGAAATTCATCTTTATCTATAGCTTTTTAACAGAGGCCTGAAGTTTTTGTGCCAAATTTTACTGATGTTTGGAAATGTTCATAAGTTCCTCCACATTAAATAAAACCCTAGATCTGGCTAAAGAAAAATAGGCCCAGCGCATAATGCTGCCACCACCATGCTTCACTGTGGGTATGGTTTTTTTTTTGGGTATGCGCAGTGTTGTTTTTGTGCCAAACATATTATTTGGAATTATGGGCAAAAGGTTCAATCTTTGTCTCATCAGACCATAACATATTTTCCTATATGCTTTTGAAAGCCTTAAAGGGGTTGTAAAGTCATAAGTTTTTTTTATCCTAATGCATTCTATGCATTAAGATAAAAAACCTTCTGTGTGCAGAAGCCTCCCCCCCCCCAATACTTACTTGAGTCCCATCTCTATCCAGCAATGTCCACGAGTGCCTCAGTTGTCCAGGAATCTCTCCTGATTGGCTGAGACACAGCAGCTGCGCCATTGGCTCCCGCTGCTGTCAATTAAACAGTTAGCTAATCAGAAGAGAGAGGGGTTGGGCCAAACAGCAGCTCCATGTCTAAATGGTTACATGGTGCTGCAGCTCGGCTTGGGTGCCCCCATAGCAAGCGGCTTGCATTGGGGGCACTCAACAGGAGGGAGGGCCGAGAGGGCCACAGAGGAACCCGAGAAGAGGAGGATCTGGGCTGCCTTGTACAAAACCAACTGCACAGAGGAGGTAAGAATATTATGTTTGTTGTTTTGATAGAAAAAAAAAAAAAGAAGAATATGCAATCACTTTAATTTAGGTGTTTGCAAAGTGTAGTTGGGCTTGGATGTAAGAAAAGACTTCTGTCCCACCACCCTACCTCCCAGCCCAGACATATGAAGAATACTGCATAATATGTTGTTGTCACATGCAGTACGCAACCAGTACTTGTCAGAAATTCCTGCAGCTCATTTAATGTTGCAGTAGACATCTTGGCAGCCTCCCTGAACCAGTTTTCTTCTTGTTTTTTTTTTTTCGTTTTATCAATGTGTCAGGAATATCAAGTTCTTAGCGATGTCATTTTTGTGCTATATTTTCTCCATTTGTTAATGAGTGTCTTTACTGTGTCCCATGCAGAGATGTATAGTAACTATGTAGAACTACTTCACTGCTGTACTTAAGTACCGAAAGGCGGTATCTGTACTTTCCTAGAGTAGAATTTTTTTCTCCTACTTCCACTTTTACTTCACTACATTTTTTCTATGATTTCAATACTTCTACTCCGATATTTTTTATTTGTGCTGCATAGTTACTCGTTACTATTATAAAAATTACCACTGCCAGAACAGTAGATGGCAGGTTTCATGAAGCTCACAACATGTGTATTATCAGCGCATACGAAAATAAATGCTACTGTATGTATAAATAAAAGCTGCATTTGAAATAATAAAAAACAATATGATGTTCAAACTTTTGACTTCTTTCTTTAATAACTACATAACACAGTACTTGTACTTTTACTTTCAGTACTTGAGTAGCAATTTTTTTTTCAAAACTACTGGTACTTTTACTTTCAGTACTTGAGTAGCAAAATTTAAAAAAAAACTACTTGCAATACTTAAGTACAAAAAATGTTGAATACTTTAGTACTTCTACTCAAGTCACTTTTTGATTGAGCACTTCCACTTCTACTCAAGTCACTTTTTGATTGAGCACTTCCACTTCTACTCAAGTCACTTTTTGATCGAGCACTTGTACTTTTACTCAAGTATGGGTTTCGAGTACTTTATACAACTCTGGTCCCATGGTAGATCTAAAAAAAATTTTTCCCATGTCCTGACTGATACCTTTCAACAATAAAATCCTCTTGGAAGCTCTTTGCAGACCATGGCTTTTGCTGTAACTGAGTAACTGTCAGAAAAACTGTCAGGTGTGTATTTACTACTATTTAGGATCAGTTTAAATGTGATTGGTTAATTCTGAACACAGCCACTTTCCTAATTATAAGGGGGCGTGTACACCTAAGCAACCACATTCTATCTATCTATCTATCCATCCATCCATCCATCCATCCATCCATCCATCTATATATATATATACATATTTTTTTTACCGCTAAAAAAAAACTGTTTCGGTTTGCTTTTATTTGAGTTAGAGCTTTATCTTGGTCTGATTTTTTTACATCTCAAAAACCTAGAATTTTTACCGGGCTGTGCAGACTTTTTATATCCACTATATGTTTTGTGCCCACAGGGCTTTTGGCATCATTTCAACCCTATAAACACAGTGCTTTGTATTGGCATTGTTCTGAACATAACATATAATACAAATAATTATACTCTGCATATTTTAAAATGTGAGCTTTCTGTTCTCCATAAATAAAGAAAAATTTAAATATTGTTCAGTTTGTCACAACCTAACCACTTTACCTTCTCTGTCCTCAACTTTATAACCTTACAACAAAAATAGTCTCGTGTTCAGGGGTTTATTTGTAAAAGCTCGAACAATGGAAAATAGTTGTGCTGTCAATCAATACAATGAAATGATCACTGTAATCCTGGCAGCTGTAGTGGTCTCCAGTCCACCAAAGCATATGCATCCAGGAATGTTAAAGAGCTCACTTCCTAAATGATCCTGGAATGTGAAAACAATATAAATAAACCCCAATATACATATTTAAGCAGGGCGCATATATCTGTCAGATTAGGTCAATTAACAATTTGTTTAATTTAGAAAAACCCCTTGAAGATAAATTATGAGTACCATAGAATCACTGGTTGTGAGATACTGCCCCACCTAGAATTAATATTAACATTTGCCATCTTGGTTTAAGCTTCCATGATGTAGAACTGTAAGGCTTCATGTCCACATAGCCTACTTTGATCGTTGGCCGTGGGAAAATGCAAAATGCCATAGTTTTTCTGCCGTTTGTGATTTCCGGCACAAAAAACGTTCCTATCGTAAACGTGACTCTTGAAGCTCCCCTAACCTCAGCAGCTCCTACATTTTGGTAAAAGCCTGTGTACACTTAGGCTTATATGGAATGGAGTTTAGGAAGTTTGGGAAAAAAATGCCAAGTGCTCCTAAACTCAAGTTTAGGAGCTGTAGTGTACATGAAGCCTAAATATATTTTGTATTGTATTGTGGAAATGTAAAGTGTATGCAAATCCTAACAAATAACATATTTTAATGCTGCATTCTGCTCTGTTAAATATACCATTGTAGCATTATTTATATTTTTTTTCAATAAGTACAAAAAAAATACCTATTGATTATGTCAGACATTCATAGAAAAAGAAAACAGTTTTAATAGATAGAAATGCACTTACAGTAAAATGACTAGATTAAGACATATCACCAGGATGACCCATCCAATGGAATGCCAAGTCAAACCAACAGGTGTTTTGAACATTTTCGCTGACAAAAAGAGAAATGCTAGTACGGGTAAAGGAAAAATAAAAGTATGCTCACGACCCGAGTAAAGCCGGCCCAAGGACTTCTGTTGGGGTTGCTCTCCATGGTGTGCCGCAGCCAAAAGATTTTCAAGCGCTGCGTACACTGTTGGCACTATAAAAATCCTGTACAATAATAATAATAATCAGTTGAACTTCATTGATCTTGGCAAATCAAGTCTTAAAGGGAGGGGAAGTGGTTTGTTTACAGAATAGTTGAATATATGGCTTTGCAGCATTGAGTAAATGAAGTAGTAGAGAATGTTTATAACACTTCAGTGACATAGGGGTCAAATGCAATAAGAAGACGGCTGCGTCATCCTGCATTTGGACATCAGTAAACTTCAAAATCCAGCGTTTGACTTGTGATCAGAAATCTTTGAGACCCTCGCAGGACCAGAAAATATGGAGCATGGAGCTCACCTCCCGTTGACACCTCTAGAAAAGCGGAGAGCTCTAAGGGAACAATTAATGTAAGACTTTTGGAACTCTGGATTACCTCATTAACTTGGCTCTAGCCTAAACCAATTTGTATCTGTTACGGTTAAACCCCGCTCAAGTACTTCCTACCAGAACTCTTCTACTAGCCACCATTGGCTTTAACTGGGGGCATCAGGAGCCACTTAATCGCATCACTAGTGCACCACCGTATGGGCCCCAACACGCCAGCAGGAAGCAAATATTCCATTCCCTCCTACTTGCGATGTTTCAAAGACTTTAACCATACAGTCACATTCTCATTTATTTAGGCCCTGCAGGCAGGTTTGGACCTGGCAGAGTCGGACCCAGGGCCTAGGGCAGCAAAGTTACTGGGGGTTTTTATTGCCTGTTCTTACGCTGTCCCGGGGGGGCCTTGTTACCGTACAAGCTGGTAGATAAGAAAATCTGGGCCCAATCATATCCAGTGCAGTTTAATGTGCACAGCGGTGGTTTAAAAGTGGTCTGTATAGGAATTTGTGTTCCTTTAATTAATTTAGTTAGGTCTGGTTCACACTTATGCGATGCGGGAAGGCTGCGAACTCGCAGCCTGTTCCCGCATCGCACACGCACCCCCGGCACTTCACACTGCCATATGCGATACGCTGGGGGTGTCAATGTAATCTTAACGACACCCCCAGTTTGATCGCATATCGCAGTGCGATCTTGCAGTTCGCACATGATCGGATCGCACAAGTGTGAACCGCTGTGCGATCCGATCCTGATGCGGCTGCAAAAATGCCTCCTGTGCTAGTTTGCTGCGGGTGCGATGCAAATTTAGCCATACAAAGTGTATGGCTAAACTCGCACCGCACAGCTGATCGCATGTAATGAAGGAGCAGTGTGCTCCGACATTACATGCGAACCCGGCACTCGCACAAGTGTGAACCGGGGCTATAGTTTGTACTATTCTGCCTCATTGAACTAAATTATTGACAAAACAAACAGTGCTTGCTAAGTTTGGTGTGGTTTATTCAATCTTAGAATGGGTCAGAGGGGTATCGAGGGAGGCCTACATGGGACTAAGTTTCAGAGGGCCCATAAAACCAGTGGCTCCTTAGGCGGTGCGCTACAAGTGGATACTCTGAAGTGGACTCTGTAGGAACTAATGGGAAGGGAAATAAAAGAACGTCCCAATAGCTGGTATAGAGAGGGGTCCAACATTGTATCTTTATATTCTTATAAACACAAAAAATAGTTTTGATTACTGTGCCACAAGTGGGAATCTAGCAGAGATGACGAAAACTCAGTACAATTGTATGTAAAAAATGAAACTCTTGCATTACATATGCTTTGCTGCACACAACCTACCTCGAAGAAGGACTTCATTAAAATATAGACACGTGCAATTCATTTTGGTCCGAATATAAATTCAGACAAATTTTTGGTATTTTTCCAAACAATTCGAATTTGGATAGGTAAAAAAATGATCAACCAATGCAAATTTTGTATGAAGAATAGCTGGTTGTTAAGGAGCGGCCGTGTCCTTAACAATCAATGACTCATCAGCTGTCAGTGGGCTTCCCCGCTGGCAGATGAATGTAAACAAAAGAATTCCGGCAATTAAAAATGCAGAAAAAAACAGCGTGGGGTTCCCCCAATCCATACCAGGTCCTTAGGTCTGGTGTTGTTAGGAATCAGCAGCTGGGAGACCAGATATTTGTAGATAAACAAAGAAACTGGGACCAGACTTTATTTATCTCTCACTCTCTCTCTCTCTCGCTCTCTCTCTCTCTCTCTATATATATATATATATATATATATTTTTTTTTTTATAACTATAGTTTATATATATATATTGTATAACAATGTAAATTAGTTGTCCCCCTCAAAATAACTCAACATATAGCCATTAGTGTCTAAACAGCTGGCAACAAAAGGGAGTACACCTCAAAGTTAAAATGTCCAAATTGGGCCCAATTAGCCATTTTCCCTCCCCGGTGTCAGGTAACTCATTAGTGTTACAAGGTCTCAGTTGTGAATGGGAAGCAGGTGTGTTAAATTTGGTGTTATCGCTCTCACTCTCTCATACTGGTCACTGGAAGTTCAACATGGCACCTCATGGCAAAGAACCCTCTGAGGATCTGAAACAAAGAAACAAAGAATTGTTGCTCTACATAAAGATGGCCTAGGCTATAAGAAGATTGCCAAGACCCTGAAATTGAGCTTTAGCACAGTGGCCAAGATCATACAGCGGTTTAACAGGACAGTTTCCACTTAGAACAGGCCTCGCCATGGTCAACCAAAGACGTTGAGTACACATGATGGGAAATAGACATATCAGTGCTGCCAGCATTTCTGCAGAGGTTGAATGGGTGGGGGGTCAGCCTGTCAATCCTCACACCTTACGCCGCACACAGCTTCAAATTGGTCTGCATGGCTGTCGTCCCAGAAAGAAGCCTCTTCAAAGGATGATGCACAAGAAAGCCGAAGCAAACTAAGGATTACTGGAACCATGTCCTGTGGTTTGATGAGACCAAGATAAACTTATTTGATTCAGATGGTGTCAAGTGTGTGTGGCAGCAACCAGGTGAGGAGCAGTAGCAGCTGTTGCTCAAGATTTTTGGGGGGGCGCAAACGAAAAAATGTAATAGGCATTGCTTTTCGGCAAAAAACACTGTAAAAAATTGCGCGACTTTGAGGTCACAAAAGTGTGAAAGGGGCCTTCAGAAATCAAGGTATAGTGTGCCCCCTTCAATGCAGAGTGACCATCATGCCCCCTTCAATGCAGAGTGACCGGCGTGCCCCCTTTTAATGCAGAGTGACCAGCATGCCGTGCCCCCATTCAATAAAGAGTGACCAGTGTGCCCCCTTTCAATGCAGAGTGACCAGCGTGCCTGCCCCCATTTAATTCAGAGTGACCAGCGTGCCCCCTTTCAATGCAGAGTGACCAGTGTGCCCCCTTTCAATGCAGAGTGACCAGTGTGCCCCCTGTCAATTCAGAGTGACCAGCGTGCCCCCTTTCAATGCAGAGTAACCATCATGCCCCCTTTCAATGCAGAGTGACCAGCGTGCCCCTTTTCAATGCAGAGTGACCAGCATGCCCTGACCCCTTTCAATGCAGAGTGACCATTGTGCCCCCTTTCAATGCAGAGTGACCATTGTGCCCCCTTTCAATGCAGAGTGACCAGCATGCTCCCTTTCAATGCTGAGTGACCAGCGTGCCCCCTTTCAATACAGAGTGACTAGCATGCCGTGCCCCCTTTCAATGCAGAGTGACCAGCATGCCTTGCCCCCTTTCAATGCAGAGTGACCAGCGTGTCCCTTTCAATGCAGAGTGACCAGCCTGCCCACTTTCAATGCAGAGTGACCAGTGTGCCGCGCCCCCTTTCAATGCAGAGGGACCAGCATGTCCCTTTCAATGCAGAGTGACCATCATGTCCCTTTTAATGCAGAGTGACCAGCATGCCCCCTTTCAATGCAGAGTGACCAGCGTGTCCCTTTCAATGCAGAGTGACCAGCTTGCCCCCTTTCAATGCAGAGTGACCAGTGTGCCCCCTTTCAATGCAGAGTCACCAGTGTGCCCCCTTTCAATGCAGAGTGACCAGCGTGTCCCTTTCAATGCAGAGTGACCATCTTGTCCCTTTTAATGCAGAGTGACCAGCGTGCCCCCTTTCAATGCAGAGTGACCAGCGTGTCCCTTTCAATGCAGAGTGACCAGCGTGCCCCCTTTCAATGCAGAGTGACCAGCGTGCCCCTTTCAATGCAGAGTGACCAGCGTGCCCCCTTTCAATGCTGAGTGACCAGCATGTCCCTTTCAATGCAGAGTGACCAGCGTGCCCCCTTTCAATGCAGATTGACCAGCGTGCCGTGCCCCTTTTCAATGCAGAGTGACCAGCGTGCCATACCCCCTTTCAATGCAGAGTGACCAGCGTGCCGTGCCCCCTTTGAATGCAGAGTGACCAGTGTGTCCCTTTCAATGCAGAGTCACCAGCGTGCCCCCTTTCAATGCAGAGTGACCAGCTTGCCCCCTTTCAATGCAGAGTGACCAGCGTGCCCCCTTTCAATGCAGAGTGACCAGTGTGCCGTGCCCCCTTTCAATGCAGAGGGACCAGCGTGTCCCTTTCAATGCAGAGTGACCATCTTGTCCCTTTTAATGCAGAGTGACCAGCGTGCCCCCTTTCAATGCAGAGTGACCAGCGTGTCCCTTTCAATGCAGAGTGACCAGCGTGCCCCCTTTCAATGCAGAGTGACCAGCGTGCCCCTTTCAATGCAGAGTGACCAGCGTGCCCCCTTTCAATGCTGAGTGACCAGCATGTCCCTTTCAATGCAGAGTGACCAGCGTGCCCCCTTTCAATGCAGATTGACCAGCGTGCCGTGCCCCTTTTCAATGCAGAGTGACCAGCGTGCCATACCCCCTTTCAATGCAGAGTGACCAGCGTGCCGTGCCCCCTTTGAATGCAGAGTGACCAGTGTGTCCCTTTCAATGCAGAGTCACCAGCGTGCCCCCTTTCAATGCAGAGTGACCAGCTTGCCCCCTTTCAATGCAGAGTGACCAGCGTGCCCCCTTTCAATGCAGAGTGACCAGTGTGCCGTGCCCCCTTTCAATGCAGAGGGACCAGCGTGTCCCTTTCAATGCAGAGTGACCATCGTGTCCCCTTTAATGCAGAGTGACCAGCCTGCCCCCTTTCAATGCAGAGTGACCAGCTTGCCCCCTTTCAATGCAGAGTGACCAGCGTGCCCCCTTTCAATGCAGAGTCACCAGCGTGCCCCCTTTCAATGCAGAGTGACCAGCGTGCCGTGCCCCCTTTCAATGCAGAGTGACCAGCGTGTCCCTTTCAATTAAGAGTGACCAGTGTGCCCCCTTTCAATGCAGAGTGACCAGCGTGCCGTGCCCCCATTTAATGCAGAGTGACCAGCGTGCCCCCTTTCAATGCAGAGTGACCAGTGTGCCCCCTTTCAATGCAGAGTGACCAGTGTGCCCCCTGTCAATTCAGAGTGACCATTGTGCCCCCTTTCAATGCAGAGTAACCATCATGCCCCCTTTCAATGCAGAGTGACCAGCGTGCCCCTTTTCAATGCAGAGTGACCAGTGTGCCGTGCCCCCTTTAAATGCAGAGTGACCATTGTGCCCCCTTTCAATGCAGAGTGACCAGCGTGCTCCCTTTCAATGCTGAGTGACCAGCGTGCCCCCTTTCAATGCAGAGTGACCAGCATGCCGTGCCCCCTTTCAATGCAGAGTGACCAGCATGCCTTGCCCCCTTTCAATGCAGAGTGACCAGCGTGTCCCTTTCAATGCAGAGTGACCAGCGTGTCCCTTTCAATGCAGAGTGACCAGCCTGCCCACTTTCAATGCAGAGTGACCAGTGTGCCGTGCTCCCTTTCAATGCAGAGGGACCAGCGTGTCCCTTTCAATGCAGAGTGACCATCGTGTCCCCTTTAATGCAGAGTAACCAGCGTGCCCCCTTTCAATGCAGAGTGACCAGCTTGCCCCCTTTCAATGCAGAGTGACCAGCGTGCCCCCTTTCAATGCAGAGTCACCAGCATGCCCCCTTTCAATGCAGAGTGACCAGCGTGCCATGCCCCCTTTCAATGCAGAGTGACCATCTTGTCCCTTTTAATGCAGAGTGACCAGCGTGCCCCCTTTCAATGCAGAGTGACCATCATGTCCCTTTCAATGCAGAGTGACCAGCGTGCCCCCTTTCAATGCAGATTGACCAGCGTGCCGTGCCCCTTTTCAATGCAGAGTGACCAGCGTGCCATACCCCCTTTCAATGCAGAGTGACCAGCGTGCCGTGCCCCCTTTCAATGCAGAGTGACCAGCGTGTCCCTTTCAATGCAGAGAAACCATCGTGTCCCTTTCAATACAGAGTGACCAGCTTGCCCTCTTTCAATGCAGAGTGACCAGCGTGTCCCTTTCAATGCAGAGTGACCAGCGTGCCCCCTTTCAATGCAGAGTGACCAGTATGTTCCTTTCAATGCAGAGTGACCAGCATGTCCCCTTTCAATGCAGAGTGACCAGCGTGCCCCCTTTCAATGCAGAGTGACCAGAGTGCCCCCTTTCAAAGCAGATTGACCAGCGTGCCGTGCCCCCTTTCAATGCAGAGTGACCAGCGTGTCCCTTTCAATGCAGAGAGACCATCGTTCCCCCTCTCAATGCAGAGTGACCAGCGTGCCTCCTTTCAATGCAGAGTGACCAGCGTGCCGTGCCCCCTTTCAATGCAGAGTGACCAGCGTGCCCCCTTTCAATGCAGAGTGACCAGCGTGCCGTGCCCCCTTTCAATGCAGAGTGACCATCGTGCCCCTTTCAATGCAGTGACCAGCTTGCCCCCTTTCAATTCAGAGTGATCAGCGTGCCCCCTTCAATGCAGAGAGACCAGTACACTTACCTGCACATTTTCATTCGCTATTGTCACACAAACGGATGGGCTAGGGTGCAGTGCTCTGCGCCCCGGGTTCACCCTTTTCTGAAGCCTATTAGAGCCTCTGGCTCTAATCAGGTGATTCAGAAAAAAAAAACCCCATTGAACTCCATGCGTCCGGCACCCCGCATGTAGATTAGGGGTGCCCCTGCGCCCCCAATGCACCAGCCCCCACTGGTGAGGAGTACAAAGACACACTTGTTCTTACCTATAGTTAAGCATGGTGGTGGGAGTGTCATGGTCTGGGGCTGCATGGCTGCTGCCGGCAGCTGCAGTTCATTGAGGGAAATATGAATGCCAACATGTACTGTGACATACTGAAGCAGAGCATGATCCCCTCCCTTCGGAGACTGGGCCACAGGGCAATATTCCAACATGATAACAACCCCAAATACACCTCCAAGACGACTTCTGCCTTGCTAAAGAAGCTGAGAGTAAAGGGGATGGACTGGCGAAGCATGTCTACAGACCTAAACCTATTGAGCATCTGTGAGGCGCAAGGTCTCTAACATCCACCAGCTCTGTGATGTCATCATGGAGGAGTTAAGGAGGACTCCAGTAACAATTTAGACTTTTTCACTTAGGCGTGTACTCACTTTTGTTGCCAGCGGTTTAGACATTAATGGCTGTGTGTTGAGTTATTTTGAGGGGACAGCAAATTTACACAAATTACACAAATGTGAGGGGCGTACTCACTTTTGTGAGATACTATACACACATATATATATATATATATATATACTGCTCAAAAAATTAAAAGAACACTTTTAGCATAGAGTATAGCATCAATTAAACTCATGGGATATTGATCTGGTCAATTAAAGCGGAGTTCCAGCCTAGCCGCACACTCACCTGTCCCACCGTCCAGCGATGCGCCATCTTCTCCCTCTCTGCTCCGCGGCGCCGGCATCACTGATGTGGGCACCCGGCTGTGACCGTTTGCGGCTTCACAGCCGGGTACGCACTGCGCATGCGCGAGATGCGCTACGCGTCGTGATTGGCCGGCAATCTTCTGGGACCTCTGACATGTCCCAGAAGATTGCTGGGAGGGAGGGAGAGAGGAGAACTTCCGCTCAGGCCACCGCAGCGTTTCGGGCGGAAGTGGGAGCGGGTACCTGTCAAAACTAGGTACCCGCTCCCCCCCCAAAAAATGACATGCCAAATGTGGCATGTCAGGGGGTTAGGACTATTTAAAGCGGAAGTTCCACTTTTGGGTCGAACTCCGCTTTAAGTAGCAAAGGGGATTGTTAGTCAGTTTCAGCTGCTTTGGTGTTAATGAAATTAAAAACGGCAAGGTTGCTGTGAGTGCAGACTGTATGCGCTGGAGGGGCTCATCAATACATTCCAAGGGTCGCTAGTATGGCTTACCCATGAGTTTGATTACAGCAGTCTTCTCGGACTTTCACAAAATTCCCTGGAGAAGGGCGTCGTCTGAGGGCTGTGTATGAATCAGTAAGGAAGGGCTCTGAATTTTTGGTGCCTAGTGGTTTAATGCCCCAGCCTCTCTGCATGCCTCTATCCCGATTACGGTGGAATATTTTCTCTTGTATAAAGCCCTGGGTTTTTTAAATCTATTCCTTGTCGTAAATAAACAGTACCACTGATTTTTCAGGAATGGTTCTGAGACAAGTGCGATTTGAGGTCAATTTGTTTGCGATTCAGCTTTTTTGCAAATATCTATAGGCGGCTTCCGCTCCTCTATATATGGGACCATCTCTGATTTTATAATAATATTGTGAATCCTCTACACCTACCCTTCCCTGAAGAAGCCGAATAGGCGAAATGCATTGGACACACTTACCTTGCACCACTATAGGGCATTCTCTTATGTAACTGTATGGGGCGGGGTGTGGGTAGGGTATATTGTGAGGTCCACATTTGTTTTGTGTCTCTATCTATTTATTATTGTTTGTTTACTGTACTTGCTGTATAGTATTTTATTGGATGTATCCTACTTCAAATATTTTCTATTTTATACCGTTTGTTTGATTTCTGTCTCATAGCGGTTGATCCAGCACTGATATAGCCCTTTGCTCTTTAAAATTGCTTTGAAATTAAAAAAAGGTGCACTAGATGGGCAACAATGAGACAACCTCCAAAACAGGAATGGTTTTACAGGTGGAGGCAAATGACATTTTTTCCCTGGTCATCTTCTCTGACCGTTTTTCAATAGCTTTGCATTTAAATAGGGTGAGTGTCACTACTGGAAGCATGAGACGATACCTGGACCTTATAGTCCAACTCCTCTATGATGGCACATCAATATGTGCCATTGTCAGAAGGTTTGCTGTGTCTCCCAGCACAGTCTCAAGAGCATGTAGGAGATTCCAGGAGGCAGTTACTCTAGGAGAGCTGGACGGGGCTGTAGAAGGTCCTTAACCCATTCACAGGACTGGTATCTGTTCCTTTGTGCAAGGAACAGGATGAGCACTGCCAGAGCCCTACAAAATGGCCTCCAGCAGGCCACTGGTGTGAATGTCTCTAATCAAACAATCAGAAACAGACTTCATGAGGATGGCCTGAGGGCCAAAAGTCCTCTACTGAGCCCTGTGCTCATTTGCCATTGAACACCAGAATTGGCAGGTCAGCCACTTGCGCACTGTGCTTTTCACAGATGAGAGCAGGTTTACCCTGAGCACATGTGACATAAGTGAAACATCGTTCAGCATGATGGGTTTGGTGGTGGGTCAGTGATAGCCTGGGGAGGCATATCCATGGAGGGTTGAACAGGCCTCTACAGGCTAGGCAATGGGACCTTGACTGCCATTTGGTATTAGGATAAAATCCTTGGACCCATTGTCAGATCCTACGCTGGTGTAGGGGGTCCTGGGTTCCTCCTGGTGCATGACAATGACCAGCCTCATATGGTGAGAGTATGCAGCCAGTTTCTGGAGGATGAAGGAATGGATACCATTGAATGGCCCCCATGTTCGCCTGACCTAATCCAATAGAACACCTCTAGGACATTATGTTTTGGTCCATCTGACGCCGTCAGGTTGCACCTCAATCTGTTAATGAGCTCAGTGATGCCCTGGTCCAGATCTTGGAGGAAATACCTCAGCATACCATCCGTCGCCTCATTAGGAGCATGCTCCGATGTTGCCAGACATGCATACAAGCACGTGGAGGCCATACAAACTACTGAGTACCATTTTGAGTTGCTGCAATGAAATTTCAGCAAAATGGACTAGCCTGCTGCATCATTTTTTCACTTTGATTTTTTTGGGGTGTCTTTGAATTAGACTCTCTGTAGGTTGATACTTTTCATTTCTATCAAAAGATGTGGCATCCTCTCGTTCCTAGCACATTACTCAGTCCATATCAGTATAGATATCCAGCAAGATATTTTTCCCCACTGAGATCTGATGTGTTTTCAAAGTGTTCCTTTAACTTTTTTTGAGCAGTGGTATATATACAGTATAATTATATATATATATATATATATATATATATACTGTATATATATATATATATATATATATATATATATCCTCGAAGGGAGATTTTTTTTACACAGACCTTACAACTAACTTTGTGCAAAATATATACATAATGAGGGACACAGGTAACAGGAAATACCAGGGATACGAGGAAGGGGTGAATCAAGACTGAATACAGGAACAAGGAGCAGGAGTAAGCAGCAGGATACACAGTCATAAGGATCTGGCAGCAAAGATGGCAATCAAAACACTGACGCAATTTGCAATGGCAGAGGACGGACCTCAGTACCCTACCAGCAGCTGGGACCCGGTCAAACTGATTGCAGGAACCTGCTGGCCACTTGGAGACACCTGCTGGTGATCACTGCAAATACAGCTTTCAGCTAAGTGACCCACAGTGACTCTAGAAGGTGAACCAGGTCCTGACAGTTGCCCTGCCTTAAGAAGCAGCCTCCTGGCACTCCATTGTGCCCCACTGCCGAGGTCTGAAAGCTGACTAAGTAGCCTGCCGCCGGGATCGGAAGGCTGGCTGGGTTCCCTGCTTGTCAGATCCCTGAGGAGGCGCAACACTGAAAGCATACAATTCCTTGGTGCAGTATATATCCCAATGCTTTGATTCTGAAGGCAACAGGAAGGCTTAACACTGGAGTCATTGGTCCAAACAGGTACCCTGATGCCAGGGTGTCCCACCACTAATGCACCTTCCCTATTCAGGTAGCTAGAGAATGCCACACATTTTAACTGCCTCTCACGTCTACCCAGGGCATAGGTTACCCAAACAAGGTCCTTGAATGCAACTGGGATTGCAGATCTATTGCCATGTAAGGAATGTCAGGTACCCCCATAAAAAACAACACATTTCTGTTTCATGACATTTCTAGTAATTTACCAGTAGATGGCAGCACAAAGCACAAAGTTCAACTGCAAGCAAGGCATGGGAGGAACAAAAAGTTCGACGTTTTGTTACTGGGGGAACAGAATAGCAGTTGCTGTGCTGTGTCCCTCAGACTCATCATACCTTATGTCCTTATTGCAGGTAAGAATGAATATATTTAGGGCTATAAACAGGGCAAAATTGATTTAATTTACATCCCTGTTATCAGTAAAGGCTCCTGTCACTACTGTGTGATTGAATAACATACTGCACAAATGTTAGTGGGTCACACTGTAGCATCACATGACTACAGTGTACCAGGAATGTGATTATTATAGTGTTATGTGTTTATATCTTATATTAGATTGTATTATGAGACCACTGTGATGCAGAAGGAGTAACAATATATCAGCACATGTTTAATTGGTTGTTATTTTCTATGAGGACGTTATTCATGTATATGAGAATGTTGATATTATTATATATATATATATATATATATATATAGATGTGTAATAGTATGTATGAACAGAATAGCAGTTGCAGTTGCTGTGCTGTGTCCCTCAGACTCATCATACCTCATGACCTTATTGCAGAAACGGTTTCAATAAAAATAATACTGGTTTCACCCGGTCCGATCCCTTCGCACATTGGAATTATTGACCATACTTTCAGCATATGTGCAACACCTAGGTCCCGACAAGGCTCAAATGAAACTTTTCCCTTCCCTAGAAGACCTATACAGTACTACTGGGGATGTAATAGCAGGTGCAGCTCTCACATTCCAAGTGGGTATCTGGCTTTGGTGCAACAGGATGGCTGGCAGCAGGTCACAAAAAGGCTTGGCAGAAGACAGCGGGTCACCAGTGGTAGGCTTGCCAGCGGACAGCAGGTCACCAGTGGCAAGCTTGGCAGTGGACAGCAGGTCACTAGCGGCAGGCTTGGCAGAGGACGGCAGGTCACCAGAGGCAGGCTTGGCAGAGGAAGGCAGGACACCAGCGGCAGGCTTGGCAGAAGACAGCAGGACACCAGCAGCAGGCTTGACAGAGGACAGTAGGACACCAGCAGCTTGAGCCCATAGAGGCAGACTGAACCCCATCGGCAAGCATAGAGGCAGGCTGAACCCCATCAGCAGACAGCATGAAGGAGGAATGGACCCCATGAGCAGGCAGCATGAAGGAGGAATGGAATCCATCAGCAGGCAGCATGAAGGAGGAATGGAACCCATCAGCAGGCAGTATAGCGGAGGACTGGACCCAATCAGCAGGCAGCATGGATAGTGGCAGAGTTGTATGAGCAGGAGAAAAGTTCTGTTTCTTTTATGACTTGGAGACTGGAGTCCTGCAAGTAATTGTATGGTGCTGACTAGAGTGCACTGCTGATGGATAAGTAGTAACAGTACTGGAGAGCATAGTGGGAAGAGTAACAGAAGTACAGAAAGAGGTCTGAGAGGTTGCTATGGGCAGGGCTGCCGCTAGAAATCCCAGGGCCCATAACAGCCTACCTGACAGGCCCCCCCCCACTTCCGGCGAAAATATCAAAATGATATTATCACCCCCCACAATCTCTCTTCCTAGCACAAATCCCTCCCAATGACCCCTCCCAGCACAAACCCCCAAATCTCTCCACAAATTCACAAGCCCATCCCCCCAGCACAAATTCCCCTTTCCTAGCACAAATCCCCCAGCCCCGCTCCTAGCACAAACTTTCTCCCCCAACCCCCCTCTTCTGGCTCAAATCCCCCAAACCCTCCTACAAGCACATACCCCCCCAATCCTCCTTCTACCAACCCCCCCCCCAAATCCCCATTACACTTTCTAGCAAATAGAGCTGCCAATCCCTAAAACATCCCAGGCATAAATTATTTTCCCATTATTATTTCTGTAAGCCCCCCAACCCGACAGGGAGAAACCACTACTAAGCCAGGAGGGGGTGCACTGTGTTGTGCTTTCCCCTCCTGTCTGAACAACACACAGCATAAGAGACAAGATCGCTCTTACATTGCATCGGACTGTACACTCACACACACACAGTTTGATTACCGCCCCCTACCCACATTTCCTGCTGTCGGGAGATGAGCAGCCCCTGGAGGAGGTAGGGGACGGTAATCAAACTGTGTGTGTGTGTGTGTGTACAGTGCGATGCAATGTAAGAGCGAACCTGTCTCTTATGCTGCATGGACGAGTGTTGTTCAGACAGGAAGGGAGAGCCCACAGAGCACCACACAGCGCACCTCCTCTCAGGTCTTACCTCTCCATGACTCCACCACTTATTTTTTTTTTTTTTAATTTCTTTATTATTTTCCAAAGAAAAAGGAGAGAACATACAAATATATTTCATACAGTAAAAACATCAATTTTCCAATCGTATGATTTATCCCTTCCCTTATTTTTTTTTTTTCCCCAAATGCACCCCCCTCCCCAATTTCTCCATACTAGTTATCTTTCTCTTTTTCTCTACTCCATTTAGTATACTCTCTTGTTGTCTTGAACTCCTTCCAATTCTCCCATATGTCAGCCCATTCCTCTGTTTCATCCTCATCCCATTCCCTTAGGTATTCTAATGTTCTTATTCTCTCTACTCTTTGTACCCAATCTCCCATAGTCGGGGCCTCTTCCTTCTGCCAAAATAACGGGATTAACCCTTTTGCTGCATTCATCAGGTGGGGTATTAGTGTTACTTTATATTGCCTAACTGAATTTTTGATACCATGAAATAGGCAATACCAGGGTTCTTCCGGGATTTCTATTTTCGTGATTTTTTTAATTAGACCCAGGATTTCCTTCCAATACTTTTTAATTTTTGGGAAATCCCACCAAAGATGGGCCATTGTACCTACCTCTGGACAAGCCCTCCAACAATTTTTTGATTTTTCTTTTTGGTAATTATGGGCTTTATCGGGAGTAATGTACCATCTTGCAATACATTTATAATTCATTTCGACTGTGTTCATGTCTACTGTAGAACTATATATTCGTTTTAAACTTTTTCCAAGTGAAAATCCTTATTTTGTGTTCCCAAATCCCTGTCCCATTTGTCGATGAATGGCGGGACCGCCGGTCCTGTCAAATCCACCAGAATTTTGTATATATTTGATATTTTATTTTCATATTTCTCTGAGGAACAGATCCGCTCAAAAGGGAGCAAATCTTCTCCCTTTCTCAGTGGTTTTGGCAAAGAAGCCACAAAGTGTTTCAGCTGGCAGCACCGCCACTCATCGATTTTCCAATTTTTGTTTTTTTGTTTTAATAACTCAAGTGTGTGTATTTGCCCAATGTCTACGATATCCCTCAAACGTGCATCCTCATCTCCTATCCACTTTCCTCCCAATAATTAGTGTTTTTATTATTAATGGTGAATTGTATTGCCACTTATTTCTTTTGTGGGTTAAGTCCCAAATTCTAAGTGCTTGAATTGTGATCGGGTGTGTATTAGGACTTAATTTCCTATATTGTGCAGGTATCCATATAATATTTCCTAGGTGAGTGTGACTCATAGTGTATTCTATTTTTACCCAATTTTTTTCGCTTTTTGTTTTCCCCCATTCCATCACTCGTGAAAGTAGTGTTGCGTCGTAATATTTTTTGAAGTCTGGTACTTCTAGGCCCCCTTGGTTTTTGCCCTTAATAAGTACTGAATATTGTATTCTGGGTTTACCTCTTCTCCAGATAAATCTAGTTATTAAAGATTTCAAAATTCTAAAATATATCTATCTGAGGGATCGAAATAGGTAACATTTGGAATTTGTAGGTTATTTTTGGTAGGATTGCCATTTTTATTATGTTTATTCTCCCTATCCATGATAGTGGTCTATGCGATATCCTATTGAGCTCTTTTTTTATTTCATTTAATAGCGGAATATAATTTTCTTTATAGAGTCTTTCGGGTTTTTTTGTTAAAGTAATTCCTAAATATTTTAGTCCTTGATTTTTCCAAGTAAAGGGGAATTCCAATTTTAATTTATCTTCTTCTTGTTTTTTTACGTTAATATTTAGTATCTCTGATTTAGCAGGGTTAATTTTTAAATTAGATAATTCTCCATATTTTTTTAAACTTTCTAGTACATTTGGTAGGGTTATTCTTGGTCTGGAGATGTACAGCAATAAGTCGTCCGCGAATGCGGCAATCTTATGCTCCACATCTCCCACCTCTATTCCTTTCACATCTGGGTTCTTCCTAATTGTCGCTAAGAGAGGTTCTAATGAAAGAACAAACAATAACAGGGGCAACGGGCATCCCTGCATTGTTCCGTTAGACATCCCAAATGGCTCCGAGTGGACCTCATTTACTCTCACCTTAGCGGTGGGCTGGCCATAGAGTGTTTTTATCAATGCCATCATATTCTCTCCAATTCCCAGTTCCTCCAAGGTTCCCATCATGAAGTCCCAGCTGACTCTGTCGAATGCTTTCTCAGCATCTATCGACAGGATCAGTCCTTGGGATCCACTCTTAGCCATCTGCTGTATCAACAGAATTGTTCTTACACCGTTATCTCTGCCCTGTCTTCTGTGTATGAATCCGGCTTGATCCTTATGGACCCATTCTTCCATTAAGTTTTTCATTCTGGTTGCCAACACTTTTGCAAAGAGTTTTGTATCAATATTTAAGAGCAAAATGTGTCTGAACATACAGTCGCATCTTTTCCTTCTTTCAGGATTACCGCAATTGATGCCAAGAGGGCTTCCTTACTCATACCGTACTCTTGCCCTAAGCCAGTAAAATAATCTTTTAGTTTAGGTATTAATAAGTCCTTGTGTCTTTTATAATAGTTTACCGTAAACCCCTCTGGTCCGGGGCTCTTCCCTGTTGGTGTAGTTTTAAGGGCTATGCTTATCTCTTCTTCTGTAATTTGGGCTTCTAGTTGATCTAATTTGTCTTGTTGTATTTTAGGTAAATTTGTATCTTTCAGGTACTGTTTAATTTTTTCTATTTTAGACAAGTCCCTCTCTCCTCCTGTTTCTTTGATGTTGTAAAGTTTCCCGTAGTACTCCTGAAATACTTTTGTTAGGTCCGCCCTTGAGTATACCGTTTTCCCCTTAGTATCTTTCATTTTCTCTATAATTTTTCGCTTTCTTTTTTTTAATAATCTTCGCAAGTTTCTTCCCGATCTTATTATTCCCTTGGTAATTTTCTTTAGTAACTTTCCTGATCTCCTGTCTGATTTCTTGTTCTAGTAATTCTTTTAATTCTTCTCTTTTTATTACTAGCTGGTGTTGGATCTTAACCATCTGAGTATTTTTATGGTTTTGTTCTAATTCATAGATCTCTTTTATTAATTTTTCTTTATGTTCTACTATCTCCTTTTTTCTTCTTGACCCTTTAGAAATTAAGATCCCTCTCATGTAGGCTTTTTGTGCCTCCCAAAGTATGTTTTTGGGGGTTTCTTCATTTTCATTGGTATGGAAATATAATTCTAATTCCTTTCTAATTTCTTCTCCCCATTTTTTCCCCCTCAGCAATTCCTCGTTTAATCTCCATGTATTTGTTTTTAGTTTTCCCCCTGATATTTTCAACTTTATTTTGACCCGGTCTTAACCACTTCCATACCGAGTCATAGTAATATGACGACGGCATAGTGGTTGTACGGATCCGGGCCGCCGTCATATGACGTCGGCCCGTTCTAGCTGCCAGTGCGCGCCCCCGGCGGCGCGCAGCGGCGCGATCAGGGATGAGGCTCGTCCCTCGGACATAGCCCATCCCTGATCAAGGTAAAAAGCCAATAGAAATTGGCTGTTTACCATGTGATCGGCTGTGTCAATCACAGCCGAGTACATGGGTACTCTGATGACGGGTACTCGGGTACTCTGATGACAGGTACTCGGGTACTCTGATGACAGGTACTCGGGTACTTTAAGTACCTGTCAACGGAGTACCCGTCATCAGAGTACCTGAGTACCTGTGACCTACCCATCAGAGTACCCGAGTACCTTCCACCTGCTCATCAGAGTACCTGACGCCTGAAGTACCCGAGTACTTGCCGCCTGCTCATCAGTACTCATCACTACTCATCAGTACTCATCAGTACCTATCACGTATCAGTACTGATCATCAGTACCCATCAGTACAGTATCACCTATCAGTATCAGTACTACTCATCAGTACCTATCACCTGCCTGTCACCTGCCCATCAGAGTACCCGAGTACCTGTCAACTGCCTATCGGAGTACCCGAGTACCTGCCACCTGCTCATCAGTACCAGAGTACCTGTCACCTGCCTGTCACCTGCCCAACAAAGTACCCGAGTACCTGTCACCCTTCATACAGCCACCATGTCCAAGTCCAAAAAGGTTTATATACGTCCTCCGTTTAAACCTAAATACCGGTGTTATGGCAGCAGATAGCTGCCATAACCCTGGTATTTTTTTAAACGGTGGACGGTTGGCTTTCCGATAAGGGTGGTCCCAGCGGCGGATTCCCCGTGGGATCACCCTTCCGGGATGGCGGAAGAGGCGCCCCCCCCTCCCTCCGCGTTCCGGTCCTTTTCCCTGCTTACCGGACCCGCCGCCAGCGGGGAAAACAATCTGGTCCCAGATCCTCACAGACAGGATGTCGAGTGAGGGCAAGCTTGCCCTCACTTGACTCTATGGTCTTGGAGGACCGGAGCTACGGAAAATGTTGTTGCCTAGCAACCGGTTTAAAGGTCCTTTTTTTTTTTTTTTTCATTTTATATAATAATTTTTTTTTTTTTTCTATCTTTTAGTGTACTTGTGAGATCTGAGGACTTTTTGACCCCAGATCTCACAAAAAAAGAGGTCCTGTCGTGCCTATTTCTATTACGAGGAATGTTTACATTCCTTTTAATAGAAATAAAAATGATCATTTTTTTTTTTTAACTGTGTAAAAATAAAAAATAATAAATAAAATAAATAGTAAAAAAAAAAAATTAAAGCGCCCTGTCCCCGTGAGCTCGCGTGCAGAAGCGAACGCATACAGAAACCCCGCCCACATATGTAAACGGTGTTCAAACCACACATGTGAAGTATCGCCGCGATCATTAGAGCAAGGGGAATAATTTGAGCCCTAGACCTCCTCTGTAACTCAAAGATGGCAACCTGTAGAAATTTTTAAATTGTTGCCTATGGGGATTTTTAAGTACCAAAGTTTGTCGCCATTCCGTGAGCGTGCGCAATTTTGAAACATGACATGTTGGGTATCTATTTACTCGGCGTAACATTATCTTTCACATTATGGAAAAAAATTGGGCTAACTTTACTGGTTTCTTATTTTTTAATTAAAAAAAGTGAATTTTTTCCCAAAAAATTGCGTTTGGAAGACCGCTGCGCAAATACGGTGTGATAAAAAATAATAATCTCCATTTTATTCTCTAGGGTCTCTGCTAAAAGAAAAAAATATAATGTTTGGGGGTTCTAAGCAGTTTTCTAGCAAAAACAACTGATTTTAGCTTGTAAACACCAAATGTCAAAAATAGGCCTAGGCAAGTGGCTAGGATGCATGATGATGCTCCTTGGATGTTAGGCCCCTCTATGTGGCTAGGCTGTGAAATACCACACATGTGGTATTGCCATACTCAGGAGGAGTGGCAGAATGTATTTTGGGGTGTCATTTTTGCTGTGTACATGCTATGTGTTAGGAATATCCTATAAATTGACAACTTTGTGTAAAAAAAAAAGTTTTCATTTTTTTCCCACATTTTCCAAAAACCTGTGGAAAAAAATGATATGTTCAAAAGACCCATAATGCCTCATAGAATATACGTTGGGGTGTTTGCTTTCCAAAATGGGGTCATTTTGTGGACTTTTCCATTGTATTGGTGCTCTAGGGCCTTCAAAAGTGCAAAAGTGTGATAGGTAGTAAGAAAGTTTTATGTGTATTTATGCTCCTAAAACGCCTTATGGTGCTACTTGGACGTGGAGTCTCTTTTTGTGGCCAGGCTGTGTAAAAGTCTCACACATGTGGTATCACCATACTCAGAAGGAGTAGCAGAATGTATTTTGGGGTGTCATTTTTGCTGTGTACATGCTATGTGTTAGAAATGGCTTATAAATTGACAAGTTTAAAAAGTTTAAATTGAAAAAGAAAAAAAAATGTTTTTCTTCATTTTCCCAAGAATTGTGGGAAAAAACTATAACTTCAAAAAACTCACCATGCCTCTTACTAAATACCTTGGACTGTCTACTTTACAAAAAGGGGTCATTTGGGGGGTATTTGTACTGTCCTGACATTTCAGGGCCTCAAGAAAGGAGATAGGCCGTCAGTACATCTGGTGTGATCAATTTTCAGCAATTGGTACCATAGCTTCTAGACTCAATAACTTTCACACAGACTAAAAAATATACACTAATTTGGGTTAATTTTACCAGAGATATGTAGCAGTATAAATTTTGGCCCAAATGTATGAAGAAAAATAAATTTTTTGCAAAATTGTATAATAGAAACTAAAAAAAAGTGTTTTTTTTCAAAATTTTTGCTCTTTTTTTGCTTATATCACGAAGAAAAAAAAACCCAGTTGTGATCAAATACCACCAAAAGAAAGCTCTATTTGTGTGAAAAAAATGATAAAAATTTTGTTTGGTTACAGTGTAGCATGACTGAGCAATTGTCATTCAAAGTGTGAGAGTGCTGAAAGCTGAAAATTGGTCTGGGAAGGAAGGGGGTCTAACTGCTCTGTATGGAAGTGGTTAATCCCTATTTTAGCCTTGGTCACCAATTCAATCCCTCTATGGTCTATCATAATGTAGTCAATCCTCGAATGCATTTTATGTACAGAGGAGTAGAACGTATAGTCTCGCTCTTTCGGGTGAAGCATCCTCCAAGTGTCCAATAATTGACATTGGAATAACTTTTTTTTGGTCGATTTCAAATGTATTGCTCTACTCCTCTGTACGGTCGACGTACAATCCATTTCTGGGTCAAGGCAAAAATTTAAGTCTCCCGCTTATATCACTCTCCCTTTTCTGAATTCTATTAGTTTGTCTACAATTTTCCCAAGGTATCCCATAGGTTTGTCATTTGGGCAGTATACATTTACCAAGGTCACCTCCCTAGTATGAAGTTTCCCTTTCAGGAAAAGGAATCTTCCCTCATGGTCTACCATTCTCTCTTCCAAGACAAATTGGGTTCCTCTGGCAAACCCAATAGCCACCCCTTTTGATTTTTTTGTTATAGAGTCAGAGTAGTACCAAGTGGGGTGGTCTTTTGAGTACAGTCTGATATTAGATGAATGTACTATATGGGTTTCCTGTAGAAAAACTAGATCAGCTCCCATATTTTTAATTTCTTTCTGGATTTTCTGTCTCTTCTCAGGGAAGTTCAGACCTCTAATGTTATACGTTGAACAAATAATTTCTGTCATTGTTTATGAAGTTAAAAGAGGTGTTACATTCTTCCCTGGAGAACAGAGGGAAATCCAACTTATCTGCAAAAAAGGAAATGGAGTGGATACATTTGACTACGGACTACTCTTACCCTCCTCCCTCCTCCCCCCTCCCTTCTCCTGCCACCCCCACCCTCCCCACTTCCCCCCTCCTCCCGCCACCCCCCCACAACCTCCTATTTGCATTTTGGTGGGTTATCAGACCCCTTCCTTTAGGGCCCCTGCTGTCGATCAACTTCCTCCCTCCTTTATATCGACTTTGCCCATAGGGTGAGGCTCTGCACCTGAACGCCCAGCTCCCCTCTCCTTTCCCCTGGAGCTATATTAGAAAAGAGTCGCTCACTCCCCCAGTGTCCCCTCTGGGTCTCTTATTTCTCTCTCTTTCCTATTCCTCATCCCCCACCCCTCCTCCCGTCAATCCCCCTCCCGCCGCCCCTTCTCTATCAGGTTTTTTCTTGGTCTTCATGTGCCACTGTTGATCTTCTTCTTCACCTCTTTTTCTCCTTATGGCTGTCCATCCAGGAATTTCAGGTTTGGAAATTTTTAAGTTCTCACAGAAATCCTCCAGTTCTTCCGGAAATCTTAGTCTTAATGTCTTCGCTTCTCTTCTGACTCCTAAACATGCCGGGTATCCCCAGAAGTATTGGACATTATGTTGTTTCAAAACTTTGATCATTGCTTTAAGTTTCTTTTCCTTGCCAATGTCTCCTGGGACAAGTCGGCATACACTTGTATCTCTGTTCCTTTGTATTTTAATAGGAGACAACATTTACATTTTTCCCAGATCTGAGATCGTTTCGTATCTGTGAAATCTCACTATAGTATCTCTTGAGGACTCTTTTGGTGCGTTTTGTGGCTTCCTTATTCTGTGAGATCTTTCAATTCCCAATTTTGTTGTTATTTCTCTTCCTAGTAAGGGATTAAAAATAATTTCCAACATTTCTTCTAGATTTTCATCTTGCCCTTTTTCTGGGAGTCCACGGATTCTTAAATTTTTCCTTCTATCCGTATTTTCCTGGTCTTCTAGTTTGTAGAGTAGATTTCTTTGTGCCATTTGTGTTCTTCTCATTTCATCTTTAAGTATCTTCAATTCTTTTCCTTGGTGTTGCGTTATCTCCTCTACTTCTTCTACTCTCCTTACCATGTGTCCTAGATCACCATGTAGGATTGCCATGTCTTTTTTGATGGACTGTTCTAGATTTGAAAACATTTCCTTCATTTCCTCTTTTGTAGGCAGTTGGTTTTTGTCCCTTCGTTCCTCCTCTCCACAAAAAATCTGGGTTTTTATCTATCTGTCCCTTATCCATCTGTACACTGTCTTTTGTTTGATCAAGGCTGCTGCCTTCACCCGTCTCTGCTGTTTTCTGGTTACGGGTTTTCTTGATACTTTCATTATTATGTTTTGAATACTCCATACAAATGGCTCCCAGTTTCCAGGTGTAGCTGATCTGGCCGTAGGCGTCAGTGTTATGTCAGGAATCAGCAGCTGAGAGACCAGATATTTGAAGCTAGAGACAGAAACTGGGACCAGACCATATATATACCATACTGGGACCAGACCATATATATATATTTATCCTTAAAGTGAGATTTATTTTCAGTGAAACAAGAGACAATCACACACCAGCAAACAGTAAACATGAACAAACCCCAGTGACAAAAAAGTTAACTTACAGTATCTCACAAAAGTGAGTAAACCCCTCTCATTTTTTGTAAATATTTCATTTGACCTTTTCATGTGACAACACTGAAGAAATGACACATTGCGACAATGTAAAGTAGTGAGTGTAACGCTTGTATAACAGTGTAAATTTGCTGTCCCCTCAAAATAACTCAGCACACAGCCATTAATGTCTAAACCGCTGGCAACAAAAGTGAGTACACCCCTAAGTGAAAATGTCTAACTTAGACCTAAAGTGTCAATATTTTGTGTGACCACCATTATTTTCCAGCACTGCCTTAACCCTCTTGGGCATGGAGTTCACCAGAGCTTTACAGGTTGCCACTGGAGTCCTCTTCCACTCATCCATGATGACATCACGGAGCTGGTGGATGTTAGAGACCTTGCTCTCCTCCACCTTCTGTTTGAGGATACCCCACAGATGCTCAATAGGATTTAGGTTTGGATACATGCTTGGCCAGTCAATCACCTTTACCCTCAGCTTTTTTAACAAGGCAGTGGTCATCTTGGAGGTGTGTTTGGGGTCATTATCATGTTAGAATACTGCCCTGCTGCCCAGTCTCCAAGGGAGGGGATCATGCTCTGCTTCAGTATGTCACAGTACATTCATGGTTCCCTCAATGAAGTGTAGCTCCCCAGTGCTGGCATCACTCATGCAGCCCCAGACCATGACACTCCCACCACTATGCTTGACTGTAGGCAAGACACACTTGTCTTTGTACTCTTTACCTGGTTGCCGCCACACATGCTTGACACCATGTGAACCAAATAAGTTTATCTTCCTCTCATCAGACCACAGGACATGGTTCCAGTAATCCATGTGCTTAGTCTGCTTGTCTTCAGCAAACTGTTTGCGGGCTTTCTTGTGCATTACCTTTAGAAATGGCTTCCTTCTGGGACAACAGCCATGTAGACCAATTTGATGCAGTGTGTATGCTCTGAGCACTGACAGGCTGACCTTCCACAACCTCTGCAGCAATGCTGGCAGCCCTCATTTACCAAGGACAACCTCTGGATTTGACGCTGAGCATGTGCACTCATCTTCTTTGGTCGACTATGGCAAGGCCTGTTCTGAGTGGAACCTGTCCTGTTAAACTGCTATGTGGTCTTGGCCACCATGCTGCAGCTCAGTTTCAGGATCTTGGCAATCTTCTTATAGCCTAGGCCACCTTTGTGTAGAGCAAAAATTATTTTTTTCAGATCCTCAGAGAGTTCTTTGCCATGAGGTGCCATGTTGAACTTTCAGTGACCAGTATGAGAGAGTGAGAGCGATAACACCAATTTTAACACACCTGCTCCCCATTCATATCTGAGACCTTCTAACACTAACGAGTCACATGACACCGGGGGGGGGGGGGGTAAAATGGCTAACTGGGCCCAATCACTTAGGGGTGTACTTACTTTTGTTGCCAGCAGTTTAGACATTATTGGCTGTGTGTTGGGTTATTTTGAGGGGACAGCAAATTTACACTGTTATACAAGCTGTGCACTCACAGTTTTACATTGTAGCAAAGTGTCATTTCTTTAGTGTTGTCACATGAAAAGATATATAAAATATTAACAAAAATGTGAGCGGTGTACTCACTTTTGTGAGATAGTGTACCAGAGACCTAACAACTAACTATATACAAAATATATATAGTTTATATACAAAATTCCAGGGATGCAAGGAAGGGGGGAATCAAGACTAAGTAGAGGAACAAGGAGCAGGAGTAAGCAGCAGGGCACACAGGCATAAAGAGCTGGCAGCAAGCATGGCAATGAAAACACTGATGCGAGTTGCAATAGCAGAGGTTGGAGCTGATTGCAGGAACCTGCTGGGCCCTGGGAGACACCTGTTGGTGATCACTGGAACTACAGCTTTCAACCCAGAGACCCACAGTGCCCCCAGCAGGTGAACCAGGTCCTGACAGCTATGAATATCAAGGGAAATCCCATGCCAAGATGTATAAAAAAATGGTGTGGGGTCCCCTCAAAATCTATACCAGACCCTTATCCGAGCGGGCGAGCGCCCCCCCCTTCCTTAATCATACCAGGCCACATGCTTTCAACATGGGGGGTGCTTTGGGGTAGAGGGGATCCTCCCTAAAGCACCTTATCCACATGTTGATGAGGACAAGGGCCTTTTCCCCACAGTCCTGACCTGGTGGCTGTGGGGGTGCGGGGGGGACTTATCGAAATTTAGAAGTCTCCTTTAACAAGGAGGCCCCCAGATTTTCCTCATGTGAATAAATATGGGAAATTGGAGAATTTTCACGAGTACATGTACCCATGGAAATACTTGGTATCGATGCAACCCTAGTCAAGATTATAAGATTTAGTTAGAGTGCAGTGGTTGGGAGTAGGTTATTTACTGCCCAGAATCAGTATATTTAATACAGCCCAGCCTATAGAGTGCAGCAGTCAGTAAAAGAAACCTATATAAAAAAAAATGCTGAAATAAATACAATGCTAGTCATCAGATAGATGGGAGCAAGAAAAAAGGCCAAAGACCCCTATAACTTACTCACTCGGCGCTTGTGGAAATAGATGTTATGTTACTACTGTCAGAGAGAAGTAACTCAATACCAAATGTACAGCTGCTGCTATAAAAGAAGAACAAATATAAATAGGTGTATAAACAATTCAAATTCTAAGCATTCACTGCATTAATATATATACACTAGCAGCGCATCAGGACCTAATAGACACAGTGCCAGGGATTAGCCAAAAAAAGCCAACCCACATCAAAATGTCAATGCAATAGTCCTTGGTATAATAGGGTGGCGAATCCCTCTTCAGTGCTTGATATATACTGTATAAGATGTTGTGCACCTTCACCGCACCTCTGTGAGCCCCCTTGGTAGTACTCACATACCCTCAAAACATGTATACAGCGCCTTTATAATGAATGCTTCAGCAAGTCTCCCAGGACCAGTCCACTTATGTGATCACCGACCATTGGCCCCTTGTCACGGACCGCCAGCACTCCTCCAGATGTCTCTCAACACCAATGACACCATGAAATCATAAGGGGGAACAGCTCTTACCCAAGAAGAAAAGACAATTCCATCATTAGTCCAGGAATAGATCACGAGTTCCTCTGCATCCTAGTCATATTATGCACTACATATAAAGTAATTTGAATGTACATATGATCACTTAACAATAACTGTCCCTTCAAACAACAAAATGAGCTGTTATATCATCCACAGCAGAAATCATGCAAAGCACCCAACAAATATAATCAAAGATGTAAGAGCTGGCCAGGCGACTGGAATTACAGTGCCTGTCTCCAGCGCAGCATTCCATCAATCTACAGTGGTGTTTCCCCTCCAGCCTGGGGACCACTGTCAACTACAGTAGCCTAATGAACAGGCTAAACCTCTGATAGGTGCTCTTTTGAAATGGACTATATAGAAGGCCTCACATGTGCCACACCGCTTCTAGAAGGTCACACAATAATAGCTTGTTTTCATGAGGGGAAATGCATTGCATCCAGTAAAACAGCCCATTCATAGGTTGTAACACACCTCAACCTTTAACCTGAATGTCTTTTATGCTGCTTTGTACACTAAAGAGAAAATGGGAGTAAAATAAGTCACATCTTGGTGTCAGTAGTGGTAACTCCCAACACTGTCACTGGCTGCAAGTGGATGCAACAACGGCCCCTAGCATTGGCATTGTAATCACCCATTTCCCCTTGCCTTGGTGGTCAGAGTTATTTATGGCCTGCCTCTGCTGTGTACAGCACAACCACTGCATCAATACCAAAAAAAAAAAGTTAAAAAATACCGTAAGTAAAACAAACCAAAAAGAAAAGATGTCGTGGCTGGAAATCTGTAATATGGGGCAACTCAGACTATGGAATTTCCCCTAGATTATATGTGAGAATTTTCAGAGCTAAGAGCTTGGGCAAAGTGGGGCCCAGATCACAGGATTTGGGGTTGTTAAAGTGTACCTTTTTTGCAGCTCCAATAATAGCTGGTTCCTGCTGCCATCTGAATCTGCACTGTCCAATCACTATATAATATTTGTGGCTATTGTCTCTCATATAATGTACTCTACTGTTTATTTTGAGATAAACCCTGCCTCATCTCTACCCCTCATATAGCGTTCTAAAAAAGCAGCTTTCATACTGTCCAACTTGAGGGCTTTAGCGTTATTATTTTTTTGAGTAAACTTTCACATAGCTTTTACGTCTGTTGTGGTTGTTTCTTCCACTGGCCAGTTCAGGCTTATTATTGCTTGATAACAAAAATCATGTGTCAGCCCTAACTAAAAAGGCCTTTTTTTTAAGTTGAAATTAAATAGATTGGAGTGCTGCTGATGTATTCAAGCCAAGTTAATGTAAATGTTAAAAAATTAATTACACAATTACATGCAAAATATGTGAGGCCAGAATACAGTGTTGCTTTATTGTTTTATTTTTATCATTTTCTAAAACAAATAGAGCTTTCTTTTGGTGGTATTTAACCACTTCCCATCCTTAGGGCATACCTGTATGGAAGTGGTTATAGCAGGATTATGGCTGGTATGGATGATCCTGGTTTAATTCTTAAGCCCCGGTTCACACTTGTGCGTGTGCGGGGTTCGCATGTAATATCGGAGCGCACTGCTCCGACATTACATGCGATCGGCTGTGCGGTGCGAGTTTAGCCATACAGTTTGTATGGCTAAATTCGCACCGCAGCCGCACCAAACACACACAGGACCCTTTTTTCTAGCCGCATCAGAATCGGATCGCACAGCGGTTCACACTTGTGCGATCCGATCCTGTGCGAGCTGCACGATCGCACTGCGATATGCGATCAAACTGGGGGTGTCGTTAAGATTACATTGACACCCCCAGCGTATCGCATATGGCAGTGTGAACTGCCGGGGGTGCGTGTGCGATGCGGGAACAGGCTGCGAATTCGCAGCCTTCCCGCATCGCATATATGTGAACCGAGCCTTACAGCCACTGATGGGCTTCTTTAGAAAAAAAAAAAAAAAAAAAAAAGACTTAAGCGCCTATACAGCTACCTGATCACATTTACAAGCAGCAAAAGCCCCCCGACCCCCCCACCTCGTCACGAGCTGCCCTTCCTGGGCTCTTCTGTTACACCAGGAATCCCACCGCGGGTGTGGGTCAGCTGACCATAGAGATGAAGGAGAAACTTCTGTTCTCCAATTGTCTCTATAGTGTATGAAACAGATTTTGTCACTTTCGGTTTTGGTTTGTTGTTTACAAGCTGTTACCAGTTTGTAATGATCATATGCTTTTTCGGGGCAGAGGAGAGATCCAGGGTTAAATAGACCCCTGATCTCTCAGTAAAAAGTACCTGTCACTGCCCATGCTATTACAAGGACGAATAAAGTATATAAAAGAAACTAATATTATTAATAATATTAAAAAAAAAAAATTTAAAGCACCCCTATCCCCTCCCTGCTCATGCACTATTGCAACAGAAATAAGACATAACTGTGCTCAAATCCCAATAGTTTGTGCATGTATATAATTTAAAGGGTGCATAAGGGGTTTGACCACACGTTAACACTAGGAATTATAGATAAACCCTCTGCACATTGCTATATATCCTTTCTAGCCAATGTTGCAATACAAAACAGGGATTTTTAGTTCACACATATTGCAATACATGCTTAAGCTGGCCAACTGCATCAAAGTAATCCCTCTAAAGCCAGTCCTACTCTGTTTTTCAAATGCAAATGCTACTGTGGACACAATGCCAACATGGGGCAACCAGACACAAAATGGGGGAGAGCTACTAGATTAAGGTCTGGTCACTGACCTAAAATGCAACAGAAATAAGATATTCTTGTGCTCAAATCCCAATAGCTTGTACATGCATATCATTTATAAGATGCTAAAGGGGTGTGGACACACGTTAATACTATAAATTCTGGATAAACCATCTGTACATTGCTATATACCCTTTATAGCAAACTATGCAATAAAAAACAGGGTTTTAGGTTGACACTTATTGCAATACATGTTTAAGCTGGCCAACTGCATCAAAGTAATCTGTCTATGTCCAGTCCTACTCTGCTCTGCAAACGCACATGCTACTGTGGTGGACATAATGCCAACATGGGGCAAACAGACACATAATAGGGGAGAGCTATTAGGTTCAAGTCTGGTCACTGACCTGCAATGCAACAGAAAAAGATTTTGTGCTCACCCATTTAGCACCTGATAAATTATATGCCATGTACAAGCTATTGGTATTTGAGCATAAGTACAGTATATCTTATTTCTGTTGCAATGCATGTTAGGTATCTATTTACTCAGCACAACATTGTATTATATATATATATATATATATATATATATATATATATATATATATATATATATATATATGTTTAAATGGGTATTATATTGTGTTTGTGCACTAAAATGTATTCAAATGTATTTTCTCCTGAAAATTTATGTTCGATAAATGGCTGCACAAATATCCTGTGATATAAAGTTTTGCAGCAACAACAACCATTTTTTTCTTCAGGGCATTTGCTTTCAGAAAAGATATGTTTAGAAGTTCTAAGTAATTTTCTAGTAAAAAAGTGTCAGAATTAGTTTGGGCAGCTAGTGGTTATTAACCACTGTTTTTTTTTTTTTTTTTCCTTTTATGGTCCATGCACACTGACTTAAAAAATGCTGCTTCTACAGGTGTTTTGCGTTTTGCCTGTAGAAGCAGCTCAATGTTATCCTATGTGTTCATGCACATTAGGACATTTAGAAGCATATTTAAAGGTCAGCGTTTAGAGGCAGAAGAAAAACCCTTCTGAATTGCATTTTTGGAGTTTTCTGGCAGAAAAAATGCTAAATTCTCCTTAAATGCTCCTAGACTCCTGTACAACAATACTCTATAGGAGCGTTTTTTTATTTTTTAATAATTGACAGTTTCTATTGATGTTTATATTGAGATATATTAAGAAAAAAAAAAAAAAAAGAGAAAAGGATGAAAGCCAACCAGGTATAATAAAATACAAGTTAAACAAAAGAACAATGAAAACAGTTTTAACAAACATGCTTCGAGAACAAGCAATATCTAGATCTGCTATGTGTAAGTAGGCGTACAACATTATATCAGAAACTCGGAAGTCCATAGAGCAAAAACACACGTCTCGGAAAAAACAGTGCATAGCAGTCCTATAGTACCATAGGAGGAGCATGTATGGTTGCTTATATCAGCCCTCATTCTGGGAAGAGCAGAAGTTGTAAACACAATGTTGTAGAGGGTAAGTAAAGAAAAAGAAGAAGAGAGGAAAAAAAAGAGGAGGAGGAGGGGAGAGAAGAGGGAGAGAGAAAAAGGAAGGAAAAGAGGGAAGGGGGGAGGAGGGGGGGTGGAATTTGGAGGTTTTGCCCGACACTCCCGGATTCCACGGAAATCAACAACTTGAAACAGAAAGGGGACAGCCCCCCCTCCTGTCGCTTCCTCCTGCAACGGGGTCATGGAAGGTCTGTCGTCAACTGCAACGGCTCCCAGATCACGTGGTGACGCTCCATTTTGTCAGTTAGACGAGCCGTCATGGCCTTCATTCCTTCAACGTCTTTAATTCTAGCGTAAAGTTCCAACAGAGAGGGGGGAGACCGACCTTTCCAATGAAGTGCTATCAGACACCTGGCAGCGGTCAAAATATGGCTAGCTAATTTTTTGGCTGGGCCCGACTGCCCAGGAAGGAGTAAGCCCAGGAGATATGTTTTAGGGTCGAGGGAAACATTGGTTTAGAGTAAGCAGTGAAGAAGGTCTTGAACTGAGCGCCAATAATGTTGCAAAAGTGGACATTGCCAGTAGATATGGAGCAATGTGCCCCGATCTCCATGACACCTCCAGCAATGATCTGAGGCTGATGGGTGTATGGCGTGCAATCGAGTGGGTGTCATATACCAGAAGAAGAGAATTTTAAAGAGAGCGCTACGGGGCATATCAAACTTGCCCCTGATTTAATCAAACAAAAGCAGCACTCTTGTCACAGGGTTCACTAAGTGGCCATAATGAAACAGATTCCGTTGCAGCCAAGGGGCGATCATGTGATGGGTGAGGCTGTCTGGCAGTTTTGGGTTAAAGAGAAAAGCTGTTAGTAATGAGGCCTCAGATTGAAGGGAGTGGACCCGACATATCGAACGCCAAATGTTGCGCACTAGAGCCATGGTGTGTAACAAAGAGGTCAAGGGGATATCAGCATCAGAATTTCACAGCAAGTTATTGGGGTGAACCGGAGCTAAGCATATTTGCGTCCAACGATTGTTTGCTGACAGGGTCACCCAAGAGGCGATGGCCTTGAGTTGGGTGTCATGATAGTAGTGCAGGAGGGTAGGGAACCCCAGTCCCCCCTCACTCTTGGAGGCAGAGATCGTGGGGCAAGATACCCTATGTTGTTTATAGTGCCATGCAAAGTCCAGGAGGTCTGCTTGAAGCCTCTTGAGCGAATTGAAGATTGTTTGAAGTTGTTTGCGGAGCTCCTCAGGGCCATCAGACTCCGGGAGGCCCCGAATCCTGATATTATTATGGCGGTTGCGATTGTCTAAATCTTCCAAACTGCGCTGCATGTCACGGAGGATATATCGGTCATCTGTTTGTTGGGATTGGACCCAATGAACTGCGATTTATGTCGCTTGCAGGTCTTCTTCCATGTACTCCACCTGGCTAGTAAGGTGATGAAAATCAGCCTGCAAGGTTTTAATTTCAGCACGGCAGGTCTCCCGCACCTCTGCGATCAACAGTTTAAAGTCCTCTTTAGTAGAAAGGGAATGGAGCTGTTCCCTCTTTGAAATCAGCTCGTCTGCCATCAGGATGGAGGGAACCTTAGGCAGGGCATGTGAAGGGTTCATATGCTCGGGGGGCAGATCCCATGGGTCGCACCAGTCCCTATAGGTGACAGTTTGTGTAGTCTCAGGCTGTAGAGTGGGGGTCCTTGAAAGGACAGTGGATTGGGGGAGAGACCCCTGGGGCTCTGCAAGGGAGCCGCCAGTGAATAGCTCTGTCCAGACTTGCCCAGTAGGTACCCGACTTCACCAGTTTGTGTGGGTCTGGGCAAAACAAATCAAGGACCCCTGGGTCATGAAGGTAATCCGGGAAGGTCATCACTGGGAGTTCGTGGCCCCCCCCAGGAGTACTTAACCCATTTGAAGCTCCCTCAGTGTCAGCAAAAGGTACAAATAGTCTTCAAATATGTCCAGTCACTCTTACACAAAAGAGCCATAGAACTAGTGAAAGTATAACGTTTCTGGATGGAGTCACTGCAGTCGGTCATACAAACCATCAGACAGGGGGAGTGGATGTTATCCTTAGACTTGAAGGATGCTTATTTACATGTCCCAGTTCATCAACTGTGTCACAAGTACCTACGCTTTGCGATAATGGAATACCATTTTCAATTTCTCTGCTTACCATTTGGGGTGGCAACGTCCCCAAGGACATTCTCCAAAGTTCTACTCCCAGTCATAGCCATGTTGCACAAGCGGGGCCCCACAAGTGTTCCACTATTTAGACAATGTCCTCCTAGTAGCTCTAAACCCTCAAATCCTAGCAGAGCATCTGGAAATTCTGGTCCAAACCCTACTGAGCCTAGGGTGGATAACCAATTGGCAAAAGACTCACCCAGTGCCCACGCAGAGAATGCTGTTTTTGGGGACAATCCTGAAAACCTGCAGGAACACAGTGGAACTCTCTTCAGAGAAAGCAACAGCTCTTGTCTCTCAACTGGAAAAGACTTCAACTCTCCCATACCTCACGGCTTCCCAATGCCTCAGGCTGCTGGGGTCACTAGGGGCCCATGGTAAAGTGGGCTCATTGGTGAATGAGAATTTTTCAAGTGGAATTCCTGAAACAGTGGAAGAGCCACTCCACGCATTAATGGATCAGGTTGTCAACAGCAATGAAGGGTTCCCTTGATTATTGATTGTAGGATTGTCAACAACTCAATCCACTGCCACTGATAACGATCACGTCAGATGCATCAGCAGTAGGCTGGGGAGCACATTGCAATGGGCGTCTAGCCTAGGGTCGGTGTGGGAGCAGATGGAAAGAAGTCTCCAATGTAATAGAACTAAAAGCAGCCTTCCAGGCTTTGAAAGCATTCCAGGACCAGGTCACGGGGGTCAATGTAACAATTTATATCGACAAAAAGGCGGCAGTCACCTATGTACGCCACCAAGGGGGACCACAGAGTCGAGCACTCCTAGTGGAAGTCTCGCCCTTTATCAACTGGGCCAAGCAGAATATGTTGAATCTGTCAGCAGTGTATATTCCAGCCCCACAAAAATACTTAGCGGATGCACTAAGCCACAAAAAATTGGACAACAACAAATGGGCACTGAACCAGTCAGTTTTCCAGTGGATTTGCAATCAGTGGGATCATCCAGACCTTGATTTAATGGCACCCCCGGCCAACAGGAAGTGTAAATGTTTTCTGGTGAAGGCGAAGTTCCCACAAGCAGAAGCAGTGGATGAACTCAGCTCCGAATGTGTCTGTACCCTGGCATATGTATTCCCACCAATACCTATAATTTCTAGGTTGCTCAAAAGAATACGCAAACACCCAGGGGTAGTGATAGCAATCATTCCTTTTTGGCCCCGCAGGCCATGGTTTCCACTACTGCAGGCTCTGGCATTGGAACCCCGGAGCTCCCGAAGATACCGAACTTCCTCCAACAAGGTCAGTTGTGTCATGTGAATCATACCAGGGGTCAAATCCTAGGAAAAAAAGTGTTTGAACTCACCCAAGAAAGTACCTAAAATGGCTGTTTTCTGTGCTAAACGGTACAAATATCAATATTTAAACTATAAACATGTAGCTAGTGCCATTAGCAATGTATTTAAGTTAATAAAAGTCAAAAAACATATTTCTCCATTTACACGAAGGTCAGGTAATATAACCCAGCCGGCACAGAGTTCCTCCTTACATCAGAGTCTGCAAAATTCCCCCTTACAGTACATTTAGAAGGGGAATGCTGCAGATTATGATCTAAAGGGGAACTCTAATATAAGGAGGGCTCAGTTGACCACAGATCCCCTTATATCAGAGTCCACTGCATTCCCCTTTTCATCAGAGTTCCCACTTACATCAGGGTCTGCAGCATTGCTCTTTACATCAAAGTTCCCCTTCACACCAGCGTCCACAGAGTTCCCTCTTGCACTGTAAGAGGTAATCCTGCAGACTGATGTAAAGGGGAATGCGGGGAACTCTGATGTGGGGGGGGGGTTCTGCAGAGTGAATGCACTAAGATGGGGGTCCTGATATAAGAGGGAACCTTTATATCATTGTCCCCTTACATTATCATATCCAGTCCCCTTACCTCAGTGAACCCCTGTCCCTTACCATGTCTGGCTGCAGACATGGTAAAGGAGGTGGTCAGAAGCTGTGGACATGGTACAGAAGATGGTCAGATGCTGTGGACATGGTACAGGAGATGGTTGGAGACTGCAGACATGATACAAGAGATGGTCAGAGGCTGAAGACATGATACAAGAGATGGTCAGAGGCTGAAGACGTGATACAAGAGATGGTCAGTGGCTGTAGATATGGTACAGGAGATGGTCAGAAGCTGCAGAAATGGTACAGGAGATGGTTAGAGGCTGCGGCATGGTACAGGAGATAGTTAGAGGTTGTGGACAGCAATATTTTTTATGGGCGCCGCTGCCGGTAACAGACATTTACGGGCAGCCTGTAAATTAACGGGTGGTTGGCAGCACGCCCCACACAATAGTGTCCTCCTCTGCCTCCTTCCTTCACACTCCTCTACAGTAGTGTCCTCCTCTGTCCCCTCAAGTAGTGTCCTCCTCTGCCCCGCTTCATATCATGACCCCCCACTGCAGTGTCCTGCTGTGCCCCTTTCACCTCTCCACATCAGTGTCCTCCTCTGCCTCCTTCACTCCCCCCCACAGTAATGTCCTCCTCTGCCCCCTTCACCCCCTCCCCGCACAATAATGTCCTCCTCTGCCCTCTTCACCGCCTCCCCCCACAGTAATGTCCTCCTCTGCCCTCTTCACTCCCCCCACAGTAATGTCCTCCTCTGCCCCCTTCACCACCCTCCACAGTAGTGTCCTCCTCTGCGGCTGCCTTTTTTTATATTACCCCTTCACAGTGTCCTTCTCTCTGCTGTGGCGAGGCGCCGCCACCAAGACCCTCACATCAGTGTCCTCCTCTCTGTCTCTGCTGTGGTGAGGTGACGCCACCAAGACCCTCACATCAGTCTCCTCCTCTCTGTCTCTGCTGTGGTGAGGTGCCGCCACCACCGCAGAGACCGAGTTTTACTGCTTTCCATTTAAAAATGGGGCCAGACGGCGCCATTCAATAACTGCGCATGTGCCCACCTAGCAGAAAATGGGCTAGCATGTACGAGCCTTGTCGAGCCTGGCAGGCTTCAGAGTGGAGCAGGCGCAGTTAGTGCCTGCCACCAGGGCTGGTGCAAGGATTTTTGACACCCTAGGCGAAACCTCTTTTTGCCGCCCCCTGTCTCCACCCCCTTTACCCTGTACAGCAAAAAAACTAGACATGAGTCCCCACTCTTGCCCATCAGCTTAAGGTTACCACATTTCCATACTGCCCCCCCCCACCCCAATCCCAAAAAAGATCCCAAGCCTTAGGATACAAACCTCTTTACTGTTACCACTTGCCGGGTGAGGTGGTATTAGGACTCTGCCACAACATCTTCCTAAAGTAAATGAACCATTTAACCATAGAAAACAGGATATTGTTCTCCCAACAATGCAAAAAGCTGTGTCCGATCTGACACATAAATTGGATGTCGGATCTATCCTTGAATTATACATACAGAGAACGGCCTTTTTCAGAAGGGCAGAAAACTTGTTCATCATCCCAGGTGGGGTAAGAAAAGGGCTGGCAGCGTCCACCAGAACACTAGCTTTGTGGCTGGTTAGGACCATTCAAAGAGCTTATGAAGCAAGAAACCTGGAACCTTCAACCATCGTGAGAGCTCACTCGAGAAACCTGGGGACATCATGGGCAGAATTCAGGGGTGTGTCCCTAGAAATAATATGCAGAGCCGCAACGTGGTCTACATATAACACATTTTTGACTCACTATAAAGTCGATCCATCAGCCTTAACTACTATAGAGTTTGGTAGTTCTGTACTGGCCAGAGTTATTGACTTATAAATACTTCAGCATACCCTTCCTTGTGTTTTTTTGTTGGCGTGCTACATCTCATACGTGTATGCTGTCATGCTTGTGTCAGGAAAATTGAAAATTGTATAATTACCTGACTGTAATTTTCCTTTCCTGATGCATAAGCATGACAGCATACAGCTCCCTCGAAACTTCGCATTTGAGTATAGTTACAAGAATGGCACCGTAGGGGAGGCGACTCATTTATATAGTATACCCAGTCCTGATTGGGCGAGGAGCAGAGCCTATACCCATACGTGTATGCTATCATGCTTATGCATCAGGAAAGGAAAATTACCATTAGGTAAGTATACAATTTTTCGTTTTGCTGCTCTTGCAACCTGTATGGAGAGGGCTGTAAAAGAAGACATACCAAGCCCACAACCTTCTCAAATTTCTTCACATTTAGGTGTGGTAGAAATGTACTGGACACCCACAGCAAACATTTTGTAACTCGCGCATCTCCATCCTTAGCTGAAAATCAAAGATCTTGAAGATAGAAGCAGGAAAAATAATGTCTGAATCAAAGGACTACCAGGGGTTACATCATCTGCCCATCTTTTTGAGACAGTGCTTAGCATCTTCAGGCGCCTGTTGGAAGCGGTAGATGATATAGAGGTGGATGGGGTGCATCGGGCCTTGGACCCCAAAACCAATGACCTCTACTATCTGCAATGTTCTATGCTGGGTATATTTTTTATCATTATTATTATTATTTCTCATTATTATTTACCATTAGAAAGGCCTAGCAGAGGCAGTGTGCCTCCTTACAGATTTTCCTGGACCTCTCCAGAAACACCCTGTGGAGGTGTGCTATTCTAAAGAGGACCTACACCTTCCCCATCCACTTTTCTTTAATCCACTCCTACCCTCTCACAGTTGAACATTTTTATTACGTTTTTTGGGGAACCCTCCCTGCACTTCCTGGATTCTTGCCTAGGTGTTAATGATGTATTTAGCTGCTCTGTGAAAAACTATTTGCAGAATATTTTACAGAACTCATAATAAAGTGTATATAAACTCTAACCACTCTTTTTTCTTTTTTTTTTGTTTCTTACACTCTGTTGTTTCTTACATGTGTTTCATAGGTGCGAAAAATACCTACCAGAAATCTTGTGAACTGATAACATCCTGTGCTCTCTGCCTGTGCTGGACTGATATCTGTTATGGTGTTCTCAGTTATCCGGGGGACTATACAACAACTCCCCTCTATGTCATAGAAAAGAGGAGACGTGTTCTATAGTCGTATCCTAATGAGGTTGATTTACTAAAACTGGATAGTGCAAAAATCAGGTGCAGCTGTGCATGGTAGCCAATCAGCTTCTAACTTAAGCTTGTTTAGTTAGGTTTGGACAAAAAAACCTGGAAGCTGATTGGTTTCTATGCAGAGCTGTACCAGATTTGGCACCCTCCAGTTTTAGTAAATCAAACCGAATGTGACAACACTGTTCCTCCATAAGGGTGAGTGAGTGTTGTAAACCAGGGATAAAAAGTATATTACTGGCCGGAACACCTGGTGAATACAAATGGAAAAACAAGCCTGAAAAAAAAAAAAGAGTGCAACCACTGCATCTAAGAACAAGTAAGTTTCAATATATATATTTTTGTTTTTGCTTAGATACACTTTTAAATGGTATAAGGCCTCATGCACACTGGCATTTTGCTAACTCTCCTAGACTTCTTTCCTGCTTGCAGTAGCGTTTTGGCAGAAAAAACTTTAGACGCTTGTAAACGCATTACATGGGTATAGGCACATCAATAGCTTGGGTGTTAATTCATTTCATTGGCCATAATAATAATTTATTCAATGCATTAAATCTCAAACACTAAATGCCACCTAGCTTTATCACGTATTCAGACGTGTTTTTCTGCCAAAATGTCGCTGCTCCTGGACACACCATCTCTTTGGATCGACAATGCTGCTGTCAAAAGGTGTCTCTGTTGCTTCTCCATCTGGAGTGAGTCATCATGGAACAGGACTTGTGTTACTGGCTGCATCAGCAGGTGAACATGAAAGAAAAAAAGCCTAAAAAAAAAGAAAACAAATGCAGACACCACATTAAGAGCCGGTTCACATACAGGCGACCCGACTTCCCGGGGCGACCTGTGAAGTCGCGGTGCACAGCTCGCACCGCGACCTCGGAGCGGCATGCACGGACTTCATATCATTGAAGTCAATGCAGGTCGCTCCAGGTCGCCCCAAAGTAGTACAGGACCCTTTTTCTAAGTCGGAGCGACTTGTGTCGCTCCTATTAGAACGGGTCCTGTGCTACTCTATGGCAGGCGACCCACGGCGACTTGTCAGGCCACCAGGTCACCTGACAATCGCCCCAGTGTGAACGGGGTCTTAAGGACAGGTAAGCTGCAATATAGAAAATGTTTGTTTTGGATTTAATACCGCTTAAGGTAAGTTGAATGGGCTGATTTTAGCACCTCTTTATACATTTAGTAGCTCATGAACTGCTTTCACCTGTTGCCTAGAATTACTCTTTAAAGTGTTTTGGCACCAGCTTTACTCTAAATTGTGACCCCTATGGGACATCATCAGGTGTTAATAATGTTATATTTATTATTTTAAGCGAATCCTGAATGCGCATTTTCATTTGAACTGTCTTTCAGCCTCTGTGCACTTGAATCTAGTCCATGAAGGCAGGGGACAATGTGACTTCAATAACCTGTGTGATCTGAGACATGTGAGGGTCTTGCTTCATGCAGAATGCGCGGGGCAGGAACATCTGTCGAGCTGTAGAGAACAGACTAGCTGAAACAAAGGGAGGATTATTCCCCCTATAGATCTTCTTCAGGCTCAGCAGGCAACTTTCCATCTATTATAAAACTCAAGCACTGCAGCATTATGGGCTCCTACTTTGCTGTTAAAGGCGGACAAAAAGTTTTTCTCCTTTACTTAAATAGACAAAGGGAGGCGAAAAAAAAAAAAAAGTTTGCTGGGAAAAAGCTTGAAAAGAGGATAACACAGCACAAGTTCAGTGACAGAAGCAGACTGGTAAATCAATAAAAATATCAATATATTGTGATACAGCATAACACAGCGTATTGATATTTTTTACATGGCTGGTTACCAGAAGGAATGCCCAGAACACCTGGCCTACAACTTTAATTAAATGGAGAAACGTTAGTAAAATGACATTCTATAATGAATGCAGCTCTAACTTATATTATTTGTTCTATACAATCGTGTTCGCATAAATAAACAGATGCCTAAGAATATCACAGGGACATGACCTCAAACTATCTGAGCATGCAGCCTTGCTGGCAAGAAAAGGGGGACAAACATGCATCCTCCCCCTTCGGAACCTTACCAGGCCACATGCCCTGAACATAAGGAGGAAAGGGACCATGGCAGGAGGTCCCCCTTGGCACAGAACCTTGTCCCCATGTTGAAGTTGATATAAACAGGGCCTCTTCCTTACAACCCTGGCTCGGTAACTGTAGGGGTCTGTGGACAGAGGCATTATGGGAATCTGGAAGCCCCCCCCCCCCCCCCCATAAAAAAAAAAATTGGGGGTATTTGGTATTTTTTTATTTGTTTTTGTGCACTGTCAATTTAAATGTATTTTATTTTGTCATTGGCTAATGAGGGCCCAAGAATGGGTACTGAATGGTGAAACAGAACTTACTATGAGTTAAAGTGATTGTAAATGATCACCATGTAAAACAACCCATTCAGTTTAAAAAAAGAAATGAAAGGCAAAACATTTTTGTATAGATATAAAAAAAAAATTATAAATACCTTTTTCCTTTTTTTAATAAATGATCACATTCCCTCTGTTCTCAGCTGCATAAGAGCTGAGAGGAAGAGAAGCAGCAGCAGCACACTGAGCTTCCCAGTGAATGGCTGTGCAGCAGGGGCATGTCAGGACAAGTCTGATTGTTGAAGGAGAGTACACTGAGTTCTCAGCATAGCTAGAGAACTGACCATGATGTTCCCTCCTGCTTAGTGTGGTCAGTTTTTAATAGGAATGCGATGGGACACCAGGGATTTCACATAAAGCAAGCAATAGAAAGAGAACAGGATACTTTCTCATACAAGTACATGGTACAGCAGGCACAGGAATATGAAGTGTTGGGGTAACAAAAGCTTTAAGTCTAGCAAGATCAGACTTGTATAAAGTACTCGAAATTTCTACTTGAGTAAAAGTACAAGTGCTCGATCAAAAAATTACTTGAGTAGAAGTGGAAGTGCTCGCAGAAAAAGTTACTTAAGTAGAAGTACTAAAGTATTCAACATTTTTTTTACTTAAGTATTGCAAGTAGTTTTTTCAAAAAATTTTCTACTTAAGTACTAAAAGTAAAAAGTACCAGTAGTTTTAAAAAAAAATTTCTACTCAAGTACTGAAAGTAGAAGTACAAGTACTGTGTTATGTAGTTATTAAAGAAATAAGTCAAAAGTTTGAACATCATATTGTTTTTATTATTTCAAATGATTTATTCAAATGATTAACCTGTGTTTGTTAGTAGTTTCTTGATGCACTTTAAGCGCTGTAGCACCATTTATTTGTTTGTTTCATATTTTCTTTTTATTGGAAAGATTTGGTATAGCAGCTTTTATTATACACAGCCTTTATTTTCGTATGCGCTGATTTACAAATGACATTATACAAATTTTTTTGAGCTTTATGCAACCTGCCATCTACTGTTCTGGCAGTGGTAATTTTTTTAAAAGTAACGAGTAACTATGCAGCACAAAAAAAAAATACTTGAGTAGAAGTATCGAAATCATCGAAAAAATGTAGTGAAGTAAAAGTAGAAGTAGGAGAAAAAAATTCTACTCTAGGAAAGTACAGATACCGCATTTCGGTACTTAAGTACAGTACTTAAGTAGTTCTACTTCGTTACTATACATCTCTGAGCAAGATGCATGCCAACTTGTGGACTTTTCTTTTTTATTTACAGTTGACAGTTTTACTGAGCACTAAAAGTACATCTGCACTTCCAGGGCTCTGACCCTGTTTGCTCACTCTGCAGCAGCGCTGCCTGCCCCTCTTTTCCGCTGTCCATTCACAGAAGGCTTTGTATTGTTTATTTGTGGATGGGTTCACTTAATACATATTTCTCAGTTATTGGGCAAGAGTGGCGGGAAAAGCTGTTGCATGCGACTCAGCAGCTGCTGGAGCTGAGACCAGGAGGACCAGACGTTTAGTAATAGTTGTACTCCTGACGCTCAGTAAAAATGTATATTTTAAATTAAAGAGATCACTCATAGTAATCTGGTAAACTTTAGACTACTACTCTCTAGTGCAGCCTTTCTCAACCTTTTTACCTTTATAGGAACTCTTAAAAATATTTTAAAGAGTAAGTCCACTTTTATTGAGAAACAAACATCCCCCTCTGGGTGATCAATGTACAGTACATTACAAGGATTTTACTAAACTTTGTTGCAGATTCCTAGCTTTTGTTAGAAGAAGAAATCTCTGTGTGTTTGTGCTTGTGTGGGAAAGTGAATCTAAAGGGAGTGGTTTCATAATTATCGGTCAGCTGCTGCAGCTGCAGGGCTCTAATAAGGACAATTGCAGGGTCTGCATCCCTTTAGATGTGATTTCCTATTGGGAGTATCTCACCAAAACCTGTATCTTGATGCAGATTCTGGGAAAATCAGTAAGCCAATCACACAAGCAGGAAATTATGTTTCTGGGGGCCATTCTGCACACATTCTGTGTACAGAACACCTCCAGGTAGCCATATTGCTTTGCATTTTAGAGAAAATTACAGCGGTTGCAGAGTGAAAAGGATATGTAACTTTTAATAACATTCAATTACAATATGACGCAATTGTATTAATGAGTAGCAATTGTATATGCCATATTATTATTTTTTTTACTTGCACTTTTTTCCCCACAAAAGTGGAGTTACCTTTTAAGGTCTGGAAGGAAGGGTTTTTGGTGCCTCAGGTCAAAGTATGGGACTTTAAAGGGCTAACACATTGAATCATATCTTGAATATAATAAAATAAGATTTATTTTGTATAAACATACAAGGTAAATGAATATATATTTTTGTTGAGATCACAACAGGTGTAGTACATAAGGTGTATGGGTTATAGACCCATAGGTGAAGGTGGTCCACGCTTCTTGTATGGCGTTGGATCTTTATAGGGAGAGTATTCAGGTTTCCTACGCATTTCGGCAAAAAAGCCTTTATCAAGGAAGTTAGGTCACATAATTCGGTACATACTTGAAAGATAAGAGTATTTTGTTCCTGGGCCTGCTTCCGGTCCTCAAGTCCCCATGAGAATCAAGTGGACATTGCTACTGGGATATATAATATAATATATGAATATTATTAAGTGTTTACTTGATATTGCTTTGATATACAAGTTTGTGTTTAGTAAGTACTTACTGGCCATATAATATCCTTGGGCCAGGGGGGGGGGGAGGAATTGTACCGTCCCAGGTCTGGTCAGATCTATATGTGAAAGGAGGTACTTAGATTTAGGTTTAAAACAATTGTTTTATTTCATGGAGTTTTATCCTTGTTGTACACTTACTTTGGAGATATATAATATGAAGTTCCAGTGGCCTCCACTAGGAGGTGCTGGTCCGGCTGGCCCTGTTCATACTAATAGTGGATGGACAGGAAGAGCTTCATTAAGTTTTTCCAGATAGGGAAATACCATCAATGCATGTGTTTGCATTGTGGTATACTCACAGTTAAGAAGGTGTCCAGGAGTTAGCAGAGAGTGGAATCCGAGTTAGGTCTAGGGGAAAACCTGGGAAAACCAATTAATTAGGGGTCAGTGAGAAAAACACCCCATACACTGTTGACCTGTAGGAAGAATGCCTGTCCTTACAGTGGTGGTCAGGATGCCACCCTTTCATACACTTAGAAAGATCACTGGTGTCTTGCAGCTTGCACTGCCAAGAGTTGTTGGCTCCAGAACTATGCAGGCACCATCACATAAGTCACATCAGTCAGTCATGGCTCAAGAAACCCTATCAACCTCTGAAGGAACCCTGGTTGAGAATGGCTGCATTAGTATATCATAGTTCTTTGTGGGTTTTGGCACCTATAAAATAAATTTCCTCACGGAAAACAAAATAAAGTGTCTAATGTTCGAATTATTTAATAACATGTAGCACTGTCCCCATAGGGCTTGCTGTATGATGACTTTTTGGGCCTCCTCTGATTACCTGCAGACAGTCACTTAGGGTACAGTTCACACATTCATCCTTACTCCCAATGGCTCGTTGTTCAATAAACAGTCCAGGGGTGTTGATTTTTTGTATTTATTGTGGAACTTGGATGGGAGAAGGGAATAGTGGGGTACTCCAACTGGAACTATGTACATTGGATAAGGACAACTCTTACTTGGCCTCACCAGGTTGCTTGTGGAAGCAGTCTCACTGCTTAAACCATTTTGCCACAGGTATGGAAAGGGTTAAGTCTCCTTGCTCTCCAGCATTACACTTGGTGATCTGAATTCTCTTCAGCACACTCTCTAGCATCTCCTTTACTGACATGTGTCCACTGACTCGTCTAGCTGCAGGGGTGGCCCCCCTCAGGTCAGGCCCCTTGACACAGATCTGTACTCACTGCACTGCAGAATCAGATCCTTCCAGTGTCTTCCCTTTCAGTCAGCTTCACAGGACCTCCGGGTTCAGTTCCTCTCTAGCCCTTTAGGCCCTCAGGTCGACTACCTGAGGCTGCATGGCACCTCTACAGAGGAGGAGGCAGCCGCCCCCTCCCTCTGGGACCCTGCTATCCAGACAAAAGTCCCTGAGCACATGTGCTCCTGGCATTTATACAGTATCCCAGCATGCACCAAGGCACTTTCCTCTGCCAAATCAACAGGGCTGTACTAAATGCCTGTGCACTCATTCGTCCGGTTTCCTCCCACTGTCCAATATGCCTCCCTTTAGGACCAGTGTGAAACAATCTGCAGACAGACTGAGCTGCACCTGAGCACATTGAGCAGACTTCACTGGCAGATCCTGCTCTCTGGTAGGCAGAGAACAATATAGATTTACCTGCAATCCCTCTGATAAACAGACAGGATTAAAAAACTATACTCTCTCTCTCTCTAGCACCTACCTTGTGGGGTGCTACAAACATATAGTTACATTATGTATTCACCCAGTGTGTCATATATATCCATTTTTCCTGCTGATAGTTCTCTTTATTATTGGGGTGTATTCATAGTATCTATCCAGGTTAAAAGATATTAAAAAAATAGCAATATTGCATAAAACTTCACTGTTTGAAATCTCCAAAACCTTGAAGTGGTATTAAACCCAAACCCAAAAATGTATTATTTTGCAGCTTACCAATCATTAGATATGGTGGCTGCATTAGCATTCTTTTTTTTGGCTTTTTTTTCTTTCTTTTTATCTGGTGATCTGGCCAGTAACACACCTCCTGTATTTGTAAATCCATAAATAAAAGCTGATCATTTAATCATCCCTGCCAGTGTTAAGTGGTTTGTCACATCCATGTAAACTGACACATTCTGCTGGAGCGTGTGTGCTTTTGAAAAACAACAGACATGCTGGCTGGATCACCAGATGAAAATAAAAGAAAGAAAGAAAGCCTAAAAAAGGAAACAAATACAGCCATTACATCTAAGAATTGGTAAGCTGCAATATAATAAATATTTGTTTTTCGGTTACTGCTTTGATGTTTATCCTGCATTCACACAGCATTGGCATTGATTACTTTGAGGTTCTTTTTTCACCCTTTTTGTTAAGCTGGCCATATACTAGTACATTTTCAAATGAACGTTCATACGAACCGTTGCAAGCAGAGCTGCACATGTGCAGCTCAGTTTACATTCCAGGGATCACTGTGAGCAGGCAGGTATGTGTAGTCAGGGCCGGTGCAAGGATTTTTGACACCCTAGGCGAAACCTCATTTTGCCGCCCCCTTGGCAACGCCCCTTGGCTCCGCCCTGACTCCACCCCCTTTGTCCTGCACATGTATACCCCACCTTTTTAATGACTGCTACCATTTTGAATACAACGCTTTGCTAGACCAGCTAATTTTAAAATAGTTGATTTTAATTGTAAACATTTTCTCACATGCAAAACATAGCTGGGCTCTGTAGTATGCCTGTCTCTGTGGTGCCTGTCTCTGTGGTATGCTGGGCTCTGTAGTATGCCTGTCTCTGTGGTATGCTGGGCTCTGTAGTATGCCTGTCTCTGTGGTATGCTGGGCTCTTTGGTGCCAGTCTCTGTGGTATGCTGGGCTCTGTGGTATGCTGGGCTCTGTGGTATGCTGGGCTCTGTAGTATGCCTGTCTCTGTGGTATGCTGGGCTCTGTAGTATGCCTGTCTCTGTGGTATGCTGGGCTCTTTGGTGCCAGTCTCTGTGGTATGCTGGGCTCTGTAGTATGCCTGTCTCTGTGGTATGCTGGGCTCTGTAGTATGCCTGTCTCTGTGGTATGCTGGGCTCTTTGGTGCCAGTCTCTGTGGTATGCTGGGCTCTGTAGTATGCCTGTCTCTGTGGTATGCTGGGCTCTGTAGTATGCCTGTCTCTGTGGTATGCTGGGCTCTTTGGTGCCAGTCTCTGTGGTATGCTGGGCTCTGTGGTATGCTGGGCTCTGTGGTGCCAGTCTCTGTGGTATGCTGGGCTCTTTGGTGCTGGTCTCTGTGGTATGCTGGGCTCTGTGGTGCCAGTCTCTGTAGTATGCTGGGCTCTGTGGTGCCAGTCTCTGTGGTATGCTGGGCTCTGTGGTATGCCGGGCTCTGTGGTATGCTGGGCTCTGTGGTGCCAGGCTCTGTGGTATGCTGGGCTCTGTGGTGCCAGTCTCTGTGGTATGCTGGGCTCTGTGGTGCCAGTCTCTGTGGTATGCTGGGCTCTGTGGTATGCTGGGCTCTGTGGTATGCCGGTCTCTGTGGTATGCCGGGCTCTGTGGTATGCTGGGCTCTGTGATGCCAGTCTCTGTGGTATGCTGGGCTCTGTGGTATGCCGGTCTCTGTGGTATGCCGGGCTCTGTGGTATGCTGGCTCTGTGGTGCCAGTCTCTGTGGTATGCCTGCCTCTGTGGTGCTGGGCTCTGTGGTATGCTGGGCTCTGTGGTATGCTGGGCTCTGTGGTGCCGGTCTCTGTGGTATGCTGTGGATATCCCGGCAGGGCTGTGGGCGGCAGTGTCAAAGCTCAGCTGTCAAGACTGAGAATGGAGCCGCTTTTTCCTCCGTAGTACCAGCTCACAGGCGGAGGGATATCAAGTGCACTTCGCCTGTGGGAGGAGGAGCCATACAGAGGAAGCACACAGCTGCAGCAGAGAGCAGAGCCGCGTGCTTCCTCTGTATGGCTCCTCCTCCCACAGGCGAAGTGCACTTGATATCCCTCCGCCTGTGAGCCGGTACTACAGAGGAAAAAGCGGCTCCATTCTCAGTCATGACAGCTGAGCTCGCCTCTGACATTGCCGCCCTCAGCCCTGCCGGGATATCGCCCTCGTGGGTGTCCTTGAGTGCAGAGCGAAATGCGGGAGACTTGAGATGTCTGCAATACCTAGGAACACAATAAATTTGCATAAATCATATTCATTCATTTGATACTTTATTTGTGATCTGGCGCAGGGTGGAGATCGCTTGTGATTGTCACAAGTGTGTTTCCCTTGGTTTTGGAAATGTTCACTAACTTAAACTTAAAGCTGGCCATGCACTGATCGAAATCCCCTGAGTGGGTGCTGAGTGAATAAAGAAATTATTTAGACTTTTTTTTTATTCAGTGCCGGTTCACACTATTGCGATGACAGACATCACATGTGATTCGGAGTGCACTGCTCCTAAAATCACATGCAATGTCTGTGCGGTGCGAATTCAGCCATACAGATTGTATGGCTGAATTTGCATCTGAATTGCAGTGAACTCTTTTTTTGCTCCGCAGCAGAATTTGATTACATGGTGGTTCACACTAGTGCGATCCGATTCTGTGCGAACTGTCAGATCGCACTGCGATATGCGATCTGATCTGGGGGTGTCATGAACTTTGAATTGACACCCACAGCATATCGCATGTGGCAGTGTGAACTGCCTGTGCTGCAAATGCGATGCAGGAACACGCAGTAGATTCGCAGTGTTCCCGCATCGCAATAGTGTGAACTGGCACTAAGTCTGCAAGCTAAACAAATAAAAATCTTTAAGTACTGTATATGGCCAGCTTTACTGAGATCAAATGTCTAACTTAGTGCTGGTTCACACTATTGCGATGCGGGAACACTGCGAATATACAGCGTGTTCCTGCATCGCAATCGCAGCACAGGCAGTTCACACTGCCATATGCGAATCACTGGGGGTGTCAATTCAAAGTTAACGACACCCCCAGATCAGAACGCATATCGCAGTGCGATCTGACAGTGCAGGAGCAAAAAAGAGTCCTGTGCGAGTTAAATGCGATTCAGATGCAAATTCAGCCAAAAAATCTGTATGGCTGAATTCGCACTTAACAGACATCGCATTTGATTTTAGGAGCAGTGCGCTCTGAATCACATGCGATGTCTGTCATCGCAATAGTGTGAACCGGCACTTAATAGCAGAAATAACCACCTTAACACCCTCCCTCCCCCTGATCGCTTCTAAACCAATAGTGAAATATAGATTCTGTATGTAGAAAACATATTTTAAATTACGATTCTGAGTCCTCCAGGCTCCAGCACACACCTTCCAATCCTTTCTTGCTTTCTCCTCCTCGGTTCAGTCACTGCACTGACACTCCCTCCCTCCACAGGATAGACTCCACTAACTTCTCCACGCTTTCCTCTTGGCTGCCTGTTCTCCCACGCTGGGCGGCCTCTGCAAGCACTGACATTCCAAGTTCCAGTGACCAATGCCGATGATATCACTCCACAGCACAGAGGACGGACCTACACTACAGGAGCCGAGGCTGACCGAGCCGTCACATCTGCAGGGAGGAGGGGGGTGAGAGAGGGCCTAGTGAAAGTCTGACAGACATCAGACTGACTGAAGCACAAAAAAATGTTAGCGGTGGACCCGACTCACTTGCCGATCACTAAGTGATGATACAGAGACCAGAGCGGCTGGCTGCACAGTCAGCACAGCACAGGGGAGAGGGAGAGACTGGAAATCAGCGGCCAGCCACCCTAGGCGGCAGTGCGCTCTAGGCGACTGCCTAACTTGCCTAGTGGTAGCACCGGCCCTGTGTGTAGTTTAGTGCAGAGGAGACAATGCAATAAAAATCCTGCCTGCTCACAGTATGTAACAGCAGAACATTAGTACCCAGGGATTTTTTTCTCAGAAAATAAATAAAGGAACCCACCCTTCCCTGTTAACTTTCCTCAGCCTACTGTGCAGCCTCCTCCATGCAGCTCCACCTTTCAGATCAGTGTAGCACAGATTCGAGGAAGATTTTCAGCGAGCTTCACTTGGCTCCATGCTACTCTGATCTGACAGGCAGATAGCTGCCTCTGGAATCCCCCCAATAATGCTGACAGTTACGGTGTCTAGACCCGGCCCCAGGGCACTGATCAATTAGGCCTTAGCATACAGAAGTCGATGGAGGAAGTGAATGATATAAAAAACTTCCTTTACTGGCTTCCGTTTAATGTGACAGGCTGCAGAGGAAAGGGGTGCCAGAGGTGGCGGAATGCCAGTCCAGCACGTTGCAGGGAAAAAATGGTAATAGGCCATACTACATTGCATGGTAAAAGTGAAAGTATTACAAGGCATATCTGAGATATGAACACCTGCATCCCAAAGGTCTTGTTGAGACAAAGAAGTATTGCAGACCAAAGGATATTACTTACAAACAGGGATGAGGTGGTTTGGAGCTACCTTGGGTTCGAAGGGGAACTTTCAGTTTCTCGGTTTAACCACTTCTGGACCGGATGGTTTTACCCCCTTAATGACCAGGCCATTTTTTGCGATATGGCACTGCGTTACCTTAACTTACAATTGCGTGCTTGTGCAACGCTGTACCCAAATAAAATTGATGTCCTTTTTTTCCCCACAAATGGAGCTGTCTTTTGGTGGTATTTGATCACCTGTGTGATTTTTATTTTTTGCGCTATAAACGAAAAAATCAGGGACAATTCTGAAAAAAAAAAATATATATTTTTTACTTTCTGCTATATAACATAACATAGAACAGCAGTCTGCCATGTTTACAACGGCAGACTGCCGGTCTGTCTCCACAGGAAGTGATAGTGGGTGCCTGGCGGCAATCGTGGCTGTCGAACCCGCTGATTAGCTTTCCCTGTGGTCCCGCGAAGTAACGTACAGGTACGTAATTTCGCGGGACAGAGCTGACCTGCCGCAGTAAAACTACGGCGTCTGGTCGGCAAGCGGTTAACAAAACTCAAAATTTATGGCCACAAATTTGCATCTGAATCAATATTGCACTGCATACCTTTGTCTCTAGTCAAATGAGTCTCTGAGAGACAATAATCTGAAACATGAACAAACCCTCACTATATAAGGGTGTGATAGCTGCCATATTTGTGTAGCGAGAGCATAGGGAGAGATACAGTGCTATACCATATTATATGGTGGATTGCAGTGTGATGGGCTACATACCATTGCATACCTGTATTAACTAGCCTCTGTGCCAACCCTCTTTTTTTTCTTTTGCGATTTATTAGGGTCTTTTTTATTTAATGTAATATTTCCCTTTTTTAATGTCTGCTAGGATTAAAAAAATAGAGGGCTTTTGTTTTGCGTGGTTGTTTTTTTTATGGTATTTATACAGTACTGTGCAAATGTTTTAGGCAAGTGAGAAGAAATGCAGCAAAGTAAGAATGTTTTCAAAAATTATATATTATTATATTATTTACAAAATGCAAAGTGAGAAAACAGAAGAATAATGTAAATCAAATCAATATTTGGTGGGACTACCCTTTGGCTTCAAACCAGCACCAAATTTTACACTTGCACACTTTGTACACTTGAACAAAGTTAGGGATTTTGTATGTAGCACTGCCCCCTCTGAGGACTGCTGGATTTCACACTTATGGGTCCCCCTGGGTTACCAATAGCAACTTTGACATTCACAGTTTATTACTTTACTTCTTTGCTCAGTCAATAATCCGTCCAGGGGTATGTAATTATTTTGTATTTTATTTTATAAATTAGGGATAGGAGAAGGGAATGGTGGGATACTCTAGATTAACTATTCACAAAATGGAGGACTTCTAACTCTCAGTATAGCCAGGCTGTTAATCCACCTTGCCACTTAGGTGGGTTTAGGGTTAAGTCTCTTTCCAGGTGACTTGATGAACTAAATTATCTTCAGGACACTCTCCTAGTATCCTCTTTCTTGACTGCCGACACCCGTCCGCTCGCTGTCCTACTCCTGGGGTGGCCCCTCTCAGGCAGTGGCGTATTTAGGTTTTGTGCTGCCCTAGGCCTGACTAAACTTGTGCACCCCCTAATTTAAATTTGACCCACCCCTTCTTGTAAAGGCCACACCCTTCCTGTTTATGACCCACCCTGTCATCTGTAAACCACAGACCACAACCACAGTCTAAAAGTGTAGCCTCATCAGTTACCATAAGTTCAGCCTCATTTCTGCCTTATCAGTGCAGCCTCGTTAGTGCCCATCAGTGCAGTTTATCAGTACCCACCATTGCCACCTCATCAGTGGCCATCAGAGCAACATATTAGTGCCCATCAGCACAGCTTATTAGCGCCCATCAGTGCAGCATATGAGTGCCCATCAGTGGCTGGGGGCAGAGGACAGTAGGCGGAGCATTAAGCTGCAGTGCTACACTTATTAGCATTGGCGGCCGTTGTTCCAGTTGTATTAAGTGTGGTCAGCGGCCTGCGTTCTGTCCGAATGTCCTGACCGGCCGGTATTATCATACTGGTAGGCAGCAGTGTGAATGCTTTTATGGGGGTACCAGACTGATTTGCCTCCTGGACACTGCCCTCCAGCCCAATTCACCACAGAAGACTGACACTATACAAAAAGTGTAGCGCAAGCCGGCGGGGCCCCTTTTCATGCCGGGAGGAGGCTGTTTTTTTTTTTTCTTGCAGGGTGCAGCTTTTTGCTGCCCCCCCTGCAAAGTGCCACCCTAGGCCTGGGCCTTGTTGGCCTAGGCCAAGATACAGCACTGCTCTCAGGTCAGGCCCCTTGACATGATCCCCTGTACTGTACTGTACTGAACACACTGAGCAGACCTCACTAACGGATCCTTCTCTCTGGGAGGCAGAAAGCAATATAGATTTGCCCGCTGCTCCTCTAATAGACAGACAGAGCAAAAAAACCTATACTCTCTCACTAGCACCTACCTAGGAGAGTGCTACATTCACCCCCCACCAAAACGAGCCATGTCCTCACTGGCTCTGGGCAGCCGCCCCTATAAAAATTATTTTACCAAAAATTTCCATGGCGTATCCCACAAACCTGAAAAGGGGGAAAAGAGAAGCAACAAATGTACAGGGCCATGGGGCATACCCCATATATGGCCAGTGGATATAAGTGGATATAATTAGTTATGTGAAAAAAAATATATGACTCTGCTGTACAAATATTCACACAATTCTATGCACATAGCAGGTGCATTTAAATGAATGCAGCTCCCGCCAAACAAAATCTGCTTGGACAGGTAAACATCATCCTGTCTAGCTAACTAAATACATTATCTACATTGCGTGGAAATTTTCATTCAGTAGTAGAGGGCCTAGCCAGACCCGGAGATCCCAAGCAAGCCTGCAAGGAAATTAGGTTAAGCATAAATGAATGCATTCCTACTTACACCAGTGAGACTGCCCTCTCCTCAGAGGCGACCTTCTCGCCACATTATCTCTAACTGTACATTCTTGTAGAGATTCTCTTCAGTTCCTGCCCCCTAAGGGCACACTTGACTCGACGTTCCATTGTTATTCCTGAAACAGATAACAATTAAACCCTGCCAAGCTAACTACCTAACACTTCCATCTCAATTCTCTCCAAGAACCATTTTGGTGACTAAATAATAGGCACAGTCCCTTTCCAGCACTAGGGTACTGACTTTCTCCCTATTATAGTCAGACCTACAAGTTCAGAATAAAGACATGCGGAGTCTACCCGACTGGTGTTCGCAGTGTTCTCTCCTTCTGTAACACCGAGGCAACATATCTTCTTCTGCAACATTGTATTTTGCTGGAGCCTGATCAAGCTTGTTCAACTTGTGAGTTTTGTAAATCTCTTCAAGGGGTCCCTCACACTGGCATCCCCTCCTCTGAAGAGACAATGAGCCTCTACCTCCTTCTAAGGTAGCAACTCACACAAAATTCATCTGACTGGCCCACTTGCCTAACAGGATCTTTACAAAGTGTCCTTTATGCAAAGTATCTTTGTAAAGGAATCCTCTTCTGTACTTTCCTCCTTGCTGTTGGCCCAAGTTTCTTCGCAAAGTGTCCTTTAACTTGTTCCAGTGAGTGATCCTGGCCTGTTGGCTCAAAGATCTTAATAGAACATTCAGTAACGATAGCTTCTTGTAGCAACTGAAGCATAGAACTAAGTGACTACTGAAGTCCTCTGAATATAAAGTCTTTTGGGAGTTAGAGGGTCGGACCTTTTCTGATGATACTACACAGTGGTAGCAGTTCTGCTGATTCCCAATCCCTCTTGCAAGGATAGAAGGGAAAGGGGAAATGTGGGAATAGGGCTTTCAACCCCAACAATAACTTGAACTTGAACTTCAGGCTCCCCAGTCCCTCTTCTTTTTAAAGAACTTCTAGGCTAGCTAGCCTTGTAGCAACAATTTCTCTGCAGGGGTGGGATACTACATAAGCAGCAATAGTGATCAGGATGAGGGATCTGAACAGCTTTCCCCTTTAAGTCCTGAACACGAACAGACCAAGCCTGGCCTGTTCCATTTGGGGCGGCGAACCTCCACACGTTCTATGTAGATGGCCCAACCTAAACTCCAGTTCATCTTTACAGAGAAGAAGGTGTTCCATAACTCAGGCCTCTCCTTTTTCTGATACGGCTGGGGATGTATTGGAACTCCCAAATCGCCTCATCACACCATTCTTCTCTCTTGGTCTCTATTTCCGGCATAATTTCCCGAGGAGCTTAAGGGTTGTCGTACCCATACTCCAGGGTCACCTTTCTCTTAATAAGACACAGGCATCTTGAGAACATGGGAAGGGTCTGTCTGTTTCCTCTGCCAGGTGGGGAATATAGGGTCTCTTCCAGTGGTGGGGCCCGTCCATTGGGGGCGCAGGGGCGCCGCCCCCCCATCCATGCATCCGGCCCTCTTATCTACATGCAGGGCGCCGGACGCCTGGATTCCAATAGGTTTTTTTTTTTTTAAGCACCTGATTATAGCCAGAGGCTCTAAATGGCTTCATAAAAGGGTGGGCTCAGGGAGCAGAACACTGCGCCCTGAGCTCACCCAGTTGTGTGACAATAGCGAATGAATATTCGCTATTGCCACACTGATTCTCCTCCTGGCCAATCAGGAAGCAGGTCCTGAGACCTGTTTCCCGATTGGCCAAAAGGAGAAGGCATGCTATTGGCCAAGAAGGAGAGAGGAGATGGCCGCCGAGAAGGGACATGAAGGAGCCTAAGGGGTAAGCCGCCACCATCTGTCATTCCGGAGGAACAAGGTAAGTTAACTGGCGGGCAGGCTGGCGGGCGGGGGTTAGAGATGTGGTGGTGCAGGCTAGAGTGATATGGGGGGGCATGTCCGTTTGCCACCCCCCCGACTGATGGAGCACCAGCCGCCACTGGTCTCTTCTCTCCTGATGAGTTTTGAGTATGCCTCATTCTGATCCCAAGCCCGGGTGTAGGTACGAAGTGGGGACAAATCTGGGACCCTTGTAGCATAGGCCTCACAGAACCCCAAAATTTTGGCACACATTACTTGGAAAGCATGGCGTTACTTGGTGGGATTTCTCGGCCGTTGCCATTAGTAACTGTTGCTGTAACCCAGGGGTGTATCCGGGACGATATCCCCAAATGTAGCACTGCCCCCTTGAGGACTGCTGGATTTCACACTTATGGGTCCCCCTGGGTTACCAATAGCATCTTTGACATTCACAGTTTATTACTTTACTTCTTGGCTCAGTCAATAATCTGTCCAGGGGTATGTAGTTGTTTTGTGTTTTATTTTATAAATTAGGGATGGGAGAAGGGAATAGTGGGATACTCCAGATTAATAGCCAGGCTGTTAATCCACCTTGCCACTTAGGTGGGTTTAGGGTTAAGTCTCTTTCCAGATGACTAAATTATCTTCAGGACACTATCCTAGTATCCTCTTTCTTGACTGCCAACACCCGTCCGCTTACTATCCTACTCCTTGAGTGGCCCCCCTCAGGTCAGGCCCCTTGACACAATTCCCTGTACTCACAATACTGTTTTTTCAGGGTCTCCAGTGTCACCCCCTCAGTCAGCTCTCCTGGACCTCTGGGCTCAGCTCCATTCCTCCGGCCCTCAGGACGACCCCCTGAGGCCACACACCACTGCTACAGAGGAGAAGGCAGCTGCCACCCTCCCTCCGGTACTCTGCTCACCAGCCAAAGACCCTGCAGCATATGTGCTCCTGGCTTTTATACAGTATCCCACAATGCACCAAGGCAGCCTGTCTCCACCAATCACCAGGACTGTATCAAAGCCTATGTATCCATTGGTCAGGTTTCCTCCCACTGCCCAACGTGCCTTCCTATTGGACCAGAGTAAAAACACTCTCTAGACACAATGAATCACATACTGAACACACTGAGCAGACCTCACTAACAGATTCTGCTCTCTGGTAGGCAGAAAGCAATATAGATTTGCCTGCTGCTCCTCTGATCGGCAGACAGAGCAAAAAAAACTATACTCTCTCACTAGCACCTACCTAGGAGGGTGCTACATGTAGGATTTGAGTCAGGTATATGATTAACCAAAAATACCAAGCAGGTGCCAATGATCATCATCAATTTCATATGTAGTTTGAAACACAGTCATTAACTGAAACAGAAACACCTGTATAGGGGAATTAAAACTGGGTGAGGAACAACCAAACTCACTTACTAAGGTGAAGCTGTGGAAGACAGTTTAATGTCACAGGTGGCAAGGCTAAGCACAGCAACAAGACACAAGGTAGTTATACTGCACCACCAAGGTCTGTCTCAGGCAAAGATTTCAAAGCAGACTGGGGTTTCCAGATGTGATGTTCAAGCACCTTGAAAGAAGCAGAAAGAAACAGGCAACGTTGAGGACTATAGACGCAGTGGCGACCAAGGAAACTTTATGCAGCAGATAAAAGACACATCATGCTTTTTTCTCTTCGACATCAGGTGTCTAGCAGTGCCATCAGCACAGAATTGGTGGAAACTAGTGGGACCCAGGTAAACCCATCTATTGTCCAGAGAAGTCTGGCCAGAAGTGGTCTTAATGGAAGAATTGCAGCCATAAACCTATACATCCAATGAGGAAACAAGGCTGAGCAACTCAACTATTCATGAAAACATAGGAACTGGGGTGCAGAAAAATGGCAGTAGGTGCTCTGGACTTGAGTCAAAATGTGAATATTTGGCTGTAGCAGGAGGCAGTTTGTTGGCAAAAGGACTGGAGAACAGTACACTAATATGCAGGGCTTTTTTTCTCAGAAAATAGGTGCAGGAACTCAACCACAACCACACTGTAGGTGTCTTCGCCCCTCTCACTTGCAGAAAGATTATTCAGTGGGGGTGTCGGCATCCGCACAGGACCTGAATCCCCCTTGTCCTCATCCTGCACTCAGTAAGAGCCACTCAGGAGATCAGATCTGTGGGAGCCATTGGGAGACAAGCTGTCACTTGTAAACCCAGAAGCCGGACTTCTGGGTTTACAAGTGATAGTGGTGAGCAGGGAGCAGAGGGCCTGAGCCAGAGGTGGTGGAACTGAGTTCCACCAAGTTCCAGCTGAAAAAAAGCCCTGCTAATATGTATCTGCAGGCAATGCTGAGAAATATAGGTAGATATTTATTCATTGTGCCATACCATCAGGAAGGCGTGTGATTCGCCCCAATTTATTGTGCAGCAGGGCAACGACCCCAAACATACAGCCATTGTCATTAAGAACTTTCCTTAGCTTAAAGAACAATGAGTCCTGGAAGTAATGGTTTGGCCCCCACAGAGCCCTGATCTCAACATCATCGAGTATGTCTGGGTTACATAAAGAAACAGAAGAATTTGAGGCAGCCTACATCCACAGAAGATCTGTGGTTAGTTCTCTAAGATGTTTGGAGCAACCTTCTTGCCGAGTTCCTTTATAACCTGTGTGCAAGTATACCTAGAAGAATTGATGCTGTTTCGAAGGCAAAGGGTGGCCACAACAAATATTGATTTGATTTTTATTTCTCTTCGGTTCATTTACTTTCCATTGTGGTAATTGATAAAAATACTGTAATTAAAAGTTTAATGGTATTCTATGGTAAATAATTTTACTGGGGATTTAATATTTATTTTGAACATTCCAATATATTTTTCAGTATATACAGATTGTAATACTCTGCTTTTTTGGAATTGAGTTATGATATATTGCATTATGATTTATTATCCTATCATTTTTCATTATTTTGTTTGCAAATGAGCCGGCAAAACATTGCAACTGCAACCAGTGGATTGTGGGTACAAAACCAGGCTCCTGCAGACTCTTCCTCTATGTCTGTATGGATGTATAGACTTTAAGCTAGAGAGCTGGAGGAAGTGTCAATAGATTACTAGTGCGATGATTACTGAACTTGTATTCCATTGTGAACTACAATTCTGTCTGCTGTGGTAGTTTATTAGTTCAGAGATGTCTGATTTAAAATTTGACAGCTGCTGTGGGCTCTAAGAGATGGGTAGGGAAGAGGAAGTAAGACTGGACTGTGGAGGCGGGGGAGAGAAGAGGCAGCAGGACAAGATTGTGGGCAGGTGGGGCGCCAGAACCATAGCAATAAATGATGCCATGCATCCTGGTTAGCCACCCTGCACCATGAAAACAATTGTTGCCTTGTGGCAGATAGGAGCAGGACACTGTGCAGCTATGCTGACTCGACATTACTGACGCTATGTGGTGTCTCCCTAGCACCTCCATTTCCTGATACAGATGTCACTGATCCTGTAGAGGGGGTGCATCTGAAATCTGGGGGGGGGGTGCAGTCTACCCAAGACCCTCCTAGATCTGGCCCTGGTGAAGATAAGAGGCAGGAAGACTAGATTGTGGATTATGAGGACAGAAAGTATAGCAGGACCAGAATCTGTAGGTGGGCAAGGGAAGAAACTGCCGGCCCGTGCTGTGGAAGATGAGTAGGGAAAGGTAGGTGAGACTGACCTACGGAGGAGGGGGAGAGAAGAAACAGCAGGACCAGATTGTGTAGGTGGGCAAGGGAAGACACAGCCGGTCCATGCTGTGGAAGATGGGTAGGAAAAGGTAGGTGAGACTGACCTACGGAGGAGGGGAAGAGAAGAAACAGCAGGACCAGATTGTGAAGAAGAAATAGAGAGTATAATAGTGGAGTAGCCAGGTTGGTAGGCGACTAAAAAGAAGTCTACTAAACTCTGGATATGGGGATTTGAATGTGCCAGTATATCAACAACCAAGACCAAAGAATATAATAAACATCAAAGAAAAAAATAATAATTTAGTTATTTAATTATAAAAATAACATACAATAAAAAAATATATATATGATCTAGAAGTCATATAAAAACATCACAATTCATATCTCAAATACATCTTGTAGATCTACGCGTTTCGCTCAAAAGAAGCTCTTTTGAGGGAAAAGCGTAGAGCTACAAGATGTATTTGAGATATTAATTGTGATGTTTTTTTATATGACTTCTAGATCAGATATATATATATATATATATATATATATATATATATATATATATATATATATATATATACATATATATATATTTATAATTAAAAAACAAAATTATTATTTTTTCTTTGATGTTTATTATATTCTTTGGTCTTGGTTGTTGATATACTGGCACATTCAAATCCCCATATCCAGAGTTTGGTAGACTTCTTTTTAGTCGCCTACCAACCTGGCTACTCCACTATTATACATTTTACCCCAAGGGACGGTGCCAACCTATTTATATACAGACCATTTCTCTCCACACAATTTCCAAGAAATAGAGAGGAGGCAGTGAAACCCAACTGTGGAATAGAGGGAGAGAGGAGCATTGGGGGGGGGGGGGGATTTTGGGGCAAGGGAACTACATTGTAAAAAGGGAGAAAATAACCAGCAATTCTGGAGGAGATGAAAAAGGAGAAAGCAACTTTGGAGTTTGGTGGGCACATAAGCAGAAAAGCTATGGAAGTGTGCCCGCATAATTTGATAACAAGAAGTAGACACTAGGCTGCTTCTTTCAACTTGCCCTATTTAGAATTTTAGTGTAGCCTGCTGCTCTTGGTCAGCTGGGTTGGCCGGTGGCACACTATTTTCATTTACAAACTGTGGGTTTTTATTCTGTAAAAAACTCAGGATCTGTCTTTGTTTGAGGATAGGCAGGGTGCTAGGGAGTTGCTTCAAGGAACACATTTTTGAATGGGATTGTTGTGCTGGAAAGCTAGTAGGACCGCATGCACATGAACATTAATAAGGTATAAAATATACCTAGCATAAAAAACACGTTATTTTGCCACGACTAGGGAGCCACAGGTGGGGCAAACGGTAGGCCACAGAGGTGAGTGGCTGCATGACCCTGTACTTTTGCCCCAGGAATGCATATAATTTCCCAAACACACTTACACGTTCAGTAAGATACGTTGTATGGGTATGAGTGGGTAAACGCTAATGCCTATGCAAATTATGTCATAAATTCCAGGTGTCTTCAGGAGGGGAGTAGAGGAGGAGGGGTTTTCTCAGCTAAGCACACCCTCCTGAATGCATGCTTGAGCTAAGAGCAGATGGATTCCAGGAAGTAAATGTTACATGAATCATTTATCATTATCCTTACTCAAGATGGCCACGGCCAGAAATGCTAGGGGAATGTTTTCCAAAGTGATTTCTCAACAAAAAAAGCATAAAGACGTGGCTGGATGGTGGAGTTTGTTTTGAATAATTAAACTGAATTAAATCGTTTTTAGTTTGTGGTGCCCAAATGCAGATTGAAGATCTGCTTTTTAGTATATATTTTAGGGCTATTCTCAACCAGGGTTCCTTCAGAGGTTGCTAGGGGTTCCTTGAGCTGTGGGTGATTGACCCTTCACCTGATGGTACCTGACAATTCCTGGTTCAAAGCCACTTAGCAGAGCCAACAGCATGACACAAAATGCTCTTTTTTAGCTGTCTTTTAAGGAGGATATTCTTATCACCACTGTAAGGGGAGACTTTTTCCCATTCTTTACCAATATAAGGTATATTATTTCCTCTGGTCCATATTAGTTAATTTTAGCAAGGGTTCTCCAAGACCAGACAATTATTTCAAGGGTTTCTCTGGGGTATAAAGGTTGAGAAAGACTGTTTTAGTGTATTAGAGTGCCCTCTCCAAATCCAGGAAATACTGCCCCTTAAGTACTTTGAAAAAAGTACTTAATACTCCCCCCATTATCTTTTGTCATCTCTCCACTTCTCCCGCATTCTTTCTTTCTATTTTCTTATTCTTTCTATTCTGCTTGTGGGGCGGGGCCACTCGCCCTGCATGTGGGGGTACTTTATGCCATGCACACACAATAACTTCAGACCGGGCTTGAAACCGTTGATACAACTTTACTTAAAAGTCCTTCAACTTTACAGTCCATGATGAATATTAGCTTCAGTATAACCCCAACTATCACCAGCTGGCTGTTCAGGCATACCTCTACAAGGTAGAGTCCATGGTTGGCATTTTTCCAAGTGTTGGCTGATTCCTGGATCCCCGATGCCTCCAATAAGGCGCAGCAGTTCTTTTCCACAGAAGTCACAGCATGTTCTGCTAGTGTGGCTGGACTAAAGAGCCTAAAACCCAGCCTTCCCCCAAAGTTATACCACCGGTGGGTAGGCTGGATCCAAAAAACCCAGGAAATTAAGCAAACACAATAACTCTCTCCTCTTCAGCCAGCCACTAACTAAAACCAGCATACTTGTAGGCAACGTGCCTATATGCTTCTACCTTTTCTGTGTTTTCTTTGACCCTTTTCAGTCTCTCATCTTCTCTTTGTCTCTTTTTGTTACCCTTCTTTATATTCATTCTCTCTCTTTTTGTCTGTCTGATCCCTTTCTTGTTCTCTATCTAAAATAAAATGTCAGTGTAGCCATCAGTGGTAAATACTGAAATGCACCATAACTAACTTTACAATAAATATACATTTTTATACAAACAGTAAAGTCAAACGCTTGACCAAAAAAAAAATGGTTTCAGAGTAAGTAGAGAACTGCAGCCTGATTAGAGAAAAAAGAAATGGCCTTCATTTTTCAGCATTCTTTTCTGCTTACTCAACTGCTATTTTCTGAATCAAATGTAGATGAGGTCAGCGCACAATAGTGATAGACACAGGCCTGTGACTGTGAGAAACACCCAGGGAGATTACTCTAAATCAATTAAAGAGGCGAAGGCTGCTAAGTCTGAATTGCACTGACACAATTAATATAGCAACTCTTTTCCGCATCGGAAGGGCCTTTCAGGAAACACTATACATGTATTTAGGAGCTGTTGGTGTGCCCATGTCATCTCAATGAACTCTGAGAGCAAGGCATTAGGCAGAGTGGAAATTATTCCATAAATGTATTTCATGGTAGCTCAGTGTTAAAAGGCACAGAGGCACTGGGAGGGCAAGAGCATGGTGGACATCTGGTAGGTGGTAAATATGCCAAAAAGAAGTAGAAAAGGTAATATATCATGATGAGACGGGGACAGAAATGGGGCTTCTAACTTAATCAAATTCAAACTCAAAATGAAGAAGTAGAATCTAATGTTTTTGTCAAAGTTGAATCTCACATGGATTGTCATCGTTTTGTCGTTTTTTGGCTCTTTCAGAAATAAGCTCAGCAATAAATGACAAGCTCTGGTGGGAATATTATTTATATTTTCTTTATTAAAAACCAGTGGGACACCATCAATCTGACTGGCCCAGCCACAGCTATGGAGCTCCAGTATTAGTGTTATGGTGTGTCAGTTGTATATATTTTGTTTTTCTGAGAACATGTAGTAGTGATAGCATATGTCATAGAAAAACTTTGTCAGATGAATTTTACATATGAAAGTCGCATATTCAATCACCAAGGTCTTTATTTTTTGTAATCTAGTTCCAATATTTTTAAAGGAATACTATAATTTCAGATCAAATATATTAGTAAATACATTTTAACTGATATTTCTGAGTTTTGATATTTGCAAAAAACCCTTCTTTAAAACAAACATTTCATATAATATATATTATGGGCACAGGATTCACTTAGAATATTGGGATCTCTAAAGCACTATTCACACCAATGCGTTTTTTCATGCTTTTTGCAGAAACGCAGGACATTATTTTTAACATGGGTTCCTATGGAACACGTTCACATCAATGCATTTTTGTGCCTCTGCGTTTTTGGAAAGGGTCAGGAGACTTTTTTTAAATGCAAAACTGCTTTTTTGGTTCAATAAACTTCAATGGAGATACTGCAGAAAAGCATGTACTGCATTTTAATGACGTTTTAATCTGCCCAACAACAAATTTGCCCCAAAAAAGCATAAAAAATGCAAAATTCAGGAATGTCGCCATAAAAAAAAATGTATAACAATAAAACCTTGCGCTTATGTTAATATGCAAAATAGATAAATGAATAAATATGTTTCAAAAAGTTTCTGTGCAATCATAAGCTGCTTGCTGCAAATAAAGTGCTAGTGCTCTTTAAATAATGTAAACTCAGTATTGCAGCGCTGCTTAAACAATCCGTAAAAGACAGTGTAATAAATAAATAAACTGATTGTAAAAATGTGCAAAAATACTAAATATACCGTGCAAATTCCGCAAAATCACGTATATATAATTCAAATTCATGCAACAAAGTTCATATAAATTATAAAGTCCATATAAGGTCCATCAAAGTGCAGATAAGGTGCTCCTGTGCTTTCTATGTGCGTGAATGGGGATGATCCCCCTGTGGTTTTCTACTTACCACAATGCGCTTTGTAGGAAGCATATAATGATGGTTTGCAATATAATCCTCATACTCTTTAGCTTGGAATCCGTGATAACGTTGGTGAGATCCTTGATGGTGTTAGTAAAATATCCCAGAGTTCCCCCCCATCAAATGGCTCTTTTCCACTGCAAGTACCGGCTCGGCTCCACTCGGCACTGCTTGGCCCAGCTTGGCTCAGTTTGCTTTTCCACTGCGTGGTATGAGTCGGTAACTTTCAGCACTGTATAGGCACATTTTTACAATCAGTTTATTTATTACACTGTCTTTTACGGATTGTTTAAGCAGCGCTGCAACACTGAGTTTACGCCATAAAAAAAAACCCCACAAAAAGCACTGCAGAAACATTTAAAAGCAATCTGCATAAGTGAGAATGGAGCCTAAAGAGAGAGAAAAGACCTGTTTTCCCTTTGGTGTTTGAACACAGCAGAAAAAAGGTGGACTGGCTCATTCTCCTGACTCAGGCTGCGTTCACACTGTCCTGCTGCATTAGCACATATGCGTTATGTCCCAGGTTAACACATATGCGATGTGGGAACCCTGCGAATCCACTGTGGTTCACACTGCCATATGCAAATCGCTGGGGGGGTGTCGATACAAAGTTAACGACACCCCCCGATCAGTTCACATATCGTAGTGCGAACTGTCAGTTCGGACATGAATCGGATCGCATAGGTGTGAACACCCATGTGTTGCGATTCTGATGCGGACCCAAAAAAGGGTCCTGTGTGAGTCTGGTCCGAATGCGATGCAAATTCAGCCATACAATCTGTATGCCTGAATTCTCATCACACAGACATTGCATGTGATCTGCAGAGCAGTGCACTGCGCTTTACATGCAATGTCTGTCATCGCATATGTGTGAACCGGCTCTGAATCAACATTGATTATTTTGAATCCTTATGCTGCTAGCATTAGTAAATAGATAGGAAATTGTATTGTATTTACTTGTTTTAAACAGTTTTTTTTTATTTTATTTAGTCCTTAGCTGCCTAGACAAATTATATCATACATCCTAGGAGTCTTCAGGAGGGGAGGAGGGGTTTTCTCAGCTAAGCACACCCTCCTGCGTACATGCCTGAGCTAAGGGCAGATAAATTCCAAGAAGTAAATGTTACATGAATCATCTGCCCTTACTCAAGATGGCTACAACCAGAAATGCTTGGGGTTGTTTTTCTTAGTGATTTCTAAGCAAATTAAAGCATGGAAACATGGATGAATTAGTGAGTTTGTTTTGAATATTAAAATTGAATTACACAGTGCTTTTGGTTTGTGGTGCTCAGATACAGTGTGGTTCCACTTTAATGTGCATTGCGCTGACGCAGCCCATAATTTGAATGTACTGCCAAATGCACCAAAAAAAGGTTTGATTGTACGCTCCTTGAGGGCAGGGACTGATGTGAATGTGTAATGTATATGTAAAGCGCTGCGTAAATTGACAGCGCAATATAAGTACCTGAAATAAATAATAATAATAATTAGTGCATTGTTGAATGTTGTGCTGTGCTACAACACAAATATGTTAACCGCTTGCCGACCGCCGCAAGTAGATATACTGCGGCGGTCAGCCCCTCACAGGCAAAGTGACGTATATATACGTCACTAGCCTGTGAGGCTCTGGGGAGCGAGCTCGGGCTGCCGGTGGCGCGCTCCCGCACGGTCACAGGCCCCCCCGCGCATGTGACCGGCGGACCCGACGTCCGCCGCTCACTCTGCGATTGTCGGGGGAGAGGGAGAAAGGCAGTCATCTTGTGTAAACAAGCTGCCTGTCATTCTCCCCTGTGTAGAAACACTGATCATACGGTTCTACTATGTAGGACCGTTGATCAGTGTTCCTACAGCTCAAGCCACAGCCAATCACAGTTAGAATCACGCCCCTAGGGACACACGCAGCCCCTCCCTCTCAAATAAAGTTAACCCCTTCACTGCCAGTGTAATTTTACAGTAACAGTGCATATATATAGCACTGATTACTGTAGAAATGTCACTGGTAACCCCAAAAGTGTCAAAAATGTCAGTCAAGGGTCCGATCTGTCCGCCCCAATGTCGCAGTACCACAAAAAAAATCGCAGATCGACGCCATTACGCGTTAAAAAAAAAAACAACAAAAATGACAAAAATCTTTCCCTTTGTTAGTAAATGTGATAACTTTTGCGCAAACCGATCAAAATACGCTTTTTGCGATTTTTTTTTTACCAAACATATGTAGCATAAAACAAATCGGCCGAAAATGTTAAAAAATTTTGATTTTTACTTTTTTTGGGGGAATTTCATATAAAAAAATGTGAAAAATATTGTTATTTTTGCAAAATTGATGCTATTTTTTTGTTTATAGCGCGTGATCAAAAAATCGCACAGGTGATCAAATACCACCAAAAGAAAGCTCTGTTTGTGGGAAAAAAAGGACATCAAATTCGTTTAGGTACAGCGTCGTACGACCGCGCAATTGTCCGTTAAAATCACGCAGTGCCGAATCGCAAAATACCCCCTGGTCTTTTAGCAGTCAAATCCTCCGGGGCTTAAGTGGTTAATAAGGTGCATTAGGGTACCATAAATTGCATCACACAGCAAAAACACACGTAGTGTAAATGCAGAATGACGGCATACATGGGGCCTCCCTTGTTTGTTCAGCAAAGCAGGTGAGGATGGCCTTGAAAACACTTTAAAAGATGTCTACAGCGCCACCTGCATGCTGTAAATGAGATCACTAAATATTTATATTCAATATATCCTGCTTGATAAAAAATCAGTCAGCGCAGATCTACACTCCCTTAACTAATGAAGTGGGTATAATTACAAATGATCCCCTATTGTGTCAAAAACAATGCGCCCAATCCCTAAAGTGCTGATGCAATCTTGCAAGCAATCACTTCCACATAAATGTGATACTCTGTGCAACATGAAAAATAAGTGATGCCTATAAAAATACAATTATGAAACTGCAAATTCATATAGTGCATAAAAAACATATAATTGTGAACTACAAAAACCAAATATCGCTGTAAAATTATCCAAACATCAGCAGCCAAAAAATACTGTGTATCTCATTTCTCATAAAGTCCCAGAAAAAAGAAACCAAAAAAGTGCATATGAAGAATTTGCAAAATCTTCAGCAAGAAAATCTGTGCAATCACCCAGTGCGATCTTTCCACCGATCACCCCTAACTGACTCACCAGATGGAGTGGCTGCTAAAATTTTAAATCAGCTTCAATGCCTTGTTATACAATGTATAGCAGACTGGCTCATAACCCTATTGTTGATATACCCATCTTTTTTGCCCAGGCTCTCTCATAGCGATATGTAGGAGATATATAGTTTTCGGAAGAAAGGAGAATCCACATAGCATAAATCCATAAAACTGTGCCAGTTTATTTAAAAAATAATAGCATGCATTCACATTTTAAAAGTGTCCGCCCGACACTAGGGAACAAATGCTTTCTGTTATATGTGTCTGCCTCACCTCTGGCTATCAATCCAAATCCGCAAACGAGATTCTGACATGCGCCATGGTGTCCAACGTCCTAGCCCTGCCCGACTAGTTTAGTCATTCGACGTCCTCACGGAGCGGAAGGATGTTAGACACAGCTGCACCATCTTTATAGTGGGGATTTCATCCACTCACATACGTTAAATCAGCATATTACATATTTTACAATAGCATTCACCATTTCATCAAAAGTGATCGTGTTGCATATTAAATATATCTCTAATCTATTACAACCAGGGCTTTTTTTCAGCAAGTTCCGGCACCTTTAGAACTAAATGTATGCAATGGCAAGGGGTGCTGGGGGTGTGCTGGAGGGTCTATCGATGATGGCTGCTGGGGAATCTATTGTTGCTGGAGGGGATCTATTTTTGCAGAGGAAGGGGGTTTATTGTTGCTGGGAAGGTCTTCTGTACTGGTGGGGGATCTATTGTTGCTGGAGTCGGGTCTTATGTTGCTGGGGGGGTCAATCATTGCTGGGAGTGATCTACTGTTTAAGAAGGAGTCTTTGTTGTTGGCTGCTGGAGGGTCTATTGATGCTGGCTGCTGGGGAATCTTTTGTTGATGAAGGGGATCTATTTTTGCAGGGGGTCTATTGTTGCTGGGGAGGTCTATTTTTGCTGGTGGAGAATCTATTTTTGCTGGGGGGTGGGTCTTATGTTGCAGGGGGGTCAATCATTGCTAAGAGGGATACACTGTTAAGGGAGGAGTCTATTGTTGCTGGCTGCTGGAGAGTCTATTGATGCTGGCTGTTGGGAGTCCATAGTTGATGGGTGGATCTATTGTCACTGGGGTGTCCATTGCTGCTAGATTTATTTTACTGCCTTTCTTGTTATCATTAACAAATTCCATACAAAATACTTAATTAATACCACAAAATGATACTTGGTTCTGTATTCTCTAAAAGGAATGGTACTGGGAGACGGATAATAGGTGGAACCAAGCTCGGAGGTGGGTAGAGGAGGAGTCAAGGGGTGACTCAGGGAGGAGTTACTGCACCTATTCTTTGAGGAAAAAAAGCCCTGATTACAACTCATTTATGGGACCCAATTTGTGTTATTAATCCGTTGTCCAGATACTTATTGATACCCTCAAATGTACATTTAACCACTCTGTGTCCACATCTGTTTAAAATTAACCTTAGATAAAAAAACATGTATTATTATCAATCCCATTATTGTTATTATCATCCCACAGGGTGTCTTTATCCCTTAAAGGGAAGTATGTTCTATTATCAATCCCACTGAATATCTATATCTCTTAAAGGAGAAGTATATTATATACATTATCAATCCCACCAATATCATTATATTATCCACTGAATTATCATATCTCCTAAAGGGGAAGTGTACTATATTCCATATTATCTTCCCCACTAGCTACCATATCTTTTAAAGGGGGAATTGTACTTTATTCTATAATGGTGTTTATCAGGCATCTAATATAACTGTTCATCTAACATCTCTCCACTCAAAAATTGGTCAGAAATTAGCCAAAAAACAATTTAAATCTAAGCTCGGGCCCCTATTATGCTTTGGTTTAAAGTGTCTAGACACAGTATGTTTGTCAAACCCTTTTTTTTAATGTTGTTAATATGTTCCCCTATACAAACTTTTAACTTCCTTGCAGTCCTCTCCATATATTGTTGATGACATGGGCACTCTAAAACATAAACTACGTGGGTGGAGTCAAGGGTGATCAAGGATTTTATATTATACTTTTTCTTTGTAGTGATTGCCTCAAACTCTATGGTTCTCTTTTTTTCTTTAGTAGTAATACGACACACTATACACTGGTTACATCTAAAAAACATTTTATTTCAGGAAACATTTGGACTTGATGCGGGGGGGGGGGGGGGGGGAGGGGACTAGGATATTATTGACAATTTTGTTACATACAGACTTATTCTTTCTATAAATACATTTTTGATATGTTGGGACCAGTTTCCTTAAAGTGTCATCTTGCAATAGAACCGACCAATGCTTTTTGATAACACCTTCAAATTGTTTTGATTGTAAATTAAAATCTGTAATGAAACTGCACCCCAAATCCTTCTTATTCTTTTCCTTATGGTTCTTAGTCAGTAACTGTTGCCTCTCTTTGGATAAAATCTTGTCTCTTTCTCCCTTGAGAAATGTCTGTGTATAACCCTTCTCTAAAAATCTCTCAATTAATAAGTCAGTTTGTTTAAGGTAGTCTGAGTCTAATCGACAATTCTTCCTAATTCTAGTGAATTTACTACTGGGTGTGTTATATATCCGTCTTTTATGATGGCAACTATTGGTTGGAATAAAACAATTCAGATCAGTTTCTTTAAAAAATGTTTTAGTACCTAATGTGCCATTCATTTTGAAAAGGGTGAGATCCAAGAAATGTTATTGTTCTCTATCATATTCCTAAGTGAAGCTGAAACCATATCTGTTATAATTAAGTTCTTGTAAAAAACCTTCTAAATGTTCTCGTGTTCCTTCCAATACTATCATTATATCCTCTATGCAAGGTTTGTATAGCTCCATCTCTGGCCGCTTGCCATAAATTTCTTCTTCCTCTCATTTAGCCGTGACTATATTAGCAACACTGGGAGCATATTAGCCCCCATGGCAACACCTTTACATTGTTGATTATATTGATTGCCATACCAAAAATAATTATTAGTCATGGCAAAGTTAAGAAGTTCCAAGAAGTTGTTTTTTCTTGAGTTTGGCCCATTTTACGGCCTGTTTTGCATCTACCTGATTAATATTTGTGTATAAGGCATTCACATCTACCGTTGCCAATTGACAATCCTCATTGAAATCTTTTAAATCCATCAATTTAATCAGTTCAATACTATCCTTCAAATACGAATTGTTTTTCACCAATATTTCTTGTAGGAAATGATCAATGTATTCCCCCACCCTAGAAAAAATAGAATTAGTACCATTAACTATTGGTCTACCCGGGGGGTTATTGGGGTTCTTGTGAATCTTTTGGAGATAGTATATTGTGGGGACCCGGGGAGCCTTTGAAATTAAATATCTGACTTCTTTCTCTGTAAGGATTCCTGCCTTCCCTTTTTTTATTATTTTTTTAAGTAAATGTTTCAATTTATATGTGATTGCCTGAAAGAAGTATCTAAAAAAGAAACTAGGGATGCACCGAATGTTCGGCGGCCGAACATTTTTCGGCCGAAAATAGAAAAAATAGCACTTTGGGTGTTCGGCCGAATAAGTCAAAAGGCCGAATAATTTTGTGCCGAATAATAGGGCTGAACGATAGTCGATATGATATTGACTATCGTTCTGTGGCCGTAGGCGATATTCATATCGCCGAGGTCACGATATTTACAGGGGGAAGGGACTCGGAGGAGGACTCACAGACTTCCGTGAAGCCGGGACACTTCAGCGGTGAGCATACATACATTACTCACTCGTGCACTGCAGCCCGCCCCACACATTCAGTGAGTCTTACTCTCCTCCCTAGTTTTTTCAATGGCACATTCAGGAAGCCAATCACGCCGTGATTAGCTGCACAGCGAACCAATCACGCGTGCCTGCACACCTGATTGGTTCCGCTGTGCCGCTACTCACGGCGTGATTGGCTTCCTGAACGTGCCATTGAAAAAACTAGGGAGAAGAGTAAGACTCACTGAATGTGTGGGGCGGGCTGCAGTGCACGAGTGAGTAATGTATGTATGCGGCTGTGCTCCTTTCCAGGCTCCTACTAGTCCACCTCCAGCCTCCTACTACCACCACTATGAGAGACTGTCTGTCACTGTATAATCTGATCGAGTCCACACTGACACTGACTGACTGTCACTGAGTAATTGATGTTACCACATTAACCCTGACCTGCCCAGTGCCCTGTATCTGCAATTAAAATTTACAAGGCTGCCTGCATGCTTCCTGATTTCCATTCCCAGCATCCTTCCCAATCCCTACAGTGTCACTAACATTAACCCTATGGTACAAGGCTGCAGTGTGCACTGAATCCCATTCCCTATAGTAACATTTAGGGAGAGAGAGAGACATGAGATGACAAGAGAGAGAGAGAGAGAGAGACATGAGAGGACAAGAGAGAGAGAGACATGAGAGGACAAGAGAGAGAGAGTGAGAGGACAAGAGAGAGAGAGACATGAGAGGACAAGAGAGAGAGAGAGACATGAGAGGACAAGAGAGAGAGAGACATGAGAGGACAAGAGAGAGAGACATGAGAGGACAAGAGAGAGAGAGACATGAGAGGACAAGAGAGAGAGAGACATGAGAGGACAAGAGAGAGAGAGTGAGAGGACAAGAGAGAGAGAGACATGAGAGGACAAGAGAGAGAGAGACATGAGAGGACAAGAGAGAGAGAGACATGAGAGGACAAGAGAGAGAGAGAGAGAGAGAGAGGGATAAGAGAGAGGACAAAAAATTGGCAAAATAAATGGAAAAAATGCGAAACACTGCGTTCGGTATTCGGCCTTCGGCCAAACATTTTATTATTATTCGGCTTCGGCTTCGGCCAAGAATTTCGTTTCGGTGCATCCCTAAAAGAAACCCAATGGGCATATGAGATGGGTACGTTGCAACCATATGGGTTAAATATAGACATAGATTTGAATAGTTTTTTGACTAATTTCTGACCAATTTTTGAGTAGAGATATGTTAGATGAACAGACTAAAATGAAGTTGTATAATATACTTGATAAAAGCCATTATAGAATAAAGTACATTTATTTTCTTGTGTTAATATATCCTGCTTACCCAACCAAAAAAAAAAAAAAAAAGGAAACATTTTTTAAATGTTTGTTTTTACTCCTGACCATATTAAATTAGAAAATATTTATATGTCTGTAATATATAAAATCTCTTCATGTAGTAAGCCAACCAGACCAAATGTAAGGTAGTAACAGTAAAAGTCTATATTATATTAGCATGCTATTTTACTATTTGTTATAATTGACAAAAATTAATAAAACTTTAAAGTCTCATTACTCCACAAATATACAATATGTATGGCTTACTAACCATATTAAATAATAATATACCAACCATATTATTATTATTACATAATTATTCCATTGTTACTAAAATGTAGTACTGCAAATAGAATCCTGGTTAAGCATAATCTACATCTAAAGCGCTGCTTGAATGTTATACTCAGTACTTAATATTAGGGATCCACTTACTAAACTAAGCTGCCATGTTCTTTGCCATAAACTAGCTCATTGATGGGTTAAAGGTAACTGGCGGCACAGAGAATTCAAAATGATGCATGCATCCTTGAAGGTAGCCGAGGTTATACTCACGCTGAAGAAGTCATCCCCTGATTAATGTTAATGGGTGTTGCTATTGTGGCAGCTGCTATGCATTCATTTATCATTCACACTTGTCTATCAGTGTAGCATTCAACAATAAAGTGGCTGTGCCTAGCTATTTTTACCAATGACTTGTAGATTTTCATGCACATACTCCTGCATACCAAGTAAATGGATTACGAGTTAGTTTTGTGATGTATTTAAATACGCTAAAAAAGCTGGAAATTGAATCTCTTTGTTAGATGAAACTCTTCCATATTCCACTATTTCGAGAAAGGGCCAAAGCCTAAATAACACACATGGAATTATTTATTAAAAACTAGTGGCAAATGTATTTTAGCAAAAAAAAAAAAAAGAACTGGCGTTCTTAAAAAAACGCAGTAATGATATGTAAAGTACAATAATTTTTAGTGACCGTGAAAATTTAGTGTGAGCCTTAGTGTAGCAGGTGTGTCTGTTTACCAAAACCAGCTATTATAGAAAGGAGATTTCAGATTGCTTAGTGTGAGATATTTCTATAATACTCTCTGCTTAGTATGTTAAATTAGAACTAAAGGTAAAACATTTTTTTGGAAAGTGTAAGGGAGGGTTATAACCCCTGTCAGTTTTTTATTTTCCATCTGTGTCCCATTGAGGAGATGTACCTTCACTTCCTGCCCCATAGCCAAAACAGGAAGTAGGAGGAAATCCTGGGAATCCATTGGGGCCCCCCAGGTCACCAGAACTAGTGTCCCCATTGTAAGATTTCTCTACTATTACTGTTCTGGGGACAAACCAAAATTTGGGATTTTCTTTTACTTTCACTTTTGATGATAACAGTAAACAGGACAAATAGAGAGGGTCAATTCCCCTGACAGAGGGGAAGAGGTAGCAATAAAAACCTAGCAGGTGTTCTAATCTATCTCCACGCTTTCCAAAACTGCCTTTTAGTTATACTCTCGTTTTTCAAAGTTATAACTAGTGTTGTGCGAACACGGACTGTATTATTCGTGTTCGTACCGAATAATTGGATTTTTGTTACCCGAACACGGACCCGAAAACTTTACTGTATGTTCGGGTTTAAAATCCGTGTTCGGTCATTTTATTTTCGGGTTTGTATGTAATGGCGCGCTTTTAATGGCAGGCTTTCAACAGCCAATCAACAAGTGTTTAACTGGTGTGCCTTAAGCCATCCCAGCCATGCCTACTAATGTATTAGTAGCTGTGATTGGCCATCTGAAGCATGTGACCAAGTCTTTATAAGTTTGAGACCGAGCGCCGCTGCGTCATTCTGCTGTAGTACAGGGACAGAGCACACATCATACGTGCTGGCTGCTGATTAGGGACAGACAGTCAAAAATTATATTGTGTCCGAAAAGAATTCAGGGACAGGTCGGAGTGCTGCAGGCAGGGCGAGTTGTTAGGGCATTTTAGGGCGAGGCTGGAGAATAGGCAAGGTCAGTGTTCTACATCGATTTTGCTGTGTGGGGGGTTTGCAGTGCCAGTGACCGATCTTATCGATCATTTTAGGGCGAGGCTGGAGAATAGGCAGGGTCAGTGTTCTACCATCGATTGGTGTGAACACAATCTTTTTGCCCGCTGAGGAGGAGGGAGAAAAAAATCTTTTTTATCAGTCAGTTGTGTGCAGCGTTTTTCCTTCAGTGCTGCTGACTGTGATAATACACTGCTGTGTTCACATGTGCTATTATTGAGTGATTTTAAAATTTATACACTTTTTTCTATTCCACTATTCAATATACACCCTTTTGGGTTAAAAAAATTAAATTGTGGCATAGTCTGTACTAATCTATTTAAAAATTACAAACTTAAAAGGGGAATTTTCTTTTTTTTTTCCCTTCATAGCCTGCAGCAGAGCTGACTGATATAAGACACTGCTGTGTTCACATGTGCTATTGAAAAATCACCAATTTTATATCATATTTTCTATTCCGCTATTCAATCTACACCCTTGGGGTAAAAACAATTAAATTCCAGGATAGTCTGTATCGGTACGTGTGAGATACACCTTTACAATTTTTGGGGCGCATCTCATACCGCCGAGGATTGCAGGGTGCTTCAGTTTGCCTCCTGCCTGTTCCGAACTCCTCCTACTCCTCATCCTGTCTTTGGGGGTACAAAAAATAGTAATTGGGGCCTAGTCTGGGTCTGTACGAGTGAGATACATACACCTTTTGATATCATATTTTCTATTCCGCTATTCCATCTACACCCTTGGGGTAAAAACAATTAAATTGCGGCATAGTCTGTATCGGTACGTGTGAGATACACCTTTCCAATTTTTGGGGCGCATCTCATACCGCCGAGGATTGCAGGGTGCTTCAGTGTGCCTCCTGCCTGTTCCGAACTCCTCCTACTCCTCATCCTGCCTTTGGGGGTACAAAAAATAGTAATCGGGGCCTAGTCTGGGTCTGTACGTGTGAGATACATACACCTTTTTGATATCATATTTTCTATTCCGCTATTCAATCTACACCTTTGGGGTAAAAACAATTAAATTGCGGGATAGTCTGTATCGTTATGTGTGAGATACACCTTTCCAATTTTTGGGGCGCATCTCATACCGCCGAGGATTGCAGGGTGCTTCAGTGTGCCTCCTGCCTGCTCCGAACTCCTCCTACTCCTCATCCTGCCTTTGGGGGGTACAAAAAATAGTATTCGGGGCCTAGTCTGGGTCTGTACATGTGAGATACATACACCTTTTGATATCATATTTTCTATTCCGCTATTCAATCTACACCTTTGGGGTAAAAACAATTAAATTGCGGGATAGTCTGTATCGGTACGTGTGAGATACACCTTTCCAATTTTTGGAGCGCATCTCATACCGCCGAGGATTGCAGGGTGCTTCAGTGTGCCTCCTGCCTGTTCCGAACTCCTCCTACTCCTCATCCTGCCTTTGGGGGGTACAAAAAATAGTAATCGGAGCCTAGTCTGGGTCTGTACGTGTGAGATACATACATCTTTTGATATCATATTTTCTATTCCGCTATTCAATCGACACCCTTGGGGTAAAAACAATTAAATTGCGGGATAGTCTGTATTGGTACGTGTGAGATACACCTTTCCAATTTTTGGGGCGCATCTCATACCGCCGAGGATTGCAGGGTGCTTCAGTTTGCCTCCTGCCTGTTCCGAACTCCTCCTACTCCTCATCCTGCCTTTGGGGTACAAAAAATAGTAATCGGGGCCTAGTCTGGGTCTGTACGTGTGAGATACATACACCTTTTGATATCATATTTTCTATTCCGCTATTCAATCTACACCCTTGGGGTAAAAACAATTAAATTGCGGGATAGTCTGTATCGGTCTGTGTGAAATAAACCTTCCAAATTTTGGGGGCGCATCTTCCACCGCTGAGGATTGCAGGGTGCTTCAGTTTGCCTCCTGTTCGGACCTCCTCCTACTCCTCATCCTCATCCTGCCTTTAGGGTACAAAAAATTGTAATCAGGGCCTAGTCTGTGTTTGTACGTGTGAGATACACCGTTTTGTAAATTTTTTTCTATTCTGCTATTCAATATGCACCCTGTTTGAGTGTAAAAAAATTAATTACGGCATAGTCTGTATCGGTACATGTGAGATACACCTTTTTAAATTTGTTTGGCTAATCTCCTTCCACCGCCGAGGATTGCAGGGCGCTTCAGTTTGCCTCCTGTTCCGAACTCCTCCTACTCCTCTTCCTCATCCTGCCTTTAGGGTACAAAAAATTGTAATCGGGGCCTAGTCTGTGTTTGTACGTGTGAGATTCACCGTTTTGCAATTTTTTTTCTATTCCGCTATTCAATATACACCCTGTTTGAGTGTAAAAAAATAATTACGGCATAGTCTGTATCGGTACATGTGAGATACACCTTTTTAAATTTGTTTGGCGCATCTCCTTCCACCGCCGAGGATTGCAGGGCGCTTCAGTTTGCCTCCTGTTCCGAACTCCTCCTACTCCTCTTCCTCATCCTGCCTTTAGGGTACAAAAAATTGTAATCGGGGCCTAGTCTGTGTTTGTACGTGTGAGATACACCGTTTTTTGTCCTTTTTTCTCTTCCGCTATTCAATATACACCCTTTTGGGGTTAAAAAAAAATTAAATTGCGGCATAGTTTGCATATTTGACTCTGAGATACACCCGTGCGATACTGTTGTTGTTTTGTTCCGCTATTCAATAAACACCTTTCTAGGGCAAGATCATAAATTACAGAAATATGAGGAGACCGTCAAATAGGGGCCGTGGCCTGGGTCGTGGTGCTGCTGGTAGAGCTCCTGTTGCAAGGAGAGGACATGGTCGATCTGTGCCAGCTACACGCACAAGTGAAACACCTTCCTCAAGTGTGAGTAGGCGACAGAACCTGCAGCAGTATTTGGTAGGGAATCATGCGCCTCTAGAAGTGATGAGGCCAGAAGAAGTACAGGCGATAGTAGATTGGGTTGCTGACAGTGCCTCAAGTTCCTTCACATTGTTTCCCACCCAGTCTACTGCAGAAAGGTCAGAGTTGGCACCTGCAGCCAATGTCCAACCGTCTTTCACCTCACTCCTTTGCAAATCAGGCAAGCACTCTGAGCCCCAAGTCATGCAGCAGTCTCTTCTTCTTTTTGATGACACTGTCAGCAGGGTTTCCCAGGGCCATCCACCTAGCCCTGCCCCAGAAGTGGAAGAGATTGAGTGCAGCGATGCCCAACCACTTATTTCTCAAGATGAGTACATGGAAGGACCATCGCAGCACGTCTCCGATGATGACGAAACGCAGGTGCCAACTGCTGCGGCACTCAGAATTGTGGAGACCGACAAGGAGGGCAGGGGTGAAGACTGGGTGGAAGATGATGTGGAGGACGATGAGGTCCTCGACCCCACATGGAATGAAGGTCATGCAGGTGACCTGAGTAGTTTGGAGGAAGAGGCAGTGGTCGCACAGAGCCACCAGCACAGCAGAAGAGGGAGCAGGGTGCAGAAGCGGAGCGGCCGTGCCCTAGACACTACGCCTGCTACTGCCCAACGCAGCAAGGGAACGAGCGCACCAAAGCCAGCTCAAAGGAGTTCTCTAGCGTGGAAGTTCTTCAGAAAATGTGCTGATGACAGGACACGAGTGGTTTGCACCCTGTGCAATCAGAGCCTGAAGCGAGGCATAAACCTTCTCAACCTGAGCACAACCTGCATGATCAGGCATCTAAGTGCAAAGCACGAGCTGCAGTGGAGTAGACACCTTCAAAACCAAGAAAGGTCTCTGGCTCCTCCTGCTTCCTCTTCTGCTGCAGTCTCGGCCTCTCCATCCACCTCTGTAGTGATACCGGCACCTGCCACAGACGATCTGTCAGCAACACCACCACCTGGGTCACCAACCATCTCCACAATGTCCCGTGGAAGCGTTCAGCTTTCAATCTCCCAAACACTTCAGTGGAAGAGGAAGTACCCCCCTACCCACCCGCGATCCCTGGCCCTGAATGCCAGCATTTCAAAATTCTTGGCCTTTGAAATGCTGTCATTCCGTCTGGTGGAGACGCACAGTTTTAAAAGCCTTATGTTGGTGGCTGTCCCACAGTACATCGTGCCCAGCCGCCACTACTTTTCCAGGCAAGCCATCCCTTCCCTGCACAACCAAGTGGGGGAAAAAATCAGGTGTGCACTGCGCAACGCCATCTGTGGCAAGGTCCACCTAACTACCGATACGTGGACCAGTAAGCACGGTCAGGGGCGTTATATCTCCCTAACGGCACACTGGGTAAATGCAGTGGTGGATGGGCCTGAGGCGGATAGCAATTTGGCGCACGTCCTTCCACCACCGAGGATTGCAGGGTGCTTCAGTTTGCCTCCTGTTCCTAACTCCTCCTACTCCGCTTCCTCATCCTCTACCGCCTCCTCATCCGGTCAGCGTAACACCTTCACCACCAACTTCAGCACAGCCAGGGGTAAACGACAGCAGGCAGTTTTAAAACTTGCCTGTTTGGGGGAAAAACCACACACCGCGCAGGAGTTGTGGAGGAGCATGGAACAGCAGACAAATGAGTGGTTGCTGCCAGCGAGCCTCAAGCCTGGCCTGGTGGTGTGCGATAACGGGCGAAATCTCATAGCAGCTCTGGGCCTAGCCGGTTTGACGCACATCCCTTGCCTGGCGCATGTGCTGAATTTGGTGGTGCAGAGGTTCCTTAAAAATTACCCCGATATGTCAGAGCTGCTGCAGAAAGTGCGGGCCGTCTGTGCGCACTTTCGGCGTTCTCACCCTGCTGCTGCTCGCCTGTCAGCGCTGCAGGTTAACTTCGGCCTTCCCGCTCACCGCCTCATATGTAACGTGCCCACAAGGTGGAACTCCACCTTGCACATGCTGGAAAGACTGTGCGAGCAGCAGCAGGTCATAGTGGAGTTTCAGCTGCAGCACGCACGTGTGAGTCGCTCTGCGGAACAGCACCACTTCACCACCAATAACTGGGCCTCCATGCGAGACCTGTGTGCCTTGTTGCGCTGTTTTGAGTACTCCACCAACATGGCCAGTGCCGATGATGCCGTTGTCAGCTTAACTATCCCACTTCTATGCCTCCTTCAAAAAACGATTTGGGCAATGATGGAAGAGGATGTGGCACAGGATGAGGAGCAGGAGGAGGAGGAGGAGGATGAAGAGGTAACATTTCCAAGGCTTTCAGGGCAGTCATTCGCAAGTGGCTCCGAGGGTGGGTTCCTGCACCCACAAACGCCAGGGACACAAATGTCCAGCAGGGGCACAGTTCTGGAGGATGAGGAGGATGAGGAGGAGGAGATGGAGGAGGAGATGGAACCATGTTCACAGCAGGGTGGCACCCAGGCCAGCTCATGGCCATCACTGGTGCGTGGCTGGGGGGATACAGAGGACACAGACGATACACCTCCCACAGAGGACAGCCTTTCGTTGCCTCTGGGCAGCCTGTCACACATGAGCGATTACATGCTGCAGTGTCTCCACAACGACCGCCGAGTTGCCCACATTCTAACTTGCTGATTACTGGGTGGCCACGCTGCTGGATCCCCGTTACAAGGACAACGTACCGTCCTTAATTCACTCACTGGAGCACGATCGCAAGATGCGCGAGTACAGGCGCACGCTGGTAGATGCGATGCTGCTGGCATTCCCACCTGACAGCGGGGCCACAGTGGAAGCACAAGGCCAAGGCAGAGGAGGAGGAGGAAGAGGTCGCCAACGCAACCAGGGCACCGCCAGCACCTCAGAAGGCAGGGTTAGCATGGCCGAAATGTGGAAAAGCTTTGTCAGCACGCCACAACAAACAGCAGCACCAGCAGCTCATATGGAACGTCTTAGCAGGAGGCAGCATTTCACCAACATGGTGGAGCAGTATGTGTGCACACGCCTACATGTAGTGAATGACGGGTCTGCCCCCTTCAACTTCTGGGTCTCCAAATTGGGCACATGGCCTGAGCTTTCCCTTTACGCCTTGGAGGTGCTGGCGTGCCCTGCAGCCAGTGTATTATCTGAACGTGTATTTAGCACGGCTGGGGGCGTTATCACAGACAAGCGCAGCCGCATGTCCAGAGACAATGTGGACAAGCTCACGTTCATTAAAATGAACCAGGCATGGATCCCACAGGACTTTTCCGTACCTTGTGTAGATTAGAGATGGATACCGACCTTACCCAGCCATTGTTCTATTTTTGCTCTTTCTCACTCTTTTGGGGTGTACCCTCATTTAAAATGACTGAAAAAAAGCAGTGTTGGCTACCTCGTCCTCCTCCACCGCCGCTTCCACCTTCACCGCCCATAGGTGTGCGCAGCCTATTGCATTAGGGTGTGCACCCCAAAGTTTAAATACACATGCATGTGTTTGCCTACATGTATATGGCCCCGGTACATTACTACCAGGTCCGAGGGAGATCTTTCTCCTCACTGGCAAACAGAGCGATAATGCTAATGTGCCCTAGGTGATTAGGGTGTGCCCAGGCACACCCGGCACACCCTGTGCGCATGCCTATGACACCGCCACATCCACCACCACCTCAACCTCCCTCCTACTCCATATGGGCCTCGTCCTTTACAGATGAAGAACATTGTTTTATTTTTCTGTTTTTTTTTTTTTTTGTTGTTTTAAGTTATTTCCCTATCCACATTTGTTTGCAGAGCACTCGCCATGCTCTTAACTACGTTTTGCTGCCATTTGCAGCACTCTAGCCCTTTCCATTGGTGTTTTAGAGCCATTTTAGTGCCTGAAAGTTCGGGTCCCCATTGACTTCAATGGGGTTCGGTGTCCGGGTAAAGTTCGGAAAAAGTCCGGGACACGGACCCGGACTTTTTTTCAAGTTCGGCCGAACCCGCCGAACACGGACATCCAGTTGTCCGCTCAACTCTAGTTATAACACAATGAAAACGTAAAATATACAATGCAATTTTAAATTAGCATACCGCAAATATGGGGACCACATCCACGTGTATACAAATACATTTCAAAAGCACATGCTTGGACTTTAAAGGTACCCACATACAACAGAATAATAAAATAATAAATGGCAGAAGCCTCTGGATATAATGGGTTCTCTCTTCTGCCGTGATTTTTTAAACTGTTTGGACCCCACTGACACATTTGTGTAATGTAAAAGTTAGTACACTACTACTCTATAATACTGCACAGAAGAGTGAAAAGATGTATTATTGCAATGTAATTAAACAATGCATAAAACCATGAACAGGCAAATTGAGCATGTTTAGAGATACTGTACTAGAAAATCTGAACTTTGACCCATAAGATAGCAATTAACTGAACTGTTGTGATGCTAAACCAAACTAAAACTGATGCAAACAGGGATAAGTTTATCAGAATTAGCTAACCCAAAAACGAATTGCTTGTTTGCACAATATACATACAGCCCCAATAGCAGGTGGGTGTATGTTTTTCCTAACGAAGGGGTACCCCTGGAGGTGTCTATAAGCTGCCTGCCACCTAATTGTCAGTATTAGCCAGTTTTGTTGGGGCCCTTTAAATTTAAAACAAATTGGCCTAAAATGATAAAAATTTAGATTTTTACATTTTTTGGGGGGGGGGGGGGATTTCATATTAAAAAATGTGAAAAATATTGTTATTTTTTCAAAATTGTCGCTCTTTTTTTGTTTATAGCGCAAAAAGTAAAAATCGCACAGGTGATCAAATACCACCAAAAGAAAGCTCTATTTGTGGGAAAAAAAGGAACGTAAATTTTGTTTGGGTACGACATTGCATGACCGCGCAATTGTCAGTTAAAATCGCACAGTGCCGAATCGCAAAAAGTGGCCCAGACGTAAGACAGCAAAATCCTCCGGTGGTAAAGTGGTTAATGCCTCTATTTACGCCCTTTGCTTTCTGATCATGTAGGCCCTGCCCAGGGGATAACTGTGAGTAATGCTTCCCTGTGTCTAGGAAGTGATGGCGGGCAGAATACTTTCTTACTATCTTTGTACACATTCTTCCTCTCTACAGAAATTGACCCGTCACGCCCTCTTATAGCGAGCCTTTGTCAAGAAGGTAAGAGGCATCTTCTATGTAAGATGTTTTATGGGCTATGGGAATCTGACTTATGGACTTTTTGTTGTTTAGTCCACCTGATCTAAACACCACATTCCTTCAGAAAAGAAGAGACCCTTCCAAGTCATCCAGGTCCAGGTTCTTTAGATCAAGATCTACAGAACATCATAATTCTAGCTTTTCTTCCAGATATCACTATCATCTCCATCATCCAATGATAGTGATATCTGATCTCTATTTTTTTTCTTGCTCTTTCCCTTGTAAGGGGTATTAAACATGCCTTAAAATGCTTTGTGGCTAAGACGGTGGCTGGAAAATCTGGCCACTAAACAGGTCTAATGCAAGATACCTTTTAAGAGATCTTTACTTTTTGGCAACAAACTGGGTAATGCTATAGCCAAGACCAATGGTATAAGGTTTGACTTTCTAATTTAGGATAGACATTTGATAAGACAAAGAAGACCACAGTTCAAGAGACAGAATATCCAGAGAGGCATGCTCTTACAGATCCTGCTGGGAGTTCAGGAAAAAGCTTAAAAAGGGACCAGTCTTCATTCCAGATGTCAGCAAAGTGCTCCAACAGGGTGCTTCCAAGTCCTTTGAGGTTACTGAAAGAGCTGAAAAGAGGGAACAAACAGCAGAATGTTAGAGCTCCTGGCTGGTCATGCAGGGACTGGTGGCCAACACGTTATAGGGCTAGGCCCAGGAATGATGAAATGAGCTATAATTATGTTGCTTCTTCCCGTTCCTGTGTTTGCCTTGTTGGATGGCTTTTCTTCCTTTCTCCAATGTCTGTGGATTTGGGATATGCCATTATGATGTACTAATGAACCCTCTATATTTTTTGTTCAGCTCTGTCTATGGGAGATTGATGGGCTTTTTGCCTGACTACTTTTCTCTGGGGAGAAGGGGGAGGGGAGCTACCATCAGCATTTGTTTTTGTGGATATGAACACCAGAACAGAGCTCTATAAAACTATGTTTATCTATGTGTGTTTACAGCATGCATGGACAACCATTTTGCTATTTTATATACAGTATATTAACTATATGTTCTTTAAGTGATTTCAGATACTGTAATATCTAACCATCTGATGCACGTGCTCCTTGACTATCTGTAACATTGCTATATTTCATAGTACTCATACCAGCATAGTCCTGATGAAGAGAATAAAGTGTTTGATGTCCTCTTTGAATTAATAACACAATTTACTTTAATAACAACAATAGCGTTTGTATGAAATAAATCTTATATAATATTTTAATTGTAAGGATCTGCAATTGTGTGAATAGGTAGGAAGGAGTGGATAGAGTGAGTACCACATCCCTCTTAAAACATAATTTATTTTAAAATAAAATACATTTTTTTGTTCATACAATTGTTTTTGGGTCTGTGTGATGTGTGCTGCCATTTAAAGATTAATTCTGTGTATGGTATATTTTACAGCAGCCAATCAGGCTTGGACCATTGTAACTATTGTATGTATATACCATCAGGGCTGGTGCATGGATTTTTGACACCCTAGACGAAACCTCATTTTGCTGCCCCCCCCCTGCCCTGCCCCTGACTCCACACCCTGCTCATGTATTTGGTGGAGGTGGCCGGGGGAGGGGGGATTTTGTGGTGGCTCTTAACCTATTTCTTCGGCAGTGGTCTGCAGGCCGCCACCTGTGCCTCTGGACCCGACCTGAAGACAAATAGTGGTGGCACCGGCTTGCTTCCTCATGCCAGCCATGGTCCACAGGTATATAGACAGGCTAGCATAGTATACGGACAGTCTAGGGTAGTAAACAGACAGGCTAGGGTAATATACGGACAGGCTAGGGTAATATACGGACAGGTTAGGGTAGTAAAGGGGTGGGAGAGTGAGAGAGGGGGGAGAGGGATGAGGGGTGTGAGAGAGAGGGAAGTAAGATAGTGGGTGGCAGAGCGGGAGGGTGGGTGAGGGAGGGGGCAAAGTGAGAGAAAGAGAGGGGGTGAGAGAGGGGGGTGAGAAAGAGAGAGAGAGAGGGGATGGGAGAGAGAGAGGGGATGAGAGAGAGGGGGTGAGAGAGAGAAAGAGGGGGGAGAGAGAGAGGGGGAGGGGAGTGAGAGAGAGGGGTGAGAGAGAGGGGTGAGAGAGAGAGAGGGGGTAAGAGAAAGAGAGAGAGAGGGGGGGTGAGAGAGAGAGAGAGAGTGGAGTGAGTGAGAGAGAAGGGGTGAGAGGGGGGGGGGAGAGGGAGGGAGAGAGAGAGAGTGGGGAGAGGGGGAGAGAGAGGGGGAGAGAAGGAGGCAGGGGGATGAGGGGGATGAGAGAGAGGGGGTAATATAGTGGGTGGGTGAGGAGAGGAGAGAGGGGAGGGGAGAGAGAGAGAGGAGGGGAGAGACAGAGAGAGAGAGAGAGAGAGAGAGAAACAGAGGAGAGAGAGAGAAGGGGGATATAGAGAGAGGAGGGAGGGGGAGAGGGGGGAGAGAGAGGGGAGGGGGGAGAGAGAGGGGGGAGAGGGAGGGGAGGGGGGATAGAGAGACGGGGTGTCTGCAGCCCCTCCCTCCTGTGTCCCCCTATCCCAGTCTATGTCTGCGAGTAGGTGTGTGATGCCTAGTACCTTCCTGTCATTCTGGCGATGATAGGGGTGCTGTGCTCCTTCCAGTAGATCCATTATTGTGAAAGCCGTACTGTCCCTCCCGAGTGCCTGTGCCACCTGTACATTCTCATCCTCAAGGCCGCCCTTGCTGCTCACCTTCCCAGCGGTCTCTGTCTGTGAGGCTGCTCACTCGCCGTGTGGAGATGGTGCTCGGAGCTGGGTGCTGTCATCCTGCCCATGCACCGCTTCCCTGCCAGCCCCCCACCAGTAGACATGGACTCCATGACCCGATCGGTCAGTCCGCCCCTGCCTCTGTTCTGTCACCATGCCCGAGTGGAGATGGATGTCCTGCCGCCCGCTGCCACCATCGATCCTGAACCCCTGGAACCGGCACACCATGCCATTGGCAGCGCCCCCGACTGACATGCACTCTAGGCCGGCGCCTACCTTGCCTATAGGTAGCGCCGGCCCTGTATACCATACCTGGCCAATGCCCCTGGAAGCTGGAAATCACTGAAGTAGACACACCTAATCCAGTGATCTCCACTTACTATTGGGTCTTGTGCTGAGTGATTGGCCCGCTGCATTGTGAATACAGGAGGTTGGCTACTCAGCACAGGCAGTATTCAGGGAATATAAAAAACCTGCAGAGTTGGATATGATAATTTGGGAAGTTGGGGACATGGAGAGGAATTTTATTCGAGCTAAATAGGGCACATCATAAATTTTCTCTACGTTTTTCTTTCTTTACCTCGTATTCTACGCAATATCGGTTTGTCAAGAACCTTTTGTCTAAACATTGGGGTATATTAAAAAGTGACAGGATATTGGGTCCTTTACTACCCGATGCCCCCTCTGTGACCTTTAGGGGAGCACCTCCCCTTCGGTTACAGATTGCTCCTAATATCATCGAACCTCCAAAAAAAACGTCTTTTATTTTTCAAATGAAAGGATTCTATCCCTGTAGTAAGGTTGGAGTTTGCACACCTAATCATTTGATATATAGGAAGTACAATACTTTTACTTCTAATGTCACTTCCAAATCTTATGAGATTGAATCTTTCATGACTTGTACCTCCAAAAAGGTGGTCTATCTCATCACTTGTCCATGCGGTTTGCATTATGTAGGCTGCATGATTATAACTTTCCAAACCAGGGTGACTGAACATATTGCCAATATCCGTAAGGGTTTCCCTATGCATAGTCTATCCAAACACTATGATCAATGTCATAATAGGAATCCTGAGTGGTATGTCCTTTATGGCCATTGATGTATTTAGCCCACATTGGAGAGGGAGTCACGTTAGAAGGGAGATCTCTAGGTTGGAAACCAAGTGGATCTATTGGTTGAAATGTTATAGACCCTTTTGGGTAAATATAGAATGGGATGTTAACGCATTTATTATTAATGGTTAATTCATCCTTGTGCCATTAATTAATTGTTCCTCTGTCCTTATAATTTATACAATTTTCTTTGTACCTCCGGGTAATTTTTTAAGACATTTTAAATACAATTCTTTATTTAATAATGGTATTTTAGCATTAATATTTTAGGTTTATTTTCGGTTTTATTGCTATTATGACCTAATGTTGACATTATTTTAATTGCTATCCATGATGTTCAATCTCCGCACTTGATGACTTTTTTAATATATATATATATACTTTTAAATGACATTGATATGGCCACCGTTTTAATATATTGTAAATTTTTATAAAGTTTAGAAACATATTTTTGCGGAGTTTTATGTCCTTTCCATATGGATGGAAACACTTTTTGATATAATTCCAGCTAGTTTTGGCCGGCTTGTGTTGGAACGCACCACCAGGACATAACTTTATTTCCAGATCCGGTCTGAGGTGGTTCGGGCCAGCTCCCGTGTGGAACACAAATATCCAGGAAGTAATTTCATTTCCTGATTCGATCTGAGCCGGTTTATGCTGGCTCCTATGTGGAACGCAATGCCTCATATGGCGTCAAGCTTAGTTCTGGACTTGCTGATATAAATAGACAATGCGCACATGCAGAGCCTTGCCCCTGATGAAGTCTACGTGATGAAATGCGTCTGGAGGAGCTTGCTCTGCGTGCACGTCGCTCCGTCCAGAAGGTCGGCCATCTTATTGGATTGCAACGCTGTTTGTTTGTATACTACAGGTGCGTGTGTTTTAATATCTGGTGAGTGTATCTTTATACTTTCAATAAATCAATTCTCAAGTTACTACACCATGAGCTCTTTTTATTGATTCTTTTTGGATCTATATGCATTTACCCTGGATCTTGACTGATTGGTTTGGACACAAAATTAACCGTTACCTGAGGCTGTGTGATCCTCTTGAAATTACTGAACACGCTATTGATCATTGTGGAAACAATGGTCCACTTGATGTGGTAAGAGGCAGTGTATTCTGACTGTGGTGGTGGCAGTTGTCTATTCACAATTCTTGAATTACACACTGAGGTGGAAAAGTTTGTTTCCGATTAAGATCCTGTGGGACCTTTTCTAATGTTTCAAAGACATGAATTTCAAGCGCTGCATTTTTTGTTTATATCTTATTATTATTCACCAGTATTTTTGTGCCAGCTGCTATATTTAAATTTTATTTTAGAAGCACGGTTTAGTGTGTTTATTGTATTCAGAGAATATTTAGCATTTTCTCAAGGAATGCAAAGCATTTTCTGATTTGATGAGATGGAGAGCATGATGTTACCACTGTCTCTGTACCTTTTATCACCTGACAGTGAGTTCTTTAGTCTTTTTTTTAGTAGGTTTTCATTAAAAATTTTGCATATGCTTACAAAAAGAGAATTATTACAAAAATAGCAAAAGTCATAGATAACAGCCATGGATATTTTACCAGAAGATACCAAAGTAATACAGATCATAGGGACTACACAGATCCCAAGAAGAAATGAAAGTCAATACATGGTGTCCATAAGTGACAGCAAACCAAACACATACATAAGCACATTCATACCAGCGCCACTATCCCCCTCCAGTACAATCTAGAGAACCATCAACCCATTACATCAACCCATTCTGCCTGTACAGATTGGTGCGCTACAAGCACCTAAGACATGCGAGTGTACCCTTGCATTTATCTTAAGAAAATTTGAAAAAGGTAAAGCACTATTAGACTTTTTCCCCCCTCTTTATGAAACAACACTAACTACAACATATGAAGAGCTTCGTCCACCCCCCCCGAGGAGACAGAAGGAACAACAAGCCCAAAATATCCCAGTGTGGATAACAAGCAATTTTTGACCAAGCTTTCACAGCAAGGTCACAATAATGGAGGTGAGAACCCATCTATAGGGGGGAGCACATCTTAAGGTGTCAACACATAGCGGAGTAATTGGAGGCACACTCACAGAACACAGAGCAGCAAACAACTTATATATATGCACCAAAATCACACAACTTTATTTTTGATGTCATATTGTTTTTTCCTATTATTATATGTATCACCAAGGCGCACCAAGGCAAAAACTTGGGATATACAAGGTAGTAAACTTCAATGTATGTTGATTCTGATTTTAAAGCGCAGGATTATTTTTGTTTGGGAGGCACACCCACAGAACACGGAGCAGCAAATAATCCATAATTCACCAAAAGAGCACTAAAATCACACAAACTTTATTTTGGATGTCAAATTGCTTTTTTCATAATATTATGTGTATAATTTATTGTCAAATTGATCATTTTGATATTCTAATATGCACTCTTTTAGCAACCTTCAATGTATGTTGATTCTGGTCTTATAGCATAGGATTATTTTTGTATAGGTTATCAGCATATCTCACATTAAAATATCACAGTCATTCACCCATCAGTCACATTTGTGTATGCGCTGCCTATAATTATTTAGCATAGAATCCCTCCCAGTTTGTGGAGTAGGATAGTTATTGAACACACGGCCTGGATTAGCCTCACATGGAAGTGGGGTTCAGGAGGAAGGAGTGAGGGCAGAGAGACATCCAATCAAATGATGCCATAGAGTTAGGTTAGAAAAGGAAAATTAGGGTGAGTATTTGACAGGAAATTTTCTCAAGTCGTCTTCCAGGACAGCCCAAGAGACCTAGGGCTCCTCCTACCATGACAGGAAACGTGTTTAACCCCACCATATAAAAGGCGGTCTTCTAGGCCTCCCCCTTCAGTATTAGTGTTTCCTCCGGACAGGGGTTAACATGTTCATGAAACCTGGTACTTTGGGTCTCATGGTCGGTCATATGGAGACTTGGTAGAGAATTCTATACAGCCTTCTCCTGCCCAGTGCAATACCTCATACCTGCACTGTTTGTGGTTGCTGCTTATCTCATGTCCTCAGTGCCTGGGAAGGGCCAAGACCGCTTCAAGGAAGCACGAGGAATGGACTCTGTCTGCCTTACATGGATGGACACATCCCGGAATGGCAGCGTCCTTGCTGGCAGCGTGGCTGGCCGAGCAGGGGGGAGGAGAGTGCATTTGCAGATTCTAGGGCAGAAGGGGCGGAGCTCCTGTGTTCCACACTGGCCCAGACGAAGTGGCGTAGCGTCATTTCTGGTCACAATGACGTCATCAGCAGGTGCCAGAGGCGGAGACACTGGTGGCACGCCCGCATGTCGACACGCTTCTCCTGGTTATCCTTTCCATGCGCATTGATTTGTCCGGATTGTGAGTTGCCATTTTTATATTCTACCACATATTAAAGTTTAAAGTTTACTATGCCATTGGAGTCTCCTTCTTCATTTTGAGGTTTGGTATTGTCACTATCTGCTGCACTAATTGATCTGGATGCCGGAAGCCTGCCTGTTTTGGAGTGATCATAACGGATTGGTTCCTTCAGTTAGAGGACCCCCTCCTTGGTTTTCTCTACTACACGCTTATTTGACCCGCCTTAACAGGGGGTCATGAGGTTCTGGTAAGCAGACATCTTTTACCACTTGATGCACGCGGGGTTGATATTTCCATCTCACTGACTCCATCTTCTGGTGGCTGGACTTTATCTTTTAGTGTGGATCATCATTTGCATCTGTTGGACTTTTTCTTCACAGTGATTTTTTCCAGCATTTACATCTTTGGCGCTGTACTTTGTATTTTATTTTTCTGGCACCATCACCTCTCAGGTAAGCCTTGGTTCTTTTCCCTCCTGCATATCCTGTGGGGCTTTTTCTCCTCCATCATAAGCTTTGTGGTGCTTGGTGAAGGAGCACCTTTCCTCTCTCCTGCACTGGGGTGTGTTTGGAAAACTGGGTGGCCTGATTCTGAAACTAGGTCTTCTTTTGTGTTCTGATTGCAGGCCAAGGCTCCGGACAAGGTCCAGGTGCAACCACTGTAGTAATGTCACTGGTACTCCCAAAAGTGTCAAAAATATCAGTCAGGGGTCCGATCTGTCCGCCGCAATGTCGCAGTCCCGCAAAAAAAATCGCAGATCGCCATTACTAGTTAAAAAAAAACAATAAAAATGACATAAATCTTTCCCGTAGTTAATAAACGCAATAACTTTTGTGCAAACCAATCAAAATAGGCTTATTGCGATTCTTTTTTTTTTACCAAAAATATGTAGCAGAAAACAAATTGGCCTAAAATGTTAAAAAATTTAGATTTTTACATTTTTTTTTGAGAATTTCATATAAAACAATGTGAAAAATATTGTTATTTTTTCAAAATTGTCGCTCCTTTTTTGTTTATAGCACAAAAAGTAAAAATCGCACAGGTGATCAAATATGACTAAAGAAAGCTCTGTTTATGGGAAAAAAAGGACGTAAATTTAGTTTGGGTACAGCGTCGCACGACCGCGCAATTGTCCGTTAAACTCACGCAGTGCCGAATCGCAAAATAGGGACTGGTCTTTGAGCAGCCAAATCTTCCGGGGCTAAAGTGGTTAAAAGCTGTCTATGCCACGCTTGAAATTGAAGAGGAGAAGGTGCAATTGTCAAAACACGATCTTATGTATGAAGGAATACATAAGAAGAAGGCCAGGGTTTTTCCTGTGCACACCTCCCTTCTAGATACAATTAAATTAGAATGGGAGAATCCTGAGAGGAAACCATTTTTTTTCCAGCAACCTGAAAAGGAGGTTTACTTTTGATGATGACACGGCGCAGCCTTGGAACAAATTTCCTAAGTTGGATGCACCTCTTTTAAAAATTTCCAGGAATGTGGGTACGCTTAGAGATGCGATGGATAAGAGAGGGGATATTCTTTTGCGCAGGTCCTGGGAGGCATCCATTATCAGTCTTAAACCGGTCTTAGCATCTACTTGTGTAGCCAGAAACCTTGAGTTTTGGCTTTCACAAATATAGACTCACCTGTCTACAGGGATAGAAAGGGATCAGATCATTAAATCTTTCCCACTTCTTTTCCGGGCAGTAGGTTTTCTGGCTGATTCCTCCGCTGAGTCAGTTAGGATGGCAGCCAGGACCTCGGCTTTGATTAATTTGGCTAGAAGAAGTCTCTGGCTTAAGACATAGTCAGGAGACTCCTCTTTTAAGTTGTGCCTGTGTGGTCTTCCCCTAAGAGCCCCGGGTTACAAGAAGCTCTGGAGCTGACAGAAAGAAGTTTATCCCAGAAAAGAAAAAGAATCCAACTCCCCGAGTTCGCGAGAGAAGGAGGCCAGACCCAAAAAGTATTGGACAGGCTACAAAGGCAGAGGTAGGGGAGGTCTTGTTTAACCCTCCTCCACAGCCCGCCAAACTAGAATGACTCCTGTCGCAGAGTGGGAAGAAGATTAAGGGCCTTCCTCCCACAGTGGACAGGGATCACTTCAAGCCCTTTCATTTTGGATCTGGTGACCAGGGGGCACAGACTGGAATTCGATTCCCAGCCGCCAGAGAGATTGTTAGTCACCAGCCTTCCCAGAGATCGAGTGAAAGCAATTGCCTTGTGTCTCCAGGAGACTTGGTAGATCAGAACGTTCTGGTCCCGGTTCCAAAGGCAGAGCAGGGCAGGGGTTTTTATTACCATATCTTTGTGTTAAAAAAGCCCTCGGAGAAATACCGCCTGATATTGAACCTTTGTTCTCTAAATCACTCAATCAAATACACTCACTATCAATAAGTATTTTCCATAAGGAACCCAGGGTGCTTTATGGCAACGCTGGACTTAAAGGATGCCTTCTTGCACATCCCTATACACCCTGCATATCAAACATTTTTACGACTAGCAGTAAACTTGGGATCGGAGATCTGACATTTTCAGTTCTAAGCGCTGCTCTTCGGGTTTTCATCGGCCCCATGCATCTTTACAAAGGTCCTGGGGGAAACGTTGGCCCCATTAAGACAAGAATTGAACATGATCATCCCCTACCTGGACAACCTTCTAGTAGTGGCAGAGTCGCATCAGAAAATAGAGGGGGATCTCCAAGACGGTTCAGCAGTTCCTCCACTCCTAGGCTGGATAATCAACAAAGAGAAATCTTCTCTGAAGCCTTCCCAAAGAGTGACATATCTCGCGATTTCCTCACTGGATCAAAAGATTTTCCTTACAGGGGAAAAAGTTTAAAAAACAACTCAAATGATGGCATCCTTGCAAACCAACCAGTGGGTCTCGCTCAGAGATGCCTCAAGAGCCGTAGGCCTTATGACCTCTTGCTTTCCGGCTGTACCTTAGGCGAGGTTCCGCCAACGTCCTCTTTAGTTGTTCCTTCTAAGGAACTGGGATGGGTCTCTAAGTTCTTTAGACTTGAAGGTACGAACTCCCTCCAAGGTAAAGAGAACCCTGTGGTGGTGGAGGTCACCACTTCACCTAACCAGAAGGCTGGAATGGGTCATTCTAATATCTCAGAGAATAACGACGGATGCAAGCTCTTACGGATGGGGAGCCCATCTACACAACAAGATAGCGCAGGGAGAATGGTCCCTGGTAGAAGCAAGAGCATCGTCAAATCAAAGGAAGCTTCTGGCAGTGCAGAGGGCCTCAGAGGTTTTTCACGCAGAGGTCAGCTGTCACCATCTGCAGATTCGATCCGACAACACTGCAACAGTAGCGTACCTCAACAAATGGGGGGGGGGGTACAAGAAGTCTGACTTTGCAATTCACAGCCCATAAGATTCTAACCTGGGCAGAGGTTAATCTAACCTCAATTTCAGCACTTCATGACTTCATGTGAAAGGGACTCAGAAATGTTTGGCAGATTACCTCAGCCGCTACCAGGTGTGTCAAGACAATTGGTCCCTCAATCCGGACATTTTTACAGAGATTGCTCAGGGGTTCCCCAGAGGTGGACCTTTTTACAGCCCAAACAAACCGCAAAACAGAAAAATTATTTTCCCTGAATCCAAGGGATCAGTCTCTGGGGATTGACGCTTTTGCGAATCCCTGGTCATTCAGCCTCTGCTACGCCTTCCCTCCTATCAGACTAATCCAGGAAGTCCTAGAAAGAACCGATTTGATCCTGATAGTTCCCTTTTGGCCAAAAAGACCATGGTTTTCACTCCTGCAGACCCTAGCCCCGAAACCTCCAGTGACTCTCCCTATGAGACCTATTGTCAAGGGTCCGGTATCTCATCCTCAGGTGGCATCATTAAACTTAACAGCTTGTATCTAAAGAGCAGATACTAAGCTCCCAGGGGTTCTCAGACAAGGTTGTCAAGACCTTGGGTAATTCCCGGAAGCCTGTCACAAGAGCTTTATACTTCACGATTTGGAAGAAATTTAACTCTTGGTTGTCTGAAAAGCAAAGATTTTCTCCCGATGTTCCATCTACTGTATTCTGGAATTTTTTAAGAATGTGCCGACAAGGGTCTATTCCTTAGTGCAGTGTTTCTCAACCTTCAGTCTCAAGGCACCCCATTCTAAAATGTAAAAACTATTCTAATAGTCTTACATTGTGCAGCAACATCCACAAGTCCAAGTAGGACACCCAACGTTAGAGGTGATTTATTCTTCCAAAGCAAATACACTTTCGTAAACTGGTACTGACTAGTATTCCAATGTTTCTCTTCTCCCCCAGTTTTTCTCTATCATTCAGCTAATGTGAGGGGCAGGGGAGGGTCAAACAAGCATGCTATGCAGGTGACTGGCATCCTCCTTATCAACTGATTATGCCAACAGTCGTTAGGACGCCGTCAGTTAGAAGGTTGTAATTGTGCACAATGAAAACCATTTTTTGAAAACCATTTTTGGGCAATTTTTATCCATTTTGCCAAGGCATCCCTGAAGAAACCTCAAGGCACCCCAGGGTACCTGAGCACACTGGTTGAAAAGGCTGCCTTAGTGCTCTAAAGGTATAGGCTGCAGCCATTAGTGTTTTCCTCCAGTACTCCCTTTGGAAAAGCCTGTTATAGCAAGGCTTTTCAAGGCAATTGCCAGGTCAAAACCAATGGTTGTAAGAGCATGTCCTACTTGGGACCTGTCTCTAGTCCTTGAAGCTTTAGTGACTGTTCCCTTCAAGCTCCTTAGGGATTTGTCAGTGAAACTGCTCACACTAAAAACTACATTCCTGGTTGCAGTTACGTCAGCTCACAGGGTCAGTGAATTTCTGTCTCTCTCAATTAAGGAGCCTTTCCTCAAAATTTTGGACGACAGAATGGTGTTAAAAACCGACCCCGGGTTTTTGCCAAAGGTAGCTATTTCCTTTCATATGAAATACAAAAAAACTATCAGCGCAAACCCAATATATGTGATAACCTACCGAGGAAGTCAAAGGAGCATTACGCTCGACGTAACGCGTATAGGGGGACGGAGCGTGCGTGGCCGACGCAGAGTCTCTCTCTGGTAACAGATCGCTGACATCGCTTATTCAGCAGGCACGGCTGAGTGCCCAACAAATGTGAGTTGATCTGCCTTTCTCTAATAAAGCACACCCTTATTAGTAAGCAGAGAGAACTAGATTTCTTCATCTGTTTTTTATATGTCCCGGGATCCCTCGAGGTGCAATACAGTGTGGCTCTTTCCTGGAAGTCTGATCCATGATACATGTGATTGCTGGCTCGTTTGGGTCCTTTAGGAAGGTGAGAGGCTAATTCACCTGGTGGAGGGATTCACTAATTGGTGTTTACAACTTGTTTTCATCACTGGATTTTCTTCAATTGGATACGGGGACACTCTTCATATCACTTTATTGGAAGCACACACATTGCTATGTGCCTTATGAACTGGATATGATTTATTGTATTTAAAGTCATCACTTTTTTATTATATCTCTGGCGCATCACATTTTGGTAGTATTTCCTTTCATAGATCACAGGATATTGTGCTACCAACATTTTGTAATTTTCCTAAAAATGAGAAAGAGAGGGTTGTTAGTTTTTTGGTTGTCAGAAGGGTTCTTCTCACATACGTAGAGGTTACCAAAATCTTTAGGAAATCTGAGGCCTTATTTGTACTTGTTTCAGGGTAATGGAACCTCTAAGGCCACCATAGCCAAGTGGATAAAGTAGACAATTGCTGAAGCCTATAGAGTTATGAATGTTTCTCTGCCATTTGTTAAAGCACATTCAACAAGAGCCCTGTCCGCGTCCTTGGCTGAAAGGGCTGGAGCTTCACTGGAACAAATATGTAAGGCGGCAATTTTTTTGACCTTTTGTTAAACATTATCGCCTGGACCTCCTCTCTTCCCAGAAGCAGGCGTTTAGTCAAAAGGTCCTCCAGGCAGTGGTCCCTCCCTAGACTGGTAAGTTCTCATGGACTGTCCCAGAAGACGACTTGAGAAAAGCTGAGTTAGATTTACCAGTAACTCCTTTTCTGAGAGTCTTTCAGGACAGCCGGACTCCCACCCGGTGATGTCTTGTATTATGCAAATGTTTTGCAGGGATAAAACGGTTAAACGTGTTTCCTGTCCTGCTAGGAGGAGCTCTAGGTCTCATGGGCTGTCCTGGAAGACTCTCAGAAAATGAGTTACCTGTAAGTCTAACTCAGCTTTTCAATTCTATAGTTGCCTGTGTCCCACATTTAACCCCCCCCCCCTTCAGTATGCAAATTTCAGCACTTGCAGCTATTGGTTGCAAACCAATGGATGCAAGCACTGAACGAATGCTAATTTTCAAACAAGACCGTTTGATTGAAACCAATTAGACTGGCTTCTGTTGAACGAGCAGCAGTATACATGTACTAATATTTGGCAGGAACCGGACACACATACATGTGTACCAGGCATTAGCTTACAAGGTTGATTTACTAAAGGGGTAGAGAATGATCACTTAGATTAGTAAATAATTGAAGCTGTGCTTAGTTCAATGAGCCAATTATGCCAGGAAAAATACCTTTTTTTATCCTTCCCTACACATGCCTGTTATTCAGTAAGCTAAATAAACGTCCATCGGCTAAGTAAGTATTATCTACTCCTTTAGAAATTAAATGCTTATACAGATCTAACAACCTATTCTACCCAAAAGAACATATACAGGGTTAAATTGCCCATACAGTCTGAGGGAATAACTAACATGCCAGCTTATGCTCTGGACTGCCGAGCCCTCTCAAATCTAAAGGAGGGGGTAATGCAACTTAATTATACTGCTTTATTATTATTTTTTTTTTATCCTACTGCTTATATATGGTTCATTCTGTTCTGTTCTGTTTGTGATGTAAACAGATGTACAACTGGATGTGAAATTATATGTCAGATTATTGTACAGTGTGCACACAAATATGCTAAAGTGGTATTAAACCCAAAACCAAAAATGTAATATATTGCAGCTTACCAAACATTAGTTGTGGTGGCTGCGTTAGTTTTCTTTGTTTAGGCTTTTCCCCTTTGTTTTCACCTGGGGATCTGGCTAGTAACACACCCCCTGTGTTATTATCCACTATGGATGAATCAGCACAGGGGGGCACCTTTGGACAGCAGCATTGGGGGGGATTGTTATATGTACTGGCAGATTTACCTACACTAACAAATTGAAGCCAAACTCCAGCTAACACTTTATAAGCAGTTATAGCAAACAGTTTTTTTTTCTTTTGGGATAAAGTAGCGGCTGCTTCGCTGTGGAGGCAGGTGCAGAGGACACCTCCGACAACAGAAGCCCTATAGTTACTTTATGGGTGATGTCACTCCCCATTAATTTCCCAGCCGTTGTTGGCTGTGTCCTCTGCAGAGCTTCTGCCGCTGGAGACCGGATCGGATCATCTTCAAAAAAGGTATGTATACTGATTTCTTCTTTACAGGGCTAGATAGGCTAGTGTTAAATCGTGAAGGTCTATAGATTCAGGGATTTTAGTCTTAGGGTGGACTTACACCTAATTTACTGTTTTCAAAGTTTTCGATCCTTAAGCCCCGTACACACAATCCGAAAATTGGACGACAGATCATCGTTTTTTTTTTTTTTTTTGCATGGTAGTCGCTTATCAGACATGAAGAGTTTACTAAAGTTACGAAAATTCTCATATTACATGAATAAAAATTCAGAAGTGATGTATTGTGTTGTAGTGTATTTGTATTAAATTTTCGAAAATCGTACAATTTGGTATCGTACGAAAAATAAATGTTGTGCTTGTCCAATCAGATAATATCGGATGAACTGTTGTGATCGGCTCTCGAAAGCTCTGTACTAACGATCCGTTTATTGTACGATAGATTTGAAAGCGGTATTTTTAGTACAATTTTTTGGATCGTGTCTACGGGCCTTTAGTCTACATTCACATGGCCGCACACGGGTTCAAGAATCAGTAGGAGATACCTGAGCAAGGACCTTCATAGCAGGTTTATCAGGTAAAACAGCAGGATTAAAGTACATTTTTTTATTTATTTTTTAATAACAAACATATGCTTACTAGAGATCGACCGATTATCGGCAACACCGATATATCGGGTGCCGATATGCACTTTCCCCGATATATCTGTATCGGCGTTTGGATTTGCCGATATTGCCGATTTTAGGGAAAGTGCATGTACTGGGGTGATGCCTGCAGCTAGAGGCATCACCCCGGTACCGGTGTCCAGAGCTGATGGTCGGCTGACTTGTAATGACAACCGATGCGGCTGAGAAGCCGCTCGGCTGTCATTACAAGGAGCGGGAGGGGACATCCCCCCTCCCGCTGCCTTCCACGGCTCGCCCGGGTCTCCTGTCTCACCAGGAGACCTGGGCATCCTACCTCCACCACCGCCGCCGCCGAAGAAAAGACCCGATCAAAGCCGCATTTGGCTCTGATTGGGTCTCCATGTAAAAAACCCAGAAGTAATGTCATGACATCACTTCCGGGTACTCGGCGCTGAATTAAAAAAACTGACAGCATTCAAAACAGCCAAACTTGGTGTTTTGAATGCTTTTCAGTGCCGAGGAGGGGTTTGGGGTCTTTTAGACCCCCAGATCCCTCCACAAGGAGTACCTAAAAAAATTAAATAAATAAATAAAAAAATAAAAAATAAATAAATAATAAAAAATAAAAAAAATGTTAATGTCGGAAAATATCGGCAGATATCGGCCAATATCCGATGACCAAAATATCAGTATTGGTATCGGCATTAAAAAATGATATTGGTCGATCACTAATGCTTACCCCCCTGTGCAGTTGATTTTGCATAGGGCAGCCTGGATCCTCCTCTTCTTGGGTCCCTCTTCACTGCTCCTGACCCCTCCCTCCTGTTGAGTGCCCCCACAGCAAACAGACACGGAGCTTCCATTTGGCCCTGCCCCCTCTCTCTCCTGATTGGCCAACTGACCTTAATTGACAGCAGCGGGAGCAAATAGCGCCGCTGCTGTGTCTCAGGCAATCAGGAGGGAGAGTCCCGGATGGCCGAGGGACTCGTGGACATAGCTGGATAGAGAAGGGGCTCAGCTAAGTATTAGGGGGGCTGAGGGGAGCTGCTGCACACAGAAGGATTTTTATCTTAATGCATAGAATGCATTAAGATAAAAAACCTTTTGACTTTACAATTCCTTTAATCTTACAAAAAATGAGTTTTAAAATGACTTTGATATATTAAACCTTATATGAGATTTTGTGATTGGGTTTCATATGATTTAACTCATAAAACCTCCTATTACCTGTGTTTTATAGTAATTCATGAAAAACGGCACAGTAAGTCTGTCAAAAATATACTTAATCCATGAATAATTTCAGGCAGGGCTGGACAAACCCCTGGCGCCAGGTCGCATTGGCGACTAGAATTAGCGACCTGGCGCCTGGGGTGCACTCCAGGAGGTGTCCTGTCCTTTTTGCGCCCCCCCCATCCACTCACCGAGTGCGTGGACTACCGCGGCATCCGATAATTGAGGCCACGGCTTTTCGGCCTTCTTCAGTGAGAGAACGGGGAACTGGCGCCCTCTTGTGGTGGCCGGGAGTTTGACATGCAGTCACTAATGGCTGTTTCCCCTGCCTGTCCTCAATGCCTGTCCATCTCCTTCCTAAGAGGAGATGAGAGGGAAGTTTTTGCAGGCTTCATCTCCCTGCCCACTTACCTTTGCTTAAAGGTAAGTGGACAGGGAGTGTGGTTATTATTATTATTTATTTATTTTTTTAATTATTAAAAAAAAAAAATAATAATTATTATTTTTCTTTTTTTTTTCAATTATTATTATTTTAAAAAAAATTTTTTTTCCTGCCACAGCCACACAGCCGAAGGCCCCTTTCACACGGGCTGTCTGATCAGGTCCGCCTGTCAGGTTTTCAGGCAGACCTGATCGGACCCTTCAGTCTCCTCTATAGAGCAATAATCTGCCGCCATCTGATCCTGTCCGCCAAAAACAGATGGATGGTGGTTCTATTTTCTATCCATCCCGTGGATCGGATCAGATGGCATCTGATGGAAAGAGACAGACAGTCTGTTTCCATCCGATTGCGCTATAGAGGAGAGTGGGGTTCTAGTCGTCTTTATGTGTAAATTTAGTATGTTATTTTTTTGGAAATAAAGCTTGGTTGTTTATTTAAAAAAAAAAAAAAAAACTGGCTCCTAACTTTTTTAGCTGGCTCCTAGATTTCAGGCAAATTTGTCAAGCCCTGATTTTAGGTGTTCGAGAGTGCCACTGGTGGCATTTCAGATTCTCAGTGTAGAATGTATATAAATGTATGTGTATACTTTCTTCCAGGGGTATTCTTCCAGCTCAATGCAAACATTCAAGTGCGGGAAAAATAGCTGTAAGGTATAGAGTTAAAAGCAAAAGCCAAGGTCTCCTTCAAATGGTCATCAACTTTTATGTAAACAGCAAGCTTCATTTGCTGCAGAGGAAATGCTTTGGTCAGTTGGACTTCTCACCTGGTTGCAATAGCTACTACAGAGCAGCTTTTGGGAATCTGAAACCGTCCTCCCACCTGCTCTCATAAGCCTCCCTCTGATAATTCATCTTCACAACTGCCACTCTACGGCATAGGTCTACAGCTCAACTTGCCACAGCAGTGTTAATTCCCCAGCGAGGTTGATGGTGAAGAGCTCTGGCTCCTTTGATCTACAAACATGCCTACAATTAGGAGAAGTGAAGATGGTTGTAGGTGAGGATTCCCAGTTCATCAAGGAGGTGTCAAACCTTCCAAGCTAATTAATTCTCCCAACTCTAGGAGGACATAGTGGGAAAGAGATGCTGTGAACAAGACAGCTTCACACCAAGCTCAGCAGCATTTTTTATTGATAATGAGCCAACTTGTTCCTTTATGAGTGAACTACACAAGTGCTAATTTCATTTCACACCTCTGTGCTGATAAGTGATTGTATCCCTTAACCCATTGCTGATAAACTGCAACGCCTTCACTTTACTTTCAACCCAATGGCTCTTCAGTACAGTTTACCTAGGCTGGCCACAAAGCACTTTTCTCTGGAAATGCTCCTGTCTGAATATCTAATGCAATATCTATTCAATGCACATCTATTATATGTAGTACCAATGTTTAACATTCTACTGTTTTCTATCATGAAACATCCAATATTTGCCCAACACATGGGTCTGATTTACTAAAGCTTATGCCTAAATCCTGAATGCATCAATTGTATTTGCAGAATAAAATGGCATCTGCTGTATTTACTATGGGGTGTATTTATAAAAAATAATTGTCCTGAAAACGAACCCCATGGTCCACCCTGTATCTTACAATGATTTCTAAGCAGTTCCAAAGGCACCCATCCTATGATAGTAAATCGGAGTCTGACCTCAGTATCACTGCTGAACCAGAAGATTGGACTGATATATGGCTTGCCACCAAGTCCTCCTCAGTGAATGTTGCTGCTCAAGGTCCTCTCCCGCTGGTACTTGGTCCCGGCATTTCTAAATATAGTATGTACTGCAGGCACCACCAGCTTTTGAGGCTGCAAAAGGATTTAGGGACGCACCTACAAGTCTGGTAGACCTGCTCCATAGCTTTCAGGTTTTGAACTGAGGTCTTTTATTTCCTATTTACATTGTTATACAAATCATTTGTTCCAGATCCCAGTATGTCCCCCAGACATACCTTCTGCTCCTTTCAAGCTTATTTTCCAAATTACAATGACAGTGGTGACTGCCTTGAATACCTCAACCCTTAGACTGAATAAAGTTAAAACACACACCATGATCCATGGGCAGATTGACTCCATCCTGCATGATAGTGATTTGCTAAAATTTGGCAACCATGGACAGACAAATGTCTTCCTGCTAAATTTGACCCCATGGTGCTTGGACTATAAAGTCATGCTCCTATTGTTTATTGCCACTAGTGGCCTTCCCATTGCGACATAGCCCCCCCCCCCCCAGAACCCCCCCCATTGCTCTTCTTCTTCTTCCTTCCCCACCTACGTGCTTTTCTCTTCTTCTTCTTCTTCCTGTTTTCCCACCACTTTGCAAAGGACTCCTTGTTTTCGGCATCCTTGCTGTATTTATTGGCTTATGATCTACAGCAGCCTTTCTCGAACTTTTTAAAACAGAGGAACCCTTGAAATAACTTTCCAGTCTCAGGGAACCCCTGCTAAGAATTACTACACTGCTCAAAAAAATTAAAGGAACACTTTGAAAACACATCAGATCTCAATAGGGAAAAATATTATGCTGGATATCTATACTGATATGGACTGCATAATGTGTTAGGAAATAAAGGATGCCACATCGTTTGATGGAAATGAAAATTATCAACCTACAGAGGGCTGAATTCAAAGGCACCATGAAAATCGAAGTGAAAAAATGTTGCAGCAGGTTAGTCCATTTTGCTGAAATTTCATTGAAGCAACTCAAAATGGTACTCAGTAGTTTGTATGACCTCCACGTGCTTGTATGCATGTCTGACAATGTCAGGGCATGCTCCTAATGAGATGACAGATGGTGTCCTGGGGTATTTCCTCCCAGATCTGGACCAGGGCATCACTGAGCTCCTAAACAGACTGAGGGGCAAGCTGGTGGTGTCGGATGGAGCGATACATAATGTTCCAGAGGTGTTCTGTTGGATTTAGGTCAGGCAAGCGTGGGGGCTATTCAACAGTATCAATTCCTTCATTCTCCAGGAACTGGCTGCATACTCTCGCCACATAAGGCCGGGTATTGTCGTGCACCAGGAGGAACCCAGGACCCATTGCACCATCTTAGGGTTTGACAATGGATCCAAGGATTTCATCCCGATTGCAAATAGCAGTCAGGGTGCCATTGTCTAGCCTGTAGAAGTCTGTGCGTCCCTCCATGGATATGCCTCCCCAGACCATCACTGACCCACCACCAAGTCAGTCGTGCTGAACGATGTTACAGGCAGCATAATGTTCTCCACTGGTTCTCCAGACCCTTTCACGTCTGTCACATGTGCTCAGGGTGAACCTGCTCTCATCTGTGAAAAGCACAGGGCACCACTGGCGGACCTGCCAATTCTGGTGTTCAATGGCAAATGCCAATCGAGCTCCACAGTGATGGGCAGTGAGCACAGGGCCCACTAGAGTATGGTGGGCCCTCAGGCCACCCTCATGAACAGCTATTAATCAGTTTTAGCTGCTTTGGTGTTAATGAAATTAACAACAGGTGCACTAGATAGGCAACAAAAACAGGAATGGTTTTACAGGTGGAGGCCACTGAAATTTGTTTCCCCTACCCATTTTTTCTGACTGTTTTTCACTAGTTTTGCATTTGGCTAGGGTCAGTGTCACTACTGATAGCATTAGGTGATACCTGGACCCTATAGAGGTTGCACAGGCAGTCCAACTCAATCAGGATGACACATCAATAAGTGCTATTGCCAGAAGGTTTGCTGTGTCTCCCAGCACAGTCTCAAGAGCATGGAGGAGATTCCAGGAGACAGGCAGTTACTCTAGGAGATTTGGACAGGGCTGTAGAAGGTCCTTAACCCATCAGCAGGACTGGTATCTGTTCCTTTGTGCACAGAGGAACAGGATGAGCACTGCCACAGCCCTACTAAATGACCTCCAGCAGGCCACTGGTGAATGTCTCTGACCAAACAATCAGAAACAGACTTCATGAGGGTGGCCTGAGGGCCCGATGCCCTCTTGTGGGCTTGGTGCTTACTGCCTGGCACAGTGGAGCTTGATTGGCATTTGCCATTGAATCCCAGAATTGCCAGGTCCGCCACTGGTGCCCTGTGCTTTTCACAGATGAGAGCCGGTTTACCCTGAGCACATGTTACAGACGTGAAAGTTATGCTGCCTGTAGCATTGTTCAACATGACCGGTTTGGTGGTGGGTCAGTGATGGTCTGGGGAGAAATATCCATGGAGGGACGCACAGACCTTTACAGTCTAGAGCCAGTGATGGCGAACCTTGGCACTCCAGATGTTTTGAAACTACATTTCCCATGATGCTCAACTACACTGCAGAGTGCATGAGCATCATGGGAAATGTAGTTCGAAAACATCTGGGGTGCCAAGGTTCGCCATCACTGGTCTAGACAATAGCATCCTGACTGCTATTAGGAATCGGAATGAAATCCTTGGAACCATTTCCAAACCCTATGCTGGTGCAGTGGGTCCTGGGTTTCTCCTTGTGCATAACAATACCTGGCCTTATGTGGGGAGAGTATGCAGTCAGTTCCTGGAGAATGAAGGTATTGATACCATTGAATGGCTCCCACTCTCACCCGATGCCATCTCATTAGGAGCATGCCCTGATGTTGTTGGGCATGCATACAAGCATGTGGGGACCATACAAACCACTGAGTGCCATTTTCAGTTGCTGCAATGAAATTTAAGCAAAATGGACTAGCCTGCTGCATCATTTTTCACGTTGATTTTCGTAGTGTCTTTGAATTCAGCCCTCTGTAGGTTGATAGTTTTCATCTTCATTAAAGGATGTGGTATCCTTTCATTCCTAATACATTACCCAGTCCATATCAGTATAAATATCCAGCATGAGATTTTTTCCCAAATGAGATCTGATGTGTTTTCAAAGTTTGAGCAGTGTACAATGTAATAGATTGAATGAAATTTACAATGAAACCTTTGAAATCGTATTATTTGCTTTTTGAATGTTCAGAGCTTAGGAATGTCCTATTACATCCATAGTAGATGTGATGCTCAACTAGTATCCCAGCTTCCCTATGCTTAGTAAAATGAAAATATGAGAAATTGATTTATTCAAAATCGCCTGCCAAAAAAGCCCCTACTAGCTTCGCCAACAAGTAGAGTATGGTCTGTTCTCGTACTTAAGTTACTTTTCTTGTATAATGATCATCTACACCAGTTTTATTTTATACAAACACTCAACATACACTATTTTACCAAAAGTATTGGGACACCTACCTTTACACGAACATGAACTTCAATGGCATCCCAGTCTTAGTCGGTATTGTTTAATATTGAGTTGGCCCACCCATTGCAGCTATAACAGCTTCAACTCTTCTGGCAAGGCTGTCCACAAAGTTTAGGAGTGTGTCTATGGGAATGTTTACCCATTCTTCCAGAAGCGTATTTGTGAGGTCAGGCACTGATGTTGGAGGGAAGCCCTGGCTCGCATTCTGCGCTCTAATTAATCCCAAAGGTGTTCTATTGGGTTGAGCTCAGGACTCTGTGCAGGCCAGTCAAGTTCCTCCACCCCAAACTTACTCATCCATGTCTTTATGGGCCTTGCTTTGTGCACTGGTGTGCAGTCATGTTGGAACAGGAAGGGGTCATCCCCAAACTGTTCCCACAAAGTTGGGAGCATGAAATTGTTCAAAATGTCTTGGTATGCTGACACCTTAAGAATGTCCTTCATTGGAACTAAGGGGCCAAGCCCAACCCCTGAAAAAATAACCCCACGCCATATTACCCCCTCCACCAAATGATTTGGACCAGTGCACAAAGCAAGGTCCATAAAGACAAGGATGGGGGGTTTTGGGGTGGAGGAACCTGACTGGCCTGCACAAAGTCCTGTCCTCCTCAACCCTTCAGACTAATACTGGGAGGCCATTAGAGTTCATGTGTGTGGAAAGGCAGGCATCCCAATACTTTTAGTAATATAGTGTATACTGGTTGAATGCTCATTTTACATTTTTTTCAATTAAAATGAAGTGAAAGGAAATAATAAAAAATTAATGAAAATTTCCAATCCATCTGATCTGTGTTTTATTGGACAGGTTACCCTAAAACCATGTGTGGCTGGCTGATATAGTTAAGGAAGAGAGACTGTTCACTGAGCTTAGTAAATAAGATGAATCTGTGTTTGTTAATCAATTAATTATATCCTTTCAAAAATTATTTTTCTTCATTTTATAATTCCTTTGCATTAGATTTAAAAAGGGAACACAACTTAATTTTGTTTACTATCATTCACTTTACAAAATGAACAATCTTTTTTCTTCGCAAACAACCTCTATGCCTCAAGTAAATTATCATCAGGCTAACCGGCAAAAGTTATCATCTCTACTTCTAAGGGCTCATACACACACACTCTTTTTCCAATGCAGCATTAAAACTGGGCGTATTTAGTCACAGGTGGTGCCAGCAGCCATTCAAAATCATGAAATGACAGGCTGAAATACATAGTGGCTGCACATCTGGGTGGAACTCATGAACAGGAATGTATGCCTCGAATGAGAATATTCTATGTTTTGGACATACGTCCCTGGATGCATACGGCTCTGTACATGAGTTCCGCCCAGACGTGCATACAGCTACTGCATTTTTTAGCCTGTCAATGATTTTGACAGGCTGTCGACAGTGGGCACCACCTGTGACTCCCATGTGACGAAATACGCATTTTTTTTTTTTTTACAGCGTATGCGCAAATGCATCTGTGTGCACGAGCCCTTAATCCTAATTAGGTTGCAAATAAATATATGAGC